>NW_027512884.1:0-330132 GCF_048772815.1 Callospermophilus lateralis | reverse complement strand
TAAAGGCCTCCTTAGAAATCTTGGAAGGAGGAAGAAATCAAAAATGTACTTTCTCATCTGAAGTGGAGAAAACCACAGAAGACCTTACAGAACACCTTAAAAGTCTGCAGACTGAACAGGCATCCTTGCAGTCAGAAAATGCACAGCTGCAAAGTGAGAATGAGACCCTACAGAAGAACTTTAAAGTCATGATGGAACGCTATCAAGAAAATATGATGAAACTGCACAGGAAATTAAGAGTGGAGGAAAACTACCGTGTGGAGCAAGAGGAGAAACTTTCCAAAGTCAAAGAAAAGATGAGCCATACAATAAAAGATCTGGAGACCTACCGAAAGAGAGCCCAATATCTTGAAGAACAACTGCAGAGTAACATTCGTTCCTGTCTGGGGAAGATTATTTCCTCTGAGAAAGAAGCAGATGCTAGTGAGTTGGCAGCTCGGATTGCTGAAAGAAACCTCAGTTATTTCAGGAAGCAAAATGCACGCAACAGACAAAAATTAACTGAGAAGGAGCTTAGATTTGAACTTGTAGAAAAAGATCCCTATGATGCACTGGATGTTTCCAACCCAGCAATGGGCAGAAAGCCTTCTCCAAATGGGCCCTCACCAATAGGTCACCCTTCATCTGAAAGGAGACCTCCTCATTTTGAAAAGAGTGGTCCACTCACACTCTCAACTTTCACTCCAGTGGGAGGAGGAAGAGGGTCAAGGGGCCCTGGAGAATCCTCTGGACCATGCGACTAGCAGTAAAGGAAGAGAATCCAGCTGTCATAAGTTCACTGATTTTCAGAGAGCACCTTCTCAGACTGGGCCCCTCTCTCCTCCAGGGGAACAGGCCAGCAGGCTGATGATCCCTCCGCCAGCCCAACCATATTCTTCTGATGCACGTCTTCCTCTACAAAGGCAAGATAGGTTTTACTCAAATTGTGGTAGAGCATCGGGACCAGCAGAACACAGAATTCCTAATATGCCTCCTTTGGACTCTGATGTGCCTGACTCACCTCTCCATGCTGAAAACCAAGCAACTGTCTCTGGCTCTGTGTTGGCACCTTTCTCTCCAGTCAGAGGTGCCTTGATTCCAGTTGACCCAAGGAGTCAGTTCATGAGAAGAGGACCTTTTTTTTCCTCCACCTCTCCCAGGAAACTTGTCTGGGAACCTGGAGAATATTTTCCAACTGACCCGCCACCCACTCCATTTCCAATGCAAAGTGTCTATGCAGGGAGGGGGTTTCCTCACAAAATCTTCCCCCAAGAGCTTGAATTCAGCCCTCTTCACCCCCATTCTGAAAGTACAAGTGAGTTGCCTGAAGGGTTCCTTCCACCTGCAAATGAGCCTGTTACTCAACATCCAGAACCAAACAAGAAACCTCATGCTGTTGCTCTCTCTTCAAATGTAATTTGACTTATCTCTCATTTTTAGTTTTTAAGTAACTGCTTTTACTTCAGTAATTGACTATACTTTGGCTCCAATTGAAGCTCAATGAAACAATAATTCTTAAGATAGTATTTTGTAAATAAAGGTCGTTTACGTAGTAATCTTATGACTAAATTATTCCTATTTTATGTTATTCCAGAGAACAGCATTTAATCTGATGAAGCCACTCTTACATAAACAAGAATGGGAGTTCTAGGTACTTGTAATCTAGCTGATGGAAATATCTTTTAAACTCCCAACAAAGAAGTGTATTTAGTATGACTGTAGCAATTGTAAAGTGACTTTAGGCTTAATGAAAAAGTGTCACTGACTTAGAGACTGGTTGGGCATTTCAGCTAGTTTTTCCATATCTGAATAACTAGAGCATGGGAGGACTAAAGGAGAGAACACAACTAAACATGTCAAGGAAACAGGAGATCTCAACTACAAAGAAAAATGAAGACCTCTTTTTTATATTGGTTGCTTAAAACCTTACATAGCTCTTGAGATACCATATTTCCTACATTAGATTCAAGTGAGTTATGAACTCCCATTTTGACCCCATACACAGATTGCACAATCACATTGTTTACACATCCACGTTTTTACAAAATGCCATGTTAGTAACTGTTGTATACTGCTACCTTTTCTAGCCTCTACTATCCCCCCTCTCCTGCCCTCCCATCTTCTCTCTCTATACCGTCTGCTGTAATTTAACGTTTGGGAATTGGAAACCACACTTTAAACTCACTCTCCTCCCCTTTTTCACTTCTGTCAAATTACTCATCATCTTCTTCTATTTCTCCTCCTCCTCCTCCTCTTCCTCCTCCTCCTTATACCTTTGATTCATTCATCATACACTCATGCATTGGTTCATTCATTTCTTTCACATATGGTGTTGGGGATCCAACTCCGGACCTTTGAAAGTGTGAAGCCAGCACTCTAGTGCTGAGCCAAATCCCCAGCACCTGTCTTTTTGATTTTATGATTGTTTATATGAAATTCAGAATCACATTCTGCTATGGTTTACTGATATGTGGATTGACCTAGTCCTTGTTTTCTGGGAGACTTTTGGAAAATATACATGAATTATTAGGAGGTTGAAATGAAGAAACAAAGAGGAAATTCCCCGTTTTCTTATTCTTGGATTCCATACTCTGACTCTGCCTACCTACTGTAAAAACTTTTAAACTCTTACTCCCCATTTCTATATCATTGCCAACAAGTGAACGTTCACTGCCCGACAACAAACCAGAGAACTCACATTGAACCATGTTTCCCCAGTAGAGACCAAGACACAATACTTATTTAAAAAATACCCTAGTTATGAATTAGTAGGTAAAGCTTTATTTGAGTGTTAAATGTGCTCTAATTATGTGTTTGTGTGTGTGTTGATGTATGTGGTGTGTGGGTGTGTGTGCTTTTGTGTAAAACAAGCACTGAGGTGTAAAATAAATGCAGGATTGCAACGGCCTTCTTAAAAATAAGAAGCAACTTTACCACATTTGAAGCCCAGTGAAGAATCTGCCTGATACTTAACCTACAATTAATTGAAATGTGAAAACTTCAGGCCTAGAAAAACAAAGCCAACATACATACTGAATCTAATCAGTCTGTCTCACCTGTTTTCTAATCACTCCTTTAAATAAACCTAAATTGCCAGCATAAAACATCAGTTGTTCTAAACGAATGGCGGATGTCCCCCGTCATGGGCTGTGTAAAATACATGGAGGATCCGGCACTGCTTGTTATCTAGAATGACTTCTGCCTGAACTACTATTGGAGAATGGTTGCTGATATACTGCGGTTCTTATACCAGTAAACTGGAATGAAGGTAATTTCAGGCTGCAAAGGAATAAATTGATTTTACTAACTGGTTTTTGGAAAACACTGCCATGAAAAATTATCAATATGTTCATAAAGGCATCTACATGTCTCTTCACAAGGGTTTTACTCAATGGGGGAGGTTGTGAGGTCTGGATATAACTCAACTGTCCATTAGTAGGTATAACAATATAATGGGAATCAGAGTGCACATTCCGGTTTGAACTCAATCTAGGTAACATGGATTCATCTCTGTGTAATAGGCCTGCTTCTGGAAAACACAATGTAGAGCTCCAAAAGCAGAACGATTCTTTCAGAATACCATGTTATGTTTGTAAATAGATAGACAGATAGATATACAGGAATCAAAAATCTGAAAACGGTCTGGAAGTGTACATTTCAATAACTTACAATGTCAGTAGAGGGGGATTAATAGCAGATCAAGAAGACTGTGTCTGCATGCGAAATGGTTCAATTTTTGAAAGAGTTTTTTAAATGAAAATGGACAAAAAATTGAAAGGGTTACAGTAAGTGTTGAGGAGTGACTTGGCAAAAGGAGCACAGAGGTGAGAAAGAATTAAGTAGAGTTCAATAGAACCAGGTATAATTTCTGTACACATGACTCCATGAACAGGAGCAAAGGGGACACTTAAAGAAATCATAGGACTAAGGAGAGATCAGGATTAGGAGGGTTTGTACTAGTCTAGAAATGCTGACCTGAAAACCAATTAAGTTTTCAACTCCTTCTTTGGAGGAACATTAGCTGTGCCGTGCTTTTCAAAAATGACTTGTCATAACTGATTTATGCCCATGTTAGCAACTCTTCTGAAATTACTTTGAAAGTAGACTAATGTGAGAGTTTCTCTTTAGAGATAATTCAAGTTACTTGCATAGGAAGTGGCAGCAGGTCTGGGGATGTTGTAGCTCAGTGGCAGTGACCTTGCCTAGCTTGGGGCTGGCTTCCATGGACTTTCACCCCAAACACTTGCAAGAAAAGAAAAGGGAGCGAAGGGAGAGAGAAAGTTGGAAGGGAGGAAGGCAAAGTTGGAGGGATGCAGGGAGGTAGAAAAGAAGGAAGAAGAAAAGGAGAAAACCCAGGAAGGGAGAAAGGAAGCAAGGAAGGTAGGAAATAGGGAGAGCACAAGGGCAGGGAAAGGACTGAGTCACTCAAACAAAAGGCAAGGGACACAAAGACCAATATAGGCCATAAAAGCTGTTTGAACAGTTTAGTCAGCTTTAGAATTTGAGTGACATCAAACTGAATGTTACTATGACTGGATGGAATCTTCCTACTAACCCCGCCTTGGCCTGGCCTAAACCAAATCAAGGGGTTGGTGGCATGGAGAGGAATTCTCTCTGGCTGGAGTGGGAGGGACCTAAACCTGTGGCACATGAGGATGCACTGGGTTGGGAAGCGGACAAGACTCCCCTGATGGGCAGTTGAGCACAACAAGGCTCCTGGGAGCCTTTGATCATGGCTCCCACCGCCATACGCCCACCACCCACTATACGCTCAGCCCTGAAGGGGATCACAGTGGTCTGCTCCGTTGTCTGGTGCAGGTTGGAGTTCCTGAACAAACACCTGAGTGTCCACAGCCTGTGTTGGCCTGAATGGGCAGGCTGTGGTTGTGGTGGCAAGAGCCAAAGCTGTCTTGGCGTGATGGAGGAGCCAAGGGCTGCCTCTCAGCCATCCTAGTGGGTGGTTCTGGAAGAAGCACCCAAGGTTGTGGCAGCATTGTCCGAAGACATGAAGCCAGGCCATCTTCCTTATGGCTTTCCTTGGGAGTTGGTGATGTGTACAGCTCTTGGATTTTTTGCTGTTCTCTCACTTTTCTGGAGAGGTTTTCAGTCGGTTCGTAGCAGGCTTTACGTGGGAAGAGAAAAAAGGCTGGCTCTAAATCTTGCTGGACTTATTGAGGCAAAATGTGGACTTCTTGAAAAAGTGAGCCTTGTTGAAAAAGAACATGAAGGCTTAGAATCATCTTTAAAGGATTGCAGGTTTGAGAAGGGTTCAAGAGAAGCACAACAGCTAAAGGCAACCGACGAAAAGCTGCATAGGTCCGAATCCAGCCATGGCGTTGAAATGCTCTTTCTAGAAGAAGAGCTCAAAGCACAGAAGGCTCAACATGCTCAACAGGATGAAACGATGGCGCATCTATCAAGAAGGATACAGTCCCTCCAAGGTGAATCTGAATCCCTGATATCACAAATAGCTGAAGCTCAAACAAACTGGAGACTCTTTCAAGTGAATGAGGAAGAACTGAAGCTGGCAATCAAAGAGGTTTTGAATGAAGGATCCCTACTTCCGCCAACGCAGAGACCAACAATACAAGGAGAAGCGAAGCACGGAGGGAACAAGGAGGTGTCCAATATAAAGCAAAAATCCTATTAGAGGACTCTAAAGTAGCTGGAGAACAAGTTCTAAGGGACACAGAAAATCATATGGAGTCTCTGAGTGAATGCTTGCTGAAGATGAAGGATAGATCTTCTCCAAGCCTGGGAGCCCAAAGATATGGTGGTCACCTGGAACTGGGAAAGACGAGTGAACCCGAAAATGGTGCTCACTTGGAGGATGAGTCCAAAGGAGCTTTGAGGAACCTGGTTTATGGTGATAAGCTAAAGGCCTCCTTAGAAATCTTGGAAGGAGGAAGAAATCAAAAATGTACTTTCTCATCTGAAGTGGAGAAAACCACAGACGACCTTACAGAACACCTTAAAAGTCTGCACACTGAACAGGCATCCTTGCAGTCAGAAAATGCACAGCTGCAAAGTGAGAATGAGACCCTACAGAAGAACTTTAAAGTCATGATGGAACGCTATCAAGAAAATATGATGAAACTGCACAGGAAATTAAGAGTGGAGGAAAACTACCGTGTGGAGCAAGAGGAGAAACTTTCCAAAGTCGAAGAAAAGATGAGCCATACAATAAAAGAGCTGGAGACCTACCGAAAGAGAGCCCAATATCTTGAAGAACAATTGCAGAGTACCATTTGTTCCTGTCTGGGGAAGATTATTTCCTCTGAGAAAGAAGCAGATGCTAGTGAGTTGGCAGCTCAGATTGCTGAAAGAAACCTCAGTTATTTCAGGAAGCAAAATGCACGCAACAGACAAAAATTAACTGAGAAGGAGCTTAGATTTGAATTTGTAGAAAAAGATCCCTATGATGCACTGGATGTTTCCAACTCAGCAATGGGCAGAAAGCCTTCTCCAAATGGGCCCTCACCAATAGGTCACCCTTCATCTGAAAAAAGACCTCCTCATTTTGAAAAGAGTGGTCCACTCACACTCTCACCTTTCACTTCAGTGAGAGGAGGAAGAGGGTCAAGGGGCCCTGGAGAATCCTCTGGACCATGCGACTAGCAGTAAAGGAAGAGAATCCAGCTGTCATAAGTTCACTGATTTTCAGAGAGCACCTTCTCAGACTGGGCCCCTCTCTCCTCCAGGGGAACAGGCCAGCAGGCTGATGATCCCTCCGCCAGGCCAACCTTATTCTTCTGATGCAAGTCTTCCTCTACAAAGGCAAGATAGGTTTTACTCAAATTGTGGTAGAGCATCGGGACCAGCAGAACACAGAATCCCTAATATGCCTCCTTTGGACTCTGATGTGCCTGATTCACCTCTCCATGCTGAAAACCAAGCAACTGGCTCTGACTCTGTGTTGGCACCTTTCCCTCCAGTGAGAGGTGCCTTGTTTCCAGTTGACCCAAGGAGTCAGTTCATGAGAAGAGGACCTTTTTTTTCCTCCACCTCTCCCAGGAAACTTGTCTGGGAACCTGGAGATTATTTTCCACCTAACCCGCCACCCACTCCATTTCCAATGCAAAGTGTCTATGCAGGGAGGGGGTTTTCCTCACAAAATCTTCCCCGAAGAGCTGGAATTCAGCCCTCTACACCCCCATTCTGAAAGTACAAGTGAGTTGCCTGAAGGGTTCCTTACACCTGCAAATGAGCCTGTTACTCAACATCCAGAACCAAACAAGAAACCTCATGCTGTTGCTCTCTCTTCAAATGTAATTTGACTTATCTCTCATTTTTAGTTTTTAAGTAACTGCTTTTAGTTCAGTAATTGACTATACTTTGGCTCCAATTGAAGCTCAATGAAACAATAATTCTTAAGATAGTATTTTGTAAATAAAGGTGGTTTACGTAGGAATCTTATGACTACGTAAACAAAGCCAACATACATACAGAATCTAATCAGTCTGTCTCACCTGTTTTCTAATCACTCCTTTAAATAAACCTAAATTGCCATCATAAAACATCAGTTGTATATCATCAGATATAACTGAACTGTCCATTAGTAGGTAGAACAATATAATGGGAATCAGAGTGCACATTCCGGTTTGAACTCAATCTAGGTAACATGGATTCATCTCTGTGTAATAGGCCTGCTTCTGGAAAACACAATGTAGAGCTCCAAAAGCAGAACGATTCTTTCAGAATACCATGTTATGTTTGTAAATAGATAGACAGATAAATATACAGGAATCAAAAATCTGAAAACGGTCTGGAAGTGTACATTTCAATAACTTACAATGTCAGTAGAGGGGGATTAATAGCAGATCAAGAAGACTGTGTTTGCATGCGAAATGGTTCAATTTTTGAAAGAGTTTTTTAAATGAAAATGGACAAAAAATTGAAAGGGTTACAGTAAGTGTTGAGGAGTGACTTGGCAAAAGGAGCACAGAGTTGAGAAAGAATTAAGTAGAGTTCAATAGAACCAGGTATAATTTCTGTACACATGACTCCATGAACAGGAGCAAAGGGGACACTTAAAGAAATCATAGGACTAAGGAGAGATCAGGATTAGGAGGGTTTGTACTAGTCTAGAAATGCTGACCTGAAAACCAATTAAGTTTTCAACTCCTTCTTTGGAGGAACATTAGCTGTGCCGTGCTTTTCAAAAATGACTTGTCATAACTGATTTATGATCATGTTAGCAACTCTTCTGAAATTACTTTGAAAGTAGACTAATGTGAGAGTTTGTCTTTGGAGATAATTCAAGTTACTTGCATAGGAAGTGGCAGCAGGTCTGGGGATGTTGTAGCTCAGTGGCAGTGACCTTGCCTAGCTTAGGCTGGCCTGCCATGGACTTTCACCCCAAACACTTGCAAGAAAAGAAAAGGGAGCGAAGGGAGAGAGAAAGTTGGAAGGGAGGAAGGCAAAGTTGGAGGGATGCAAGGAGGTAGAAAAGAAGGAAGAAGATAAGGAGAAAACCCAGGAAGGGAGGAAGGAAGCAAGGAAGGTAGGAAATAGGGAGAGCACAAGGGCAGGGAAAGGACTGAGTCACTCAAACAAAAGGCAAGGGACACAAAGACCAATATAGGCCATAAAAGCTGTTTGAACAGATTAGTCAGCTTTAGAATTTGAGTGACATCAAACTGAATGTTATTATGACTGGATGGAATCTTCCTACTAACCCCGCCTTGGCCTGGCCTAAACCAAATCAAGGGGTGGGTGGCATGGAGAGGAATTCTCTCTGGCTGGAGTGGGAGGGACCTAAACCTGTGGCACATGAGGATGCACTGGGTAGGGAAGCGGACAAGACTCCCCTGATGGGCAGTTGAGCACAACAAGGCTCCTGGGAGCCTTTGATCATGGCTCCCACCGCCATACGCCCACCACCCACCATACGCTCAGCCCCTGAAGGGGATCACAGTGGTCTGCTCCGTTGCCTGGTGCAGGTTGGAGTTCCTGACCAAACACCTGAGTGTCCACAGCCTGTGTTGGCCTGCCTGGGCAGGCTGTGGTTGTGGTGGCAAGAGCCAAAGCTGTCTTGGCGTGATGGAGGAGCCAAGGGCTGCCTCTCAGCCATCCTAGTGGGTGGTTCTGGAAGAAGCACCCAGGGTTGTGGCAGCATTGTCCGAAGACATGAAGCCAGGCCATCTTCCTTATGGCTTTCCTTGGGAGTTGGTGATGTGTACAGCTCTTGGATTTTTTGCTGTTCTCTCACTTTTCTGGAGAGGTTTTCAGTCGGTTCATAGCAGGCTTTACGTGGGAAGAGAAAAAAGGCTGGCTCTAAATCTTGCTGGACTTATTGAGGCAAAATGTGGACTTCTTGAAAAAGTGAGCCTTGTTGTAAAAGAACATGAGGCTTAGAATCATCTTTAAAGGATTGCAGGTTTGAGAAGGGTTCAAGAGAAGCACAACAGCTGGAGGCAACTGACGAAAAGCTGCATAGGTCCGAATCCAGCCATGGCGTTGAAATGCTCTTTCTAGAAGAAGAGCTCAAAGCACAGAAGGCTCAACAAGGTCAACAGGATGAAACGATGGCGCATCTCTCAAGAAGGATACAGTCCCTCCAAGGTGAATCTGAATCCCTGAGATCACAAATAGCTGAAGCTAAAACAAACTGGAGACTCTTTCAAGTGAATGAGGAAGAACTGAAGCTGGCAATCAAAGAGGTTTTGAATGAAGGATCCCTACTTCCGCCAACGCAGAGACCAACAATACAAGGAGAAGCTGAAGCACGGAGGGAATAAGGAGGTGTCCAATATAAAGCAAAAATCCTATTAGAGGACTCTAAAGTAGCTGGAGAACAAGTTCTAAGGGACACAGAAAATTACATGGAGTCTCTGAGTGAATGCTTGCTGAAGATGAAGGATAGATCTTCTCCAAGCCTGGGACCCAAAGGGATGGTGGTCACCTGGAACTGGGAAAGACGAGTGAACCCAAAATTGTGCTCACTTGGAGGATGAGTCCAAACGAACTTTGAGGAACCTGGTTTATGGTGATAAGCTAAAGGCCTCCTTAGAAATCTTGGAAGAAGGAAGAAATCAAAAATGTACTTTCTCATCTGAAGTGGAGAAAACCACAGAAGACCTTACAGAACACCTTAAAAGTCTGCAGACTGAATAGGCATCCTTGCAGTCAGAAAATGCACAGCTGCAAAGTGAGAATGAGACCCCACAGAAGAACTTTAAAGTCATGATGGAACGCTATCAAGAAAATATGATGAAACTGCACAGGAAATTAAGAGTGGAGGAAAACTACCGTGTGGAGCAAGAGGAGAAACTTTCCAAAGTCGAAGAAAAGATGAGCCATACAATAAAAGAGCTGGAGACCTACCGAAAGAGAGCCCAATATCTTGAAGAACAATTGCAGAGTACCATTCGTTCCTGTCTGGGGAAGATTATTTCCTCTGAGAAAGAAGCAGATGCTAGTGAGTTGGCAGCTCAGATTGCTGAAAGAAACGTCAGTTATTTCAGGAAGCAAAATGCACGCAACAGACAAAAATTAACTGAGAAGGAGCTTAGATTTGAACTTGTAGAAAAAGATCCCTATGATGCACTGGATGTTTCCAACTCAGCAATGGGCAGAAACCCTTCTCCAAATGGGCCCTCACCAATAGGTCACCCTTCATCTGAAAGGAGACCTCCTCATTTTGAAAAGAGTGGTGCACTCACACTCTCAACTTTCACTCCAGTGGGAGGAGGAAGAGGGTCAAGGGGCCCTGGAGAATCCTCTGGACCATGCGACTAGCAGTAAAGGAAGAGAATCCAGCTGTCATAAGTTCACTGATTTTCAGAGAGCACCTTCTCAGACTGGGCCCCTCTCTCCTCCAGGGGAACAGGCCAGCAGGCTGATGATCCCTCCGCCAGGCCAACCATATTCTTCTGATGCACGTCTTCCTCTACAAAGGCAAGATAGGTTTTACTCAAATTGTGGTAGAGCATCGGGACCAGCAGAACACAGAATTCCTAATATGCCTCCTTTGGACTCTGATGTGCCTGATTCACCTGTCCATGCTGAAAACCAAGCAACTGGCTCTGACTCTGTGTTGGCACCTTTCCCTCCAGTTAGAGGTGCCTTGTTTTCAGTTGACCCAAGGAGTCAGTTCATGAGAAGAGGACCTTTTTTTTCCTCCACCTCTCCCAGGAAACTTGTCTGGGAACCTGGGGATTATTTTCCACCTGACCCGCCACCCACTGCATTTCCAATGCGAAGTGTCTATGCAGGGAGAGGGTTTTCCTCACAAAATCTTCCGCCAAGAGCTGGAATTCAGCCCTCTACACCCCCATTGTGAAAGTACAATTGAGTTGCCTGAAGGGTTCCTTCCACCTGCAAATGAGCCTGTTACTCAACATCCAGAACCAAACAAGAAACCTCATGCTGTTGCTCTCTCTTCAAATGTAATTTGACTTATCTCTCATTTTTAGTTTTTAAGTAACTGCTTTTACTTAAGTAATTGACTATACTTTGGCTCCAATTGAAGCTCAATGAAACAATAATTCTTAAGATAGTATTTTGTAAATAAAGGTGGTTTACGTAGGAATCTTATGACTAAATTATTCCTATTTTATGTTATTCCAGAGAACAGCATTTAATCTGATGAAGCCACTCTTACATAAACAAGAATGGGAGTTCTAGGTACTTGTAATCTAGCTGATGGAAACATCTTTTAAACTCCCAACAAAGAAGTGTATTTAGTATGACTGTAGCAATTGTAAAGTGACTTTAGGCTTAATGAAAAATTGTCACTGATTTAGAGACTGGTTGGGCATTTCAGCTAGTTTTTCCATATCAGAATAACCAGAGCATGGGAGGACTAAGGGAGAGAACACAACTAAACATGTCAAGGAAACAGGAGATCTCAACTACAAAGAAAAATGAAGACCTCTTTTTTGTATTGGTTGCTTAAAACCTTACATAGCTCTTGAGATACCATATTTCCTACATTAGATTCAAGTGAGTTATGAACTCCCATTTTGACCCCATATACAGATTGCACAATCACATTGTTTACACATCCACGTTTTTACAAAATGCCATGTTAGTAACTGTTGTATTCTGCTACCTTTTCTAGCCTCTACTATCCCCCCTCTCCTGCCCTCCCATCTTCTCTCTCTATCCCGTCTGCTGTAATTTAATGTTTGGGAATTGGAAACCACACTTTAAACTCACTCTCCTCCCCTTTTTCCCTTCTGTCAAATTACTCATCATCTTCTTCTATTTCTCCTCCTCCTCCTCCTCTTCCTCCTCCTCCTTATACCTTTAATTCATTCATCATACACTCATGCATTGGTTCATTCATTCCTTTCACATATGGTGTTGGGGATCCAACTCAGGACTTTTGAAAGTGTGAAGCCAGCACTCTTGTGCTGAGCCAATACCCCAGCACCTGTCTTTTTGATTTTATGACTGTTTATATGAAATTCAGAATCGCATTCTGCTATGGTTCACTGATATGTGGATTGACCTAGTCCTTGTTTTCTGGGAGACTTTTGGAAAATATACATGAATTATTAGGAGGTTGAAATGAAGAAACAAAGAGGAAATTCCCCGTTTTCTTATTCTTGGATTCCATACTCTGACTCTGCCTACCTACTGTAAAAACTTTTAAACTCTTACTCCCCATTTCTATATCATTGCCAACAAGTGAACGTTCACTGCCCTACAACAAACCAGAGAACTCACATTGAACCATGTTTCCCCAGTAGAGACCAAGACACAATACTTATTAAAAAAATACCCTAGTTATGAATTAGTAGGTAAAGCTTTATTTGAGTGTTAAATGTGCTCTAATTATGTGTTTGTGTGTTTGTTGATGTGTGTGGTGTGTGTGTGTGTGTGCTTCTGTGTAAAACAAGCACTGAGGTGTAAAATAAATGCAGGATTGCAACGGCCTTCTTAAAAATAAGAAGCAACTTTATCATATTTGAAGCCCAGTGAAGAATCTGCCTGATACTTAACCTACAATTAATTGAAATGTGAAAACTTCAGGCCTAGAAAAACAAAGCCAACATACATACTGAATCTAATCAGTCTGTCTCACCTGTTTTCTAATCACTCCTTTAAATAAACCTAAATTGCCATCATAAAACATCAGTTGTATATCATCAGATATAACTGAACTGTCCATTAGTAGGTAGAACAATATAATGGGAATCAGAGTGCACATTCCGGTTTGAACTCAATCTAGGTAACATGGATTCATCTCTGTGTAATAGGCCTGCTTCTGGAAAACACAATGTAGAGCTCCAAAAGCAGAACGATTCTTTCAGAATACCATGTTATGTTTGTAAATAGATAGACAGATAGATATACAGGAATCAAAAATCTGAAAACGGTCTGGAAGTGTACATTTCAATAACTTACAATGTCAGTAGAGGGGGATTAATAGCAGATCAAGAAGACTGTGTCTGCATGCGAAATGGTTCAATTTTTGAAAGAGTTTTTTAAATGAAAATGGACAAAAAATTGAAAGGGTTACAGTAAGTGTTGAGGAGTGACTTGGCAAAAGGAGCACAGAGGTGAGAAAGAATTAAGTAGAGTTCAATAGAACCAGGTATAATTTCTGTACACATGACTCCATGAACAGGAGCAAAGGGGACACTTAAAGAAATCATAGGACTAAGGAGAGATCAGGATTAGGAGGGTTTGTACTAGTCTAGAAATGCTGACCTGAAAACCAATTAAGTTTTCAACTCCTTCTTTGGAGGAACATTAGCTGTGCCGTGCTTTTCAAAAATGACTTGTCATAACTGATTTATGCCCATGTTAGCAACTCTTCTGAAATTACTTTGAAAGTAGACTAATGTGAGAGTTTCTCTTTAGAGATAATTCAAGTTACTTGCATAGGAAGTGGCAGCAGGTCTGGGGATGTTGTAGCTCAGTGGCAGTGACCTTGCCTAGCTTGGGGCTGGCTTCCATGGACTTTCACCCCAAACACTTGCAAGAAAAGAAAAGGGAGCGAAGGGAGAGAGAAAGTTGGAAGGGAGGAAGGCAAAGTTGGAGGGATGCAGGGAGGTAGAAAAGAAGGAAGAAGAAAAGGAGAAAACCCAGGAAGGGAGGAGGGAAGCAAGGGAGGTAGGAAATAGGGAGAGCACAAGGGCAGGGAAAGGACTGAGTCACTCAAACAAAAGGCAAGGGACACAAAGAACAATATAGGCCATAAAAGATGTTTGAACAGTTTAGTCAGCTTTAGAATTTGAGTGACATCAAACAGAATGTTATTATGACTGGATGGAATCTTCCTACTAACCCCGCCTTGGCCTGGCCTAAACCAAATCAAGGGGTGGGTGGCATGGAGAGGAATTCTCTCTGGCTGGAGTGGGAGGGACCTAAACCTGTGGCACATGAGGATGCACTGGGTAGGGAAGCGGACAAGACTCCAATGATGGGCAGTTGAGCACAACAAGGCTCCTGGGAGCCTTTGATCATGGCTCCCACCGCCATACGCCCACCACCCACCATACGCTCAGCCCCTGAAGGGGATCACAGTGGTCTGCTCCGTTGCCTGGTGCAGGTTGGAGTTCCTGACCAAACACCTGAGTGTCCACAGCCTGTGTTGGCCTGCCTGGGCAGGCTGTGGTTGTGGTGGCAAGAGCCAAAGCTGTCTTGGCGTGATGGAGGAGCCAAGGGCTGCCTCTCAGCCATCCTAGTGGGTGGTTCTGGAAGAAGCACCCAGGGTTGTGGAAGCATTGTCCGAAGACATGAAGCCAGGCCATCTTCCTTATGGCTTTCCTTGGGAGTTGGTGAGGTGTACAGCTCTTGGATTTTTTGCTGTTCTCTCACTATTCTGGAGAGGTTTTCAGTTGGTTCGTAGCAGGCTTTACGTGGGAAGAGAAAAAAGGCTGGCTCTAAATCTTGCTGGACTTATTGAGGCAAAATGTGGACTTCTTGAAAAAGTGAGCCTTGTTGAAAAAGAACATGAAGGCTTAGAATCATCTTTAAAGGATTGCAGGTTTGAGAAGGGTTCAAGAGAAGCACAACAGCTGGAGGCAACCGACGAAAAGCTGCATAGGTCCGAATCCAGCCATGGCGTTGAAATGCTCTTTCTAGAAGAAGAGCTCAAAGCACAGAAGTCTCAACATGGTCAACAGGATGAAACGATGGCGCATCTATCAAGAAGGATACAGTCCCTCCAAGGTGAATCTGAATCCCTGAGATCACAAATAGCTGAAGCTAAAACAAACTGGAGACTCTTTCAAGTGAATGAGGAAGAACTGAAGCTGGCAATCAAAGAGGTTTTGAATGAAGGATCCCTACTTCCGCCAACGCAGAGACCAACAATACAAAGAGAAGCTGAAGCACAGAGGGATCAAGGAGGTGTCCAATATAAAGCAAAAATCATATTAGAGGACTCTAAAGTAGCTGGAGAACAAGTTCTAAGGGACACAGAAAATCACATGGACTCTCTGAGTGAATGCTTGCTGAAGATGAAGGATAGATCTTCTCCAAGCCTGGGAGCCCAAAGGTATGGTGGTCACCTGGAACTGGGAAAGACGAGTGAACCCAAAATTGGTGCTCACTTAGAGGATGAGTCCAAAGGAGTTTTGAGGAACCTGGTTTATGGTGATAAGCTAAAGGCCTCCTTAGAAATCTTGGAAGGAGGAAGAAATCAAAAATGTACTTTCTCATCTGAAGTGGAGAAAACCACAGAAGACCTTACAGAACACCTTAAAAGTCTGCAGACTGAACAGGCATCCTTGCAGTCAGAAAATGCACAGCTGCAAAGTGAGAATGAGACCCCACAGAAGAACTTTAAAGTCATGATGGAACGCTATCAAGAAAATATGATGAAACTGCACAAGAAATTAAGAGTGGAGAAAAACTACCGTGTGGAGCAAGAGGAGAAACTTTCCAAAGTCGAAGAAAAGATGAGCCATACAATAAAAGAGCTGGAGACCTACCGAAAGAGAGCCCAATATCTTGAAGAACAATTGCAGAGTACCATTCGTTCCTGTCTGGGGAAGATTATTTCCTCTGAGAAAGAAGCAGATGCTAGTGAGTTGGCAGCTCGGATTGCTGAAAGAAACCTCAGTTATTTCAGGAAGCAAAATGCACGCAACAGACAAAAATTAACTGAGAAGGAGCTAAGATTTGAACTTGTAGAAAAAGATCCCTATGATGCACTGGATGTTTCCAACTCAGCAATGGGCAGAAACCCTTCTCCAAATGGGCCCTCACCAATAGGTCACCCTTCATCTGAAAGGAGACCTCCTCATTTTGAAAAGAGTGGTGCACTCACACTCTCACCTTTCACTCCAGTGGGAGGAGGAAGAGGGTCAAGGGGCCCTGGAGAATCCTCTGGACCATGCGACTAGCAGTAAAGGAAGAGAATCCAGCTGTCATAAGTTCACTGATTTTCAGAGAGCACCTTCTCAGACTGGGCCCCTCTCTCCTCCAGGGGAACAGGCCAGCAGGCTGATGATCCCTCCGCCAGGCCAACCATATTCTTCTGATGCACGTCTTCCTCTACAAAGGCAAGATAGGTTTTACTCAAATTGTGGTAGAGCATCGGGACCAGCAGAACACAGAATTCCTAATATGCCTCCTTTGGACTCTGATGTGCCTGATTCACCTGTCCATGCTGAAAACCAAGCAACTGGCTCTGACTCTGTGTTGGCACCTTTCCCTCCAGTTAGAGGTGCCTTGTTTTCAGTTGACCCAAGGAGTCAGTTCATGAGAAGAGGACCTTTTTTTTCCTCCACCTCTCCCAGGAAACTTGTCTGGGAACCTGGGGATTATTTTCCACCTGACCCGCCACCCACTGCATTTCCAATGCGAAGTGTCTATGCAGGGAGAGGGTTTTCCTCACAAAATCTTCCCCCAAGAGCTGGAATTCAGC
This sequence comes from Callospermophilus lateralis, assembly GCF_048772815.1. Lineage (NCBI taxonomy): Eukaryota > Metazoa > Chordata > Mammalia > Rodentia > Sciuridae > Callospermophilus > Callospermophilus lateralis. The sequence continues at coordinate 313,322 of NW_027512884.1, read as the reverse complement.
CCTCTACACCCCCATTCTGAAAGTACAATTGAGTTGCCTGAAGGGTTCCTTCCACCTGCAAATGAGCCTGTTACTCAACATCCAGAACCAAACAAGAAACCTCATGCTGTTGCTCTCTCTTCAAATGTAATTTGACTTATCTCTCATTTTTAGTTTTTAAGTAACTGCTTTTACTTCAGTAATTGACGATACTTTGGCTCCAATTGAAGCTCAATGAAACAATAATTCTTAAGATAGTATTTTGTAAATAAAGGTGGTTTACGTAGGAATCTTATGAGTAAATTATTCCTATTTTATGTTTTCCAGAGAACAGCATTTAATCTGATGAAGCCACTCTTACATAAACAAGAATGGGAGTTCTAGGTACTTGTAATCTAGCTGATGGAAACATCTTTTAAACTCCCAACAAAGAAGTGTATTTAGTATGACTGTAGCAATTGTAAAGTGACTTTAGGCTTAATGAAAAATTGTCACTGATTTAGAGACTGGTTGGGCATTTCAGCTAGTTTTTCCATATCAGAATAACCAGAGCATGGGAGGACTAAGGGAGAGAACACAACTAAACATGTCAAGGAAACAGGAGATCTCAACTACAAAGAAAAATGAAGACCTCTTTTTTGTATTGGTTGCTTAAAACCTTACATAGCTCTTGAGATACCATATTTCCTACATTAGATTCAAGTGAGTTATGAACTCCCATTTTGACCCCATATACAGATTGCACAATCACATTGTTTACACATCCACGTTTTTACAAAATGCCATGTTAGTAACTGTTGTATTCTGCTACCTTTTCTAGCCTCTACTATCCCCCCTCTCCTGCCCTCCCATCTTCTCTCTCTATCCCGTCTGCTGTAATTTAATGTTTGGGAATTGGAAACCACACTTTAAACTCACTCTCCTCCCCTTTTTCCCTTCTGTCAAATTACTCATCATCTTCTTCTATTTCTCCTCCTCCTCCTCCTCTTCCTCCTCCTCCTTATACCTTTAATTCATTCATCATACACTCATGCATTGGTTCATTCATTCCTTTCACATATGGTGTTGGGGATCCAACTCAGGACTTTTGAAAGTGTGAAGCCAGCACTCTTGTGCTGAGCCAATACCCCAGCACCTGTCTTTTTGATTTTATGACTGTTTATATGAAATTCAGAATCGCATTCTGCTATGGTTCACTGATATGTGGATTGACCTAGTCCTTGTTTTCTGGGAGACTTTTGGAAAATATACATGAATTATTAGGAGGTTGAAATGAAGAAACAAAGAGGAAATTCCCCGTTTTCTTATTCTTGGATTCCATACTCTGACTCTGACTACCTACTGTAAAAACTTTTAAACTCTTACTCCCCATTTCTATATCATTGCCAACAAGTGAACGTTCACTGCCCTACAACAAACCAGAGAACTCACATTGAACCATGTTTCCCCAGTAGAGACCAAGACACAATACTTATTAAAAAAATACCCTAGTTATGAATTAGTAGGTAAAGCTTTATTTGAGTGTTAAATGTGCTCTAATTATGTGTTTGTGTGTTTGTTGATGTGTGTGGTGTGTGTGTGTGTGTGCTTCTGTGTAAAACAAGCACTGAGGTGTAAAATAAATGCAGGATTGCAACGGCCTTCTTAAAAATAAGAAGCAACTTTATCATATTTGAAGCCCAGGGAAGAATCTGCCTGATACTTAACCTACAATTAATTGAAATGTGAAAACTTCAGGCCTAGAAAAACAAAGCCAACATACATACTGAATCTAATCAGTCTGTCTCACCTGTTTTCTAATCACTCCTTTAAATAAACCTAAATTGCCATCATAAAACATCAGTTGTATATCATCAGATATAACTGAACTGTCCATTAGTAGGTAGAACAATATAATGGGAATCAGAGTGCACATTCCGGTTTGAACTCAATCTAGGTAACATGGATTCATCTCTGTGTAATAGGCCTGCTTCTGGAAAACACAATGTAGAGCTCCAAAAGCAGAACGATTCTTTCAGAATACCATGTTATGTTTGTAAATAGATAGACAGATAGATATACAGGAATCAAAAATCTGAAAACGGTCTGGAAGTGTACATTTCAATAACTTACAATGTCAGTAGAGGGGGATTAATAGCAGATCAAGAAGACTGTGTCTGCATGCGAAATGGTTCAATTTTTGAAAGAGTTTTTTAAATGAAAATGGACAAAAAATTGAAAGGGTTACAGTAAGTGTTGAGGAGTGACTTGGCAAAAGGAGCACAGAGGTGAGAAAAAATTAAGTAGAGTTCAATAGAACCAGGTATAATTTCTGTACACATGACTCCATGAACAGGAGCAAAGGGGACACTTAAAGAAATCATAGGACTAAGGAGAGATCAGGATTAGGAGGGTTTGTACTAGTCTAGAAATGCTGACCTGAAAACCAATTAAGTTTTCAACTCCTTCTTTGGAGGAACATTAGCTGTGCCGTGCTTTCAAAAATGACTTGTCATAACTGATTTATGCCCATGTTAGCAACTCTTCTGAAATTACTTTGAAAGTAGACTAATGTGAGAGTTTCTCTTTAGAGATAATTCAAGTTACTTGCATAGGAAGTGGCAGCAGGTCTGGGGATGTTGTAGCTCAGTGGCAGTGACCTTGCCTAGCTTGGGGCTGGCCTGCCATGGACTTTCACCCCAAACACTTGCAAGAAAAGAAAAGGGAGGGAAGGGAGAGAGAAAGTTGGAAGGGAGGAAGGCAAAGTTGGAGGGATGCAGGGAGGTAGAAAAGAAGGAAGAAGAAAAGGAGAAAACCCAGGAAGGGAGGAAGGAAGCAAGGAAGGTAGGAAATAGGGAGAGCACAAGGGCAGGGAAAGGACTGAGTCACTCAAACAAAAGGCAAGGGACACAAAGACCAATATAGGCCATAAAAGCTGTTTGAACAGTTTAGTCAGCTTTAGAATTTGAGTGACATCAAACTGAATGTTATTATGACTGGATGGAATCTTCCTACTAACCCCGCCTTGGCCTGGCCTAAACCAAATCAAGGGGTGGGTGGCATGGAGAGGAATTCTCTCTGGCTGGAGTGGGAGGGACCTAAACCTGTGGCACATGAGGATGCACTGGGTAGGGAAGCGGACAAGACTCCCCTGATGGGCAGTTGAGCACAACAAGGCTCCTGGGAGCCTTTGATCATGGCTCCCACCGCCATACGCCCACCACCCACCATATGCTCAGCCCCTGAAGGGGATCACAGTGGTCTGCTACGTTGCCTGGTGCAGGTTGGAGTTCCTGACCAAACACCTGAGTGTCCACAGCCTGTGTTGGCCTGCCTGGGCAGGCTGTGGTTGTGGTGGCAAGAGCCAAAGCTGTCTTGGCGTGATGGAGGAGCCAAGGGCTGCCTCTCAGCCATCCTAGTGGGTGGTTCTGGAAGAAGCACCCAGGGTTGTGGCAGCATTGTCCGAAGACATGAAGGCAGGCCATCTTCCTTATGGCTCTCCTTGGGAGTTGGTGATGTGTACAGCTCTTGGATTTTTTACTGTTCTCTCACTTTTCTGGAGAGGTTTTCAGTCAGTTCGTAGCAGGCTTTACGTGGGAAGAGAAAAAAGGCTGGCTCTAAATCTTGCTGGACTTATTGAGGCAAAATGTGGACTTCTTGAAAAAGTGAGCCTTGTTGAAAAAGAACATGAAGGCTTAGAATCATCTTTAAAGTATTGCAGGTTTGAGAAGGGTTCAAGAGAAGCACAACAGCTGGAGGAAACCGACGAAAAGCTGCATAGGTCCGAATCCAGCCATGGCGTTGAAATGCTCTTTCTAGAAGAAGAGCTCAAAGCACAGAAGGCTCAACATGGTCAACAGGATGAAACGATGGCGCATCTATCAATAAGGACACAGTCCCTCCAAGGTGAATCTGTATCCCTCAAATCACAAATAGCTGAAGCTAAAACAAACTGGAGACTCTTTCAAGTGAATGAGGAAGAACTGAAACTGGCAATCAAAGAGGTTTTGAATGAAGGATCCCTACTTCCGCCAACGCAGAGACCAACAATACAAGGAGAAGCTGAAGCACAGAGGGAACAAGGAGGTGTCCAATATAAAGCAAAAATCATATTAGAGGACTCTAAAGTAGCTGGAGAACAAGTTCTAAGGGACACAGAAAATCACATGGAGTCTCTGAGTGAATGCTTGCTGAAGATGAAGGATAGATGTTCTCCAAGCCTGGGAGTCCAAAGGTATGGTGGTCACCTGGAACTGGGAAAGACGAGTGAACCCAAAATTGGTGCTCACTTGGAGGATAAGTCCAAAGGAGCTTTGAGGAACCTGGTTTATGGTGATAAGCTAAAGGCCTCCTTAGAAATCTTGGAAGGAGGAAGAAATCAAAAATGTACTTTCTCATCTGAAGTGGAGAAAACCACAGAAGACCTTACAGAACACCTTAAAAGTCTGCAGACTGAACAGGCATCCTTGCAGTCAGAAAATGCACAGCTGCAAAGTGAGAATGAGACCCTACAGAAGATCTTTAAAGTCATGATGGAACGCTATCAAGAAAATATGATGAAACTTCACAGGAAACTAAGAGTGGAGGAAAACTACCGTGTGGCGCAAGAGGAGAAACTTTCCAAAGTCGAAGAAAAGATGAGCCATACAATAAAAGAGCTGGAGACCTACCGAAAGAGAGCCCAATATCTTGAAGAACAATTGCAGAGTACCATTCATTCCTGTCTGGGGAAGATTGTTTCCTCTGAGAAAGAAGCAGATGCTAGTGAGTTGGCAGCTCAGATTGCTGAAAGAAACCTCAGTTATTTCAGGAAGCAAAATGCACGCAACAGACAAAAATTAACTGAGAAGGAGCTTAGATTTGAACTTGTAGAAAAAGATCCCTATGATGCACTGGATGTTTCCAACTCAGCAATGGGCAGAAAGCCTTCTCCAAATGGGCCGTCACCAATAGGTCACCCTTCATCTGAAAGGAGACCTCCTCATTTTGAAGAGTGGTCCACTCACACTCTCAGCTTTCACTCCAGTGGGAGGAGGAAGAGGGTAAAGTGGCCCTGGAGAATCCTCTGGAACATGCGACCAGCAGTAAAGGAAGAGAATCCAGCTGTCATAAGTTCACTGATTTTCAGAGAGCACCTTCTCAGACTGGGCCCCTCTCTCCTCCAGGGGAACAGGGCAGCAGGCTGATGATCCCTCCACCAGGCCAACCATATTCTTCTGATGCACGTCTTCCTCTACAAAGGCAAGATAGGTTTTACTCAAATTGTGGTAGAGCATCGGGACCAGCAGAACACAGAATTCCTAATATGCCTCCTATGGACTCTGATGTCCCTGATTCACCTCTCCATGCTGAAAACCAAGCAACCGGCCCTGGCTCTGTGTTGGCACCTTTCCCTCCAGTCAGAGGTGCCTTGTTTCCAGTTGACCCAAGGAGTCAGTTCATGAGAAGAGGACCTTTTTTTTTCCTCCACCTCTCCCAGGAAACTTGTCTGGGAACCTGGAGATTATTTTCCACCTGACCCGCCACCCACTCCATTTCCCATGCGAAGTGTCTATGCAGGGAGGGGGTTTTCCTCACAAAATCTTCCCCCAAGAGCTGGAAATCAGCCCTCTTCACCCCCATTCTGAAAGTACAAGTGAGTTGCCTCAAGGGTTCCTTCCACCTGCAAATGAGCCTGTTACTCAACATCCAGAACCAAACAAGAAACCTCATGCTGTTGCTCTCTTTTCAAATGTAATTTGACTTATCTCTCATTTTTAGTTTTTAAGTAACTGCTTTTAGTTCAGTAATTGACTATACTTTGGCTCCAATTGAAGCTCAATGAAACAATAATTCTTAAGATAGTATTTTGTAAATAAAGATGGTTTACGTAAGAATCTTATGAGTAAATTATTCCTATTTTATGTTATTCCAGAGAACAGCATTTAATCTGATGAAGCCACTCTTACATAAACAAGAATGGGAGTTCTAGGTCCTTGTAATCTAGCTGATGGAAATATCTTTTAAACTCCCAACAAAGAAGTGTATTTAGTATGACTGTAGCAATTGTAAAGTGTCTTTAGGCTTAATGAAAAAGTGTCACTGATTTAGAGACGGGATGGGCATTTCAGCTCGTTTTTTCATATCAGAATAACTAGAGCATGGGAGGACTAAAGGAGAGAACACAACTAAACATGTCAAGGAAACAGGAGATCTCAACTACAAAGAAAAATGAAGACCTCTTTTTTATATTGGTTGCTTAAAACCTTACATAGCTCTTGAGATACCATATTTCCTACATTAGATTCAAGTGAGTTATGAACTCCCATTTTGACCCCATATACAGATTGCGCAATCACATTGTTTACACATCCACATTTTTACAAAATGCCATGTTAGTAACTGTTGTATTCTGCTACCTTTTCTAGCCTCTACTATCCCCCCTCTCCTGCCCTCCCATCTTCTCTCTCTATCCCGTCTGCTGTAATTTAACGTTTGGGAATTGGAAACCACACTTTAATCTCACTCTCCTCCCCTTTTTCCCTTCTGTCAAATTACTCATCATCTTCTTCTATTTCTCCTCCTCCTCCTCCTCTTCCTCCTCCTCCTTATACCTTTAATTCATTCATCATACACTCATGCATTGGTTCATTCATTCCTTTCACATATGGTTTTGGGGATCCAACTCAGGACCTTTGAAAGTGTGAAGCCAGCACTCTTGTGCTGAGCCAGATCCCCAGCACCTGTCTTTTTGATTTTATGACTGTTTATATGAAATTCAGAATCGCATTCTTCTATGGTTCACTGATATGTGGATTGACCTAGTCCTTGTTTTCTGGGAGACTTTTGGAAAATATACATGAATTATTAGGAGGTTGAAATGAAGAAACAAAGAGGAAATTCCCCGATTTCTTATTCTTGGATTCCATACTCTACTCTGCCTACCTACTGTAAAAACTTTTAAACTCTTACTCCCCATTTCTATATCATTGCCAACAAGTGAACGTTCACTGCCCTACAACAAACCAGAGAACTCACATTGAACCATGTTTCCCCAGTAGAGACGAAGACACAATACTTATTAAAAATATACCCTAGTTATGAATTAGTAGGTAAAGCTTTATTTGAGTGTTAAATGTGCTCTAATTATGTGTTTGTGTGTTTGTTGATGTGTGTGGTGTGTGTGTGTGTGTGTGTGCTTCTGTGTAAAACAAGCACTGAGGTGTAAAATAAATGCAGGATTGCAACGGCCTTCTTAAAAATAAGAAGCAACTTTATCATATTTGAAGCCCAGTGAAGAATCTGCCTGATACTTAACCTACAATTAATTGAAATGTGAAAACTTCAGGCCTAGAAAAACAAAGCCAACATACATACTGAATCTAATCAGTCTGTCTCACCTGTTTTCTAATCACTCCTTTAAATAAACCTAAATTTCCATCATAAAACATCAGTTGTATATCATCAGATATAACTGAACTGTCCATTAGTAGGTAGAACAATATAATGGGAATCAGAGTGCACATTCCGGTTTGAACTCAATCTAGGTAACATGGATTCATCTCTGTGTAATAGGCCTGCTTCTGGAAAACACAATGTAGAGCTCCAAAAGCAGAACGATTCTTTCAGAATACCATGTTATGTTTGTAAATAGATAGACAGATAGATATACAGGAATCAAAAATCTGAAAACGGTCTGGAAGTGTACATTTCAATAACTTACAATGTCAGTAGAGGGGGATTAATAGCAGATCAAGAAGACTGTGTCTGCATGCGAAATGTTTCAATTTTTGAAAGAGTTTTTTAAATGAAAATGGACAAAAAATTGAAAGGGTTACAATAAGTGTTGAGGAGTGACTTGGCAAAAGGAGCACAGAGGTGAGAAAGAATTAAGTAGAGTTCAATAGAACCAGGTATAATTTCTGTACACATGACTCCATGAACAGGAGCAAAGGGGACACTTAAAGAAATCATAGGACTAAGGAGAGATCAGGATTAGGAGGGTTTGTACTAGTCTAGAAATGCTGACCTGAAAACCAATTAAGTTTTCAACTCCTTCTTTGGAGGAACATTAGCTGTGCCGTGCTTTTCAAAAATGACTTGTCATAACTGATTTATGCCCATGTTAGCAACTCTTCTGAAATTACTTTGAAAGTAGACTAATGTGAGAGTTTCTCTTTAGAGATAATTCAAGTTACTTGCATAGGAAGTGGCAGCAGGTCTGGGGATGTTGTAGCTCAGTGGCAGTGACCTTGCCTAGCTTGGGGCTGGCTTCCATGGACTTTCACCCCAAACACTTGCAAGAAAAGAAAAGGGAGCGAAGGGAGAGAGAAAGTTGGAAGGGAGGAAGGCAAAGTTGGAGGGATGCAGGGAGGTAGAAAAGAAGGAAGAAGAAAAGGAGAAAACCCAGGAAGGGAGGAAGGAAGCAAGGGAGGTAGGAAATAGGGAGAGCACAAGGGCAGGGAAAGGACTGAGTCACTCAAACAAAAGGCAAGGGACACAAAGAACAATATAGGCCATAAAAGATGTTTGAACAGTTTAGTCAGCTTTAGAATTTGAGTGACATCAAACAGAATGTTATTATGACTGGATGGAATCTTCCTACTAACCCCGCCTTGGCCTGGCCTAAACCAAATCAAGGGGTGGGTGGCATGGAGAGGAATTCTCTCTGGCTGGAGTGGGAGGGACCTAAACCTGTGGCACATGAGGATGCACTGGGTAGGGAAGCGGACAAGACTCCAATGATGGGCAGTTGAGCACAACAAGGCTCCTGGGAGCCTTTGATCATGGCTCCCACCGCCATACGCCCACCACCCACCATACGCTCAGCCCCTGAAGGGGATCACAGTGGTCTGCTCCGTTGCCTGGTGCAGGTTGGAGTTCCTGACCAAACACCTGAGTGTCCACAGCCTGTGTTGGCCTGCCTGGGCAGGCTGTGGTTGTGGTGGCAAGAGCCAAAGCTGTCTTGGCGTGATGGAGGAGCCAAGGGCTGCCTCTCAGCCATCCTAGTGGGTGGTTCTGGAAGAAGCACCCAGGGTTGTGGAAGCATTGTCCGAAGACATGAAGCCAGGCCATCTTCCTTATGGCTTTCCTTGGGAGTTGGTGAGGTGTACAGCTCTTGGATTTTTTGCTGTTCTCTCACTATTCTGGAGAGGTTTTCAGTTGGTTCGTAGCAGGCTTTACGTGGGAAGAGAAAAAAGGCTGGCTCTAAATCTTGCTGGACTTATTGAGGCAAAATGTGGACTTCTTGAAAAAGTGAGCCTTGTTGAAAAAGAACATGAAGGCTTAGAATCATCTTTAAAGGATTGCAGGTTTGAGAAGGGTTCAAGACTAGCACAACAGCTGGAGGCAACCGACGAAAAGCTGCATAGGTCCGAATCCAGCCATGGCGTTGAAATGCTCTTTCTAGAAGAAGAGCTCAAAGCACAGAAGTCTCAACATGGTCAACAGGATGAAACGATGGCGCATCTATCAAGAAGGATACAGTCCCTCCAAGGTGAATCTGAATCCCTGAGATCACAAATAGCTGAAGCTAAAACAAACTGGAGACTCTTTCAAGTGAATGAGGAAGAACTGAAGCTGGCAATCAAAGAGGTTTTGAATGAAGGATCCCTACTTCCGCCAACGCAGAGACCAACAATACAAAGAGAAGCTGAAGCACAGAGGGATCAAGGAGGTGTCCAATATAAAGCAAAAATCATATTAGAGGACTCTAAAGTAGCTGGAGAACAAGTTCTAAGGGACACAGAAAATCACATGGAGTCTCTGAGTGAATGCTTGCTGAAGATGAAGGATAGATCTTCTCCAAGCCTGGGAGCCCAAAGGTATGGTGGTCACCTGGAACTGGGAAAGACGAGTGAACCCAAAATTGGTGCTCACTTGGAGGATGAGTCCAAAGGAGTTTTGAGGAACCTGGTTTATGGTGATAAGCTAAAGGCCTCCTTAGAAATCTTGGAAGGAGGAAGAAATCAAAAATGTACTTTCTCATCTGAAGTGGAGAAAACCACAGAAGACCTTACAGAACACCTTAAAAGTCTGCAGACTGAACAGGCATCCTTGCAGTCAGAAAATGCACAGCTGCAAAGTGAGAATGAGACCCCACAGAAGAACTTTAAAGTCATGATGGAACGCTACCAAGAAAATATGATGAAACTGCACAGGAAATTAAGAGTGGAGGAAAACTACCGTGTGGAGCAAGAGGAGAAACTTTCCAAAGTCGAAGAAAAGATGAGCCATACAATAAAAGAGCTGGAGACCTACCGAAAGAGAGCCCAATATCTTGAAGAACAATTGCAGAGTACCATTCGTTCCTGTCTGGGGAAGATTATTTCCTCTGAGAAAGAAGCAGATGCTAGTGAGTTGGCAGCTCGGATTGCTGAAAGAAACCTCAGTTATTTCAGGAAGCAAAATGCACGCAACAGACAAAAATTAACTGAGAAGGAGCTTAAATTTGAACTTGTAGAAAAAGATCCCTATGATGCACTGGATGTTTCCAACTCAGCAATGGGCAGAAAGCCTTCTCCAAATGGGCCCTCACCAATAGGTCACCCTTCATCTGAAAGGAGACCTCCTCATTTTGAAAAGAGTGGTCCACTCACACTCTCAACTTTCACTCCAGTGGGAGGAGGAAGAGGGTCAAGGGGCCCTGGAGAATCCTCTGGACCATGCGACTAGCAGTAAAGGAAGAGAATCCAGCTGTCACAAGTTCACTGATTTTCAGAGAGCACCTTCTCAGACTGGGCCCCTCTCTCCTCCAGGGGAACAGGCCAGCAGGCTGATGATCCCTCCGCCAGGCCAACCATATTCTTCTGATGCAAGTCTTCCTCTACAAAGGCAAGATAGGTTTTACTCAAATTGTGGTAGAGCATCGGGACCAGCAGAACACAGAATCCCTAATATGCCTCCTTTGGACTCTGATGTGCCTGATTCACCTCTCCATGCTGAAAACCAAGCAACTGGCTCTGACTCTGTGTTGGCACCTTTCCCTCCAGTCAGAGGTGCCTTGTTTCCAGTTGACCCAAGGAGTCAGTTCATGAGAAGAGGACCTTTTTTTTCCTCCACCTCTCCCAGGAAACTTGTCTGGGAACCTGGAGATTATTTTCCACCTGACCCGCCACCCACTCCATTTCCAATGCAAAGTGTCTATGCAGGGAGGGGGTTTTCCTCACAAAATCTTCCCCGAAGAGCTGGAATTCAGCCCTCTACACCCCCATTCTGAAAGTACAAGTGAGTTGCCTGAAGGGTTCCTTACACCTGCAAATGAGCCTGTTACTCAACATCCAGAACCAAACAAGAAACCTCATGCTGTTGCTCTCTCTTCAAATGTAATTTGACTTATCTCCCATTTTTAGTTTTTAAGTAACTGCTTTTAGTTCAGTAATTGACTATACTTTGGCTCCAATTGAAGCTCAATGAAACAATAATTCTTAAGATAGTATTTTGTAAATAAAGGTGGTTTACGTAGGAATCTTATGACTACGTAAACAAAGCCAACATACATACAGAATCTAATCAGTCTGTCTCACCTGTTTTCTAATCACTCCTTTAAATAAACCTAAATTGCCATCATAAAACATCAGTTGTATATCATCAGATATAACTGAACTGTCCATTAGTAGGTAGAACAATATAATGGGAATCAGAGTGCACATTCCGGTTTGAACTCAATCTAGGTAACATGGATTCATCTCTGTGTAATAGGCCTGCTTCTGGAAAACACAATGTAGAGCTCCAAAAGCAGAACGATTCTTTCAGAATACCATGTTATGTTTGTAAATAGATAGACAGATAGATATACAGGAATCAAAAATCTGAAAACGGTCTGGAAGTGTACATTTCAATAACTTACAATGTCAGTAGAGGGGGATTAATAGCAGATTAAGAAGACTGTGTCTGCATGCGAAATGGTTCAATTTTTGAAAGAGTTTTTTAAATGAAAATGGACAAAAAAATGAAAGGGTTACAGTAAGTGTTGAGGAGTGACTTTGCAAAAGGAGCACAGAGTTGAGAAAGAATTAAGTAGAGTTCAATAGAACCAGGTATAATTTCTGTACACATGACTCCATGAACAGGAGCAAAGGGGACACTTAAAGAAATCATAGGACTAAGGAGAGATCAGGATTAGGAGGGTTTGTACTAGTCTAGAAATGCTGACCTGAAAACCAATTAAGTTTTCAACTCCTTCTTTGGAGGAACATTAGCTGTGCCGTGCTTTTCAAAAATGACTTGTCATAACTGATTTATGCCCATGTTAGCAACTCTTCTGAAATTACTTTGAAAGTATACTAATGTGAGAGTTTCTCTTTGGAGATAATTCAAGTTACTTGCATAGGAAGTGGCAGCAGGTCTGGGGATGTTGTAGCTCAGTGGCAGTGACCTTGCCTAGCTTGGGGCTGGCCTGCCATGGACTTTCACCCCAAACACTTGCAAGAAAAGAAAAGGGAGCGAAGGGAGAGAGAAAGTTGGAAGGGAGGAAGGCAAAGTTGGAGGGATGCAAGGAGGTAGAAAAGAAGGAAGAAGAAAAGGAGAAAACCCAGGAAGGGAGGAAGGAAGCAAGGAAGGTAGGAAATAGGGAGAGCACAAGGGCAGGGAAAGGACTGAGTCACTCAAACAAAAGGCAAGGGACACAAAGACCAATATAGGCCATAAAAGCTGTTTGAACAGTTTAGTCAGCTTTAGAATTTGAGTGACATCAAACTGAATGTTATTATGACTGGATGGAATCTTCCTACTAACCCCGCCTTGGCCTGGCCTAAACCAAATCAAGGGGTGGGTGGCATGGAGAGGAATTCTCTCTGGCTGGAGTGGGAGGGACGTAAACCTGTGGCACATGAGGATGCACTGGGTAGGGAAGCGGACCAGACTCCCCTGATGGGCAGTTGAGCACAACAAGGCTCCTGGGAGACTTTGATCATGGCTCCCACCGCCATACGCCCACCACCCACCATACGCTCAGCCCCTTAAAGGGATCAGAGTGGTCTGCTCCGTTGCCTGGTGCAGGTTGGAGTTCCTGACCAAACACCTGAGTGTCCACAGCCTGTGTTGGCCTGCCTGGGCAGGCTGTGGTTGTGGTGGCAAGAGCCAAAGCTGTCTTGGTGTGATGGAGGAGCCAAGGGCTGCCTCTCAGCCATCCTAGTGGGTGGTTCTGGAAGAAGCACCCAGGGTTGTGGCAGCATTGTCCGAAGACATGAAGCCAGGCCATCTTCCTTATGGCTTTCCTTGGGAGTTGGTGATGTGTACAGCTCTTGGATTTTTTGCTGTTCTCTCACTTTTCTGGAGAGGTTTTCAGTCGGTTCGTAGCAGGCTATACGTGGGAAGAGAAAAAAGGCTGGCTCTAAATCTTGCTGGACTTATTGAGGCAAAATGTGGACTTCTTGAAAAAGTGAGCCTTGTTGAAAAAGAACATGAAGGCTTAGAATCATCTTTAAAGGATTGCAGGTTTGAGAAGGGTTCAAGAGAAGCACAACAGCTGGAGGCAACCGACGAAAAGCTGCATAGGTCCGAATCCAGCCATAGCGTTGAAATGCTCTTTCTAGAAGAAGAGCTCAAAGCACAGAAGGCTCAACATGGTCAACAGGATGAAACGATGGCGCATCTATCAAGAAGGATACAGTCCCTCAAAGGTGAATCTGTATCCCTCAGATCACAAATAGCTGAAGCTAAAACAAACTGGAGACTCTTTCAAGTGAATGAGGAAGAACTGAAACTGGCAATCAAAGAGGTTTTGAATGAAGAATTCCTACTTCCGCCAACGCAGAGACCAACAATACAAGGAGAAGCTGAAGCACAGAGGGAACAAGGAGGTGTCCAATATAAAGCAAAAATCATATTAGAGGACTCTAAAGTAGCTGGAGAACAAGTTCTAAGGGACACAGAAAATCACATGGAGTCTCTGAGTGAATGCTTGCTGAAGATGAAGGATAGATCTTCTCCAAGCCTGGGAGCCCAAAGTTATGGTGGTCACCTGGAACTGGGAAAGACGAGTGAACCCGAAATTGGTGCTCACTTGGAGGATGAGTCCAAAGGAGCTTTGAGAAACCTGGTTTATGGTGATAAGCTAAAGGCCTCCTTAGAAATCTTGGAAGGAGGAAGAAATCAAAAATGTACTTTCTCATCTGAAGTGGAGAAAACCACAGAAGACCTTACAGAACACCTTAAAAGTCTGCAGATTGAACAGGCATCCTTGCAGTCAGAAAATGCACAGCTGAAAAATGAGAATGAGACCCCACAGAAGAACTTTAAAGTCATGATGGAACGCTATCAAGAAAATATGATGAAACTGCACAGGAAATTAAGAGTGGAGGAAAACTACCGTGTGGAGCAAGAGGAGAAACTTTCCAAAGTCGAAGAAAAGATGAGCCATACAATAAAAGAGCTGGAGACCTACCGAAAGAGAGCCCAATATCTTGAAGAACAATTGCAGAGTACCATTCGTTCCTGTCTGGGGAAGATTATTTCCTCTGAGAAAGAAGCAGATGCTAGTGAGTTGGCAGCTCGGATTTCTGAAAGAAACCTCAGTTATTTCAGGAAGCAAAATGCACGCAACAGACAAAAATTAACTGAGAAGGAGCTTAGATTTGAACTTGTAGAAAAAGATCCCTATGATGCACTGGATGTTTCCAACTCAGCAATGGGCAGAAAGCCTTCTCCAAATGGGCCGTCACCAATAGGTCACCCTTCATCTGAAAGGAGACCTCCTCATTTTGAAAAGAGTGGTCCACTCACACTCTCAGCTTTCACTCCAGTGGGAGGAGGAAGAGGGTCAAGGGGCCCTGGAGAATCCTCTGGACCATGCGACTAGCAGTAAAGCAAGAGAATCCAGCTGTCATAAGTTCACTGATTTTCAGAGAGCACCTTCTCAGACTGGGCCCCTCTCTCCTCCAGGGGAACAGGCCAGCAGGCTGATGATCCCTCCGCCAGGCCAACCATATTCTTCTGATGCACGTCTTCCTCTACAAAGGCAAGATAGGTTTTACTCAAATTGTGGTAGAGCATCGGGACCAGCAGAACACAGAATTTTTAATATGCCTCCTTTGGACTCTGATGTGCCTGATTCATCTCTCCATGCTGAAAAACAAGCAACCGGCTCTGACTCTGTGTTGGCTCCTTTCCCTCCAGTCAGAGGTGCCTTGTTTCCAGTTGACCCAAGGAGTCAGTTCATGAGAACAGGACCTTTTCTTTCCTCCACCTCTCCCAGGAAACTTGTCTGGGAACCTGGAGATTATTTTCCACCTCACCGGCCACCCACTCCATTTCCAATGCAAAGTGTCTATGCAGGGAGGGGGTTTTCCTAACAAAATCTTCCCCCAAGAGCTGGAATTCCGCCCTCTTCACCCCCATTCTGAAAGTACATGTGAGTTGCCTAAAGGGTTCCTTCCACCTGCAAATGAGCCTGTTACTCAACATCCAGAACCAAACAAGAAACCGCATGCTTTTGCTCTCTCTTCAAATGTAATTTGACTTATCTCTCATTTTTAGTTTTTAAGTAACTGCTTTTACTTCAGTAATTGACTATACTTTGGCTCCAATTGAAGCTCAATGAAACAATAATTCTTAAGATAGTATTTTGTAAATAAAGGTGGTTTACGTAGGAATCTTATGACTAAATTATTCCTATTTTATGTTATTCCATAGAACAGAATTTAATCTGATGAAGCCACTCTTACATAAACAAGAATGGGAGTTCTAGGTACTTTTAATCTAGCTGATGGAAATATCTTTTAAACTCCCAACAAAGAAGTGTATTTAGTATGACTGTAGCAATTGTAAAGTGACTTTAGGCTTAATGAAAAAGTGTCACTGATTTAGAGACTGGTTGGGCATTTCAGCTAGTTTTTCCATATCAGAATAACTAGAGCATGGGAGGACTAAAGGACAGAACACAACTAAACATGTCAAGGAAACAGGAGATCTCAACTACCAAGAAAAATGAAGACCTCTTTTTTATATTGGTTTCTTAAAACCTTACATAGCTCTTGAGATACCATATTTCCTACATTAGATTCAAGTGAGTTATGAACTCCCATTTTGACCCCATATAGAGATTGCACAATCACATTGTTTACACATCCACGTTTTTACAAAATGCCATGTTAGTAACTGTTGTATTCTGCTACCTTTTCTAGCCTCTACTATCCCCCCTCTCCTGCCCTCCCATCTTCTCTCTCTATCCCGTCTGCTGTAATTTAACGTTTGGGAATTGGAAACCACACTTTAAACTCACTCTCCTCCCCTTTTTCCCTTCTGTCAAATTACTCATCATCTTCTTCTATTTCTCCTCCTCCTCCTCCTCTTCCTCCTCCTCCTTATACCTTTAATTCATTCATCATACACTCATGCATTGGTTCATTCATTCCTTTCACATATGGTGTTGGGGATCCAACTCAGGACCTTTGAAAGTGTGAAGCCAGCACTCTTGTGCTGAGCCAAAACCCCAGCACCTGTCTTTTTGATTTTATGACTGTTTATATGAAATTCAGAATCGCATTCTGCTATGGTTCACTGATATGTGGATTGACCTAGTCCTTGTATTCTGGGAGACTTTTGGAAAATATACATGAATTGTTAGGAGGTTGAAATGAAGAAACAAAGAGGAAATTCCCCGATTTCTTATTCTTGGATTCCATACTCTGACTCTGCCTACCTACTGTAAAAACTTTTAAACTCTTACTCCCCATTTCTATATCATTGCCAACAAGTGAACGTTCACTGCCCTACAACAAACCAGAGAACTCACATTGAACCATGTTTCCCCAGTAGAGACCAAGACACAATACTTATTAAAATAATACCCTAGTTATGAATTAGTAGGTAAAGCTTTATTTGAGTGTTAAATGTGCTCTAATTATGTGTTTGTGTGTTTGTTGATGTGTGTGGTGTGTGTGTGTGTGTGCTTCTGTGTAAAACAAGCACTGAGGTGTAAAATAAATGCAGGATTGCAACGGCCTTCTTAAAAATAAGAAGCAACTTTATCATATTTGAAGCCCAGTGAAGAATCTGCCTGATACTTAACCTACAATTAATTGAAATGTGAAAACTTCAGGCCTAGAAAAACAAAGCCAACATACATACTGAATCTAATCAGTCTGTCTCACCTGTTTTCTAATCACTCCTTTAAATAAACCTAAATTGCCATCATAAAACATCAGTTGTATATCATCAGATATAACTGAACTGTCCATTAGTACGTAGAACAATATAATGGGAATCAGAGTGCACATTCCGGTTTGAACTAAATCTAGGTAACATGGATTCATCTCTGTGTAATAGGCCTGCTTCTGGAAAACACAATGTAGAGCTCCAAAAGCAGAACGATTCTTTCAGAATACCATGTTATGTTTGTAAATAGATAGACAGATAGATATACAGGAATCAAAAATCTGAAAACGGTCTGGAAGTGTACATTTCAATAACTTACAATGTCAGTAGAGGGGGATTAATAGCAGATCAAGAAGACTGTGTCTGCATGCGAAATGGTTCAATTTTTGAAAGAGGTTTTTAAATGAAAATGGACAAAAAATTGAAAGGGTTACAGTAAGTGTTGAGGAGTGACTTGGCAAAAGGAGCACAGAGGTGAGAAAGAATTAAGTAGAGTTCAATAGAACCAGGTATAATTTCTGTACACATGACTCCATGAACAGGAGCAAAGGGGACACTTAAAGAAATCATAGGACTAAGGAGAGATCAGGATTAGGAGGGTTTGTACTAGTCTAGAAATGCTGACCTGAAAACCAATTAAGTTTTCAACTCCTTCTTTGGAGGAACATTAGCTGTGCCGTGCTTTTCAAAAATGACTTGTCATAACTGATTTATGCCCATGTTAGCAACTCTTCTGAAATTACTTTGAAAGTAGACTATGTGAGAGTTTCTCTTTAGAGATAATTCAAGTTACTTGCAAAGGAAGTGGCAGCAGGTCTGGGGATGTTGTAGCTCAGTGGCAGTGACCTTGCCTAGCTTGGGGCTGGCCTGCCATG
Organism: Callospermophilus lateralis; assembly: GCF_048772815.1. Taxonomy (NCBI): domain Eukaryota; kingdom Metazoa; phylum Chordata; class Mammalia; order Rodentia; family Sciuridae; genus Callospermophilus; species Callospermophilus lateralis. The sequence continues at coordinate 295,413 of NW_027512884.1, read as the reverse complement.
GACTTTCACCCCAAACACTTGCAAGAAAAGAAAAGGGAGGGAAGGGAGAGAGAAAGTTGGAAGGGAGGAAGGCAAAGTTGGAGGGATGCAGGGAGGCAGAAAAGAAAGAAGAAGAAAAGGAGAAAACCCAGGAAGGGAGGAAGGAAGCAAGGAAGGTAGGAAATAGGGAGAGCACAAGGGCAGGGAAAGGACTGCGTCACTCAAACAAAAGGCAAGGGACACAAAGACCAATATAGGCCATAAAAGCTGTTTGAACAGATTAGTCAGCTTTAGAATTTGAGTGACATCAAACTGAATGTTATTATGACTGGATGGAATCTTCCTACTAACCCCACCTTGGCCTGGCCTAAACCAAATCAAGGGGTGGGTGGCATGGAGAGGAATTCTCTCTGGCTGGAGTGGGAGGGACCTAAACCTGTGGCACATGAGGATGCACTGGGTAGGGGAGCAGACAAGACTCCCCTGATGGGCAGTTGAGCACTACAAGGCTCCTGGGAGCCTTTGATCATGGCTCCCACCACCATACGCCCACCACCAACCATACGCTCAGCCCCTGAAGGGGATCACAGTGGTCTGCTCCGTTGCCTGGTGCAGGTTGGAGTTCCTGACCAAACACCTCAGTGTCCACAGCCTGTGTTGGCCTGCCTGGGCAGGCTGTGGTTGTGGTGGCAAGAGCCAAAGCTGTCTTGGCGTGATGGAGGAGCCAAGGGCTGCCTCTCAGCCATCCTAGTGGGTGGTTCTGGAAGAAGCACCCAGGGTTGTGGCAGAATTGTCCGAAGACATGAAGCCAGGCCATCTTCCTTATGGCATTCCTTGGGAGTTGGTGGTGTGTACAGCTCTTGGATTTTTTGCTGTTCTCTCACTTTTCTGGAGAGGTTTTCAGTCGGTTCGTAGCAGGCTTTACGTGGGAAGAGAAAAAAGGCTGGCTCTAAATCTTGCTAGACTTATTGAGGCAAAATGTGGACTTCTTGAAAAAGTGAGCCTTGTTGAAAAAGAACATGAAGGCTTAGAATCATCTTTAAAGGATTGCAGGTTTGAGAAGGGTTCAAGAGAAGCACAACAGTTGGAGGCAACTGACGAAAAGCTGCATAGGTCCGAATCCAGCCATGGCGTTGAAATGCTCTTTCTAGAAGAAGAGCTCAAAGCACAGAAGGCTCAACAAGGTCAACAGGATGAAACGATGGCGCATCTCTCAAGAAGGATACAGTCCCTCCTAGGTGAATGGGAATCCCTGAGATCACAAATAGCTGAAGCTAAAACAAACTGGAGACTCTTTCAAGTGAATGAGGAAGAACTGAAGCTGGCAATCAAAGAGGTTTTGAATGAATGACCCTACTTCCGCCAACGCAGAGACCAACAATACAAGGAGAAGCTGAAGCACAGAGGGAACAAGGAGGTCTAAAATATAAAGCAAAAATCATATTAGAGGACTCTAAAGTAGCTGGAGAACAAGTTCTAAGGGACACAGAAAACCACATGGAGTCTCTGAGTGAATGCTTGCTGAAGATGAAGGATAGATCTTCTCCAAGCCTGGGAGCCCAAAGGGATGGTGGTCCCCTGGAACTGGGAAAGACGAGTGAACCCGAAATTGGTGCTCACTTTGAGGATGAGTCCAAAGGTGCTTTGAGGAACCTGGTTTATGGTGATAAGCTAAAGGCCTCCTTAGAAATCTTGGAAGGAGGAAGAAATCAAAAATGTACTTTCTCATCTGAAGTGGAGAAAACCACAGAAGACCTTACAGAGCACCTTAAAAGTCTGCAGACTGAACAGGCATCCTTGCAGTCAGAAAATGCACAGCTGCAAAGTGAGAATGAGACCCTAGAGGAGAACTTTAAAGTCATGATGGAACGCTATCAAGAAAATATGATGAAACTGCACAGGAAATTAAGAGTGGAGGAAAACTACCGTGTGGAGCAAGAGGAGAAACTTTCCAACGTCAAAGAAAAGATGAGCCATACAATAAAAGAGCTGGAGACCTACCGAAAGAGAGCCCAATATCTTGAAGAACAATTGCAGAGTACCATTCGTTCCTGTCTGGGGAAGATTATTTCCTCTGAGAAAGAAGCAGATGCTAGTGAGTTGGCAGCTCGGATTGCTGAAAGAAACCTCAGTTATTTCAGGAAGCGAAATGCACGCAACAGACAAAAATTAACTGAGAAGGAGCTTAGATTTGAACTTGTAGAAAAAGATCCCTATGATGCACTGGATGTTTCCAACTCAGCAATGGGCAGAAAGCCTTCTCCAAATGGGCCCTCACCAATAGGTCACCCTTCATCTGAAAGGAGACCTCCTCATTTTGAAAAGAGTGGTCCACTCACACTCTCACCTTTCACTCCAGTGGGAGGAGGAAGAGGGTCAAGGGGCCCTGGAGAATCCTCTGGACCATGCGACTAGCAGTAAAGGAAGAGAATCCAGCTGTCATAAGTTCACTGATTTTCAGAGAGCACCTTCTCAGACTGGGCCCCTCTCTCCTCCAGGGGAACAGGCCAGCAGGCTGATGATCCCTCTGCCAGGCCAACGATATTCTTCTGATGCACGTCTTCCTCTACAAAGGCAAGATAGGTCTTACTCAAATTGTGGTAGAGCATCGGGACCAGCAGAACACAGAATTCCTAATATGCCTCCTTTGGACTCTGATGTGCCTGATTCACCTCTCCATGCTGAAAACCAAGCAACTGGCTCTGACTCTGTGTTGGCACCTTTCCCTCCAGTCAGAGGTGCCTTGTTTCCAGTTGACCCAAGGAGTCAGTTCATGAGAAGAGGACCTTTTTTTTCCTCCACCTCTCCCAGGAAACTTGTCTGGGAACCTGGAGATTATTTTCCACCTGACCCGCCACCCACTCCATTTCCAATGCGAAGTGTCTATGCAGGGAGGGGGTTTTCCTCACAAAATCTTCCCCCAAGAGCTGGAATTCAGCCCTCTTCACCCCCATTCTGAAAGTACAAGTGAGTTGCCCCAAGGGTTCCTTCCACCTGCAAATGAGCCTGTTACTCAACATCCAGAACCAAACAAGAAACCTCATGCTGTTGCTCTCTCTTCAAATGTAATTTGACTTATCTCTCATTTTTAGTTTTTAAGTAACTGCTTTTAGTTCAGTAATTGACTATACTTTGGCTCCAATTGAAGCTCAATGAAACAATAATTCTTAAGATAGTATTTTGTAAATAAAGGTGGTTTACATAGGAATCTTATGACTAAATTATTCCTATTTTATGTTATTCCAGAGAACAGCATTTAATCTGATGAAACCATTCTTACATAAACAAGAATGGGAGTTCTAGGTACTTGTAATCTAGCTGATGGAAATATCTTTTAAACTCCCAACAAAGAAGTGTATTTAGTATGACTGTAGCAATTGTAAAGTGACTTTAGGCTTAATGAAAAAGTGTCACTGATTTAGAGACTGGTTGGGCATTTCAGCTAGTTTTTCCATATCAGATTAACTAGAGCATGGGAGGACTAAAGGAGAGAACACAACTAAACATGTCAAGGAAACAGGAGATCTCAACTACAAAGAAAAATGAAGACCTCTTTTTTATATTGGTTGCTTAAAACCTTACATAGCTCTTGAGATACCATATTTCCTACATTAGATTCAAGTGAGTTATGAACTCCTATTTTGACCCCATATACAGATTGCACAATCACATTTTTTACACATCCATGTTTTTACAAAATGCCATGTTAGTAACTGTTGTATTCTGCTACCTTTTCTAGACTCTACTATCCCCCCTCTCCTGCCCTCCCATCTTCTCTCTCTATCCCGTCTGCTGTAATTTAACGTTTGGGAATTGGAAACCACACTTTAAACTCACTCTCCTCCCCGTTTTCCCTTCTGTCAAATTACTCATCATCTTCTTCTATTTCTCCTCCTCCTCCTCCTCTTCGTCCTCCTCCTTATACCTTTAATACATTCATCATACACTCATGCATTGGTTCATTCATTCCTTTCACATATGGTGTTGGGGATCCAACTCAGGACCTTTGAAAGTGTGAAGCCAGCACTCTAGTGCTGAGCCAAAACCCCAGCACCTGTCTTTTTGATTTTATGACTGTTTATATGAAATTCAGAATCGCATTCTGCTATGGTTCACTGATATGTGGATTGACCTAGACCTTCTTTTCTGGGAGACTTTTGGAAAATATACATGAATTATTAGGAGGTTGAAATGAAGAAACAAAGAGGAAATTCCCCGATTTCTTATTCTTGGATTCCATACTCTGACTCTGCCTACCTACTGTAAAAACTTTTAAACTCTTACTCCCCATTTCTATATCATTGCCAACCAGTGAACGTTCACTGCCCTACAACACACCAGAGAACTCACATTGAACCATGTTTCCCCAGTAGAGACCAAGACACAATACTTATTAAAAAAATACCCTAGTTATGAATTAGTAGGTAAAGCTTTATTTGAGTGTTAAATGTGCTCTAATTATGTGTTTGTGTGTTTGTTGATGTGTGTGCTGTGTGTGTGTGTGTGCTTCTGTGTAAAACAAGCACTGAGGTGTAAAATAAATGCAGGATTGCAACGGCCTTCTTAAAAATAAGAAGCAACTTTATCATATTTGAAGCCCAGTGAAGAATCTGCCTGATACTTAACCTACAATTAATTGAAATGTGAAAACTTCAGGCCTAGAAAAACAAAGCCAACATACATACTGAATCTAATCAGTCTGTCTCACCTGTTTTCTAATCACTCCTTTAAATAAACCTAAATTGCCATCATAAAACATCAGTTGTATATCATCAGATATAACTGAACTGTCCATTAGTAGGTAGAACAATATAATGGGAATCAGAGTGCACATTCCGGTTTGAACTCAATCTAGGTAACATGGATTCATCTCTGTGTAATAGGCCTGCTTCTGGAAAACACAATGTAGAGCTCCAAAAGCAGAACGATTCTTTCAGAATACCATGTTATGTTTGTAAATAGATAGACAGATAGATATACAGGAATCAAAAATCTGAAAACGGTCTGGAAGTGTACATTTCAATAACTTACAATGTCAGTAGAGGGGGATTAATAGCAGATCAAGAAGACTGTGTCTGCATGCGAAATGTTTCAATTTTTGAAAGAGTTTTTTAAATGAAAATGGACAAAAAATTGAAAGGGTTACAGTAAGTGTTGAAGAGTGACATGGCAAAAGGAGCACAGAGGTGAGAAAGAATTAAGAGGAGTTCAATAGAACCAGGTATAATTTCTTTACACATGACTCCATGAACAGGAGCAAAGGGGACACTTAAAGAAATCATAGGACTAAGGAGAGATCAGGATTAGGAGGGTTTGTACTAGTCTAGAAATGCTGACCTGAAAACCAATTAGGTTTTCAACTCCTTCTTTGGAGGAACATTAGCTGTGCCGTGCTTTTCAAAAATGACTTGTCATAACTGATTTATGCCCATGTTAGCAACTCTTCTGAAATTACTTTGAAAGTAGACTAATGTGAGAGTTCCTCTTTAGAGATAATTCAAGTTACTTGCATAGGAAGTGGCAGCAGGTCTGGGGATGTTGTAGCTCAGTGGCAGTGACCTTGCCTAGCTTGGGGCTGGCCTGCCATGGGCTTTCACCCCAAACACTTGCAAGAAAAGAAAAGGGAGGGAAGGGAGAGAGAAAGTTGGAAGGGAGGAAGGCAAAGTTGGAGGGATGGAGGGAGGTAGAAAAGAAAGAAGAAGAAAAGGAGAAAACCCAGGAAGGGAGGAAGGAAGCAAGGAAGGTAGGAAATAGGGAGAGCACAAGGGCAGGGAAAGGACTGAGTCACTCAAACAAAAGGCAAGGGACACAAAGACCAATATAGGCCATAAAAGCTGTTTGAACAGTTTAGTCAGCTTTAGAATTTGAGTGACATCAAACTGAATGTTATTATGACTGGATGGAATCTTCCTACTAAAACCGCCTTGGCCTGGCCTAAACCAACTCAAAAGGTGGGTGGCATGGAGAGGAATTCTCTCTGGCTGTAGGGGAAGGGACATAAACCTGTGGCACTTGAGGATGCACCGGGTAGGGAAGCGGGCAAGACTCCCCTGATGGGCAGTTGAGCACAACAAGGCTCCTGGGAGCCTTTGATCATGGCTCCCACTGCCATACGCCCACCACCCACCATACGCTCAGCCCCTGAAAAGGATGACAGTGGTCTGCTCCGTTGCCTGGTGCAGGTTGGAGTTCCTGACCAAACACCTCAGTGTCCACAGCCTGTGTTGGCCTGCCTGGGCAGGCTGTGGTTGTGGTGGCAAGAGCCAAAGCTGTCTTGGCGTGATGGAGGAGCCAAGGGCTGCCTCTCAGCCATCCTAGTGGGTGGTTCTGGAAGAAGCACCCAGGGTTGTGGCAGCGTTGTCCGAAGACATGAAGCCAGGCCATCTTCTTTATGGCATTCCTTGGGAGTTGGTGATGTGTACAGCTCTTGGATTTTCTGCTGTTCTCTCACTTTTCTGGAGAGGATTTCAGTCGGTTCGTAGCAGGCTTTACGTGGGAAGAGAAAAAAGGCTGGCTCTAAATCTTGCTGGACCTATTGAGGCAAAATGTGGACTTCTTGAAAAAGTGAGCCTTGTTGAAAAAGAACATGAAGACTTAGTATCATCTTTAAAGAATTGCAGGTTTGAGAAGGGATCAAGAGAAGCACAACAGCTGGAGGCAACCGACGAAAAGCTGCATAGGCCCGAATCCAGCCATGGCGTTGAAATGCTCTTTCTAGAAGAAGAGCTCAAAGCACAGAAGGCTCAACTTGGTGAACAGGATGAAACGATGGCGCATCTATCAAGAAGGATACAGTCCCTCCAAAGTGAATCTGAATCCCTCTGATCACAAATAGCTGAAGCTAAAACAAACTGGAGACTCTTTCAAGTCAATGAGGAATAACTGAAGCTGGCAATCAAAGAGGTTTTGAATGAAGGATCCCTACTTCCGCCAACGCAGAGACCAACAATACAAGGAGAAGCTGAAGCACAGAGGGAACAAGGAGGTGTCCAATATAAAGCAAAAATCATATTAGAGGACTCTAAAGTAGCTGGAGAACAAGTTCTAAGGGACACAGAAAATCACATGGAGTCTCTGAGTGAATGCTTGCTGAAGACGAAGGATAGATCTTCTCCAAGCCTGGGAGCCCAAAGGGATGGTGGTCACCTGGAACTGGGAAAGACGAGTGAACCCGAAATTGGTGCTCACTTGGAGGATGAGTCCAAAGGAGCTTTGAGGAACCTGGTTTATGGTGATAAGCTAAAGGCCTCCTTAGAAATCTTGGAAGGAGGAAGAAATCAAAAATGTACTTTCTCATCTGAAGTGGAGAAAACCACAGAAGACCTTACAGAACACCTTAAAAGTCTGCAGACTGAACAGGCATCCTTGCAGTCAGAAAATGCACAGCTGCAAAGTGAGAATGAGACCCTACAGAAGAACTTTAAAGTCATGATGGAACGCTATCAAGAAAATATGATGAAACTGCACAGGAAATTAAGAGTGGAGGAAAACTACCGTGTGGAGCAAGAGGAGAAACTTTCCAAAGTCGAAGAAAAGATGAGCCATACAATAAAAGAGCTGGAGACCTACCGAAAGAGAGCCCAATATCTTGAAGAACAACTGCAGAGTAACATTCGTTCCTGTCTGGGGAAGATTATTTCCTCTGAGAAAAAAGCAGATGCTCGTGAGTTGGCAGCTCGGATTGCTGAAAGAAACCTCAGTTATTTCAGGAAGCAAAATGCACGCAACAGACAAAAATTAACTGAGAAGGAGCTTAGATTTGAACTTGTAGAAAAAGATCCCTATGATGCACTGGATGTTTCCAACCCAGCAATGGGCAGAAAGCCTTCTCCAAATGGGCCCTCACCAATAGGTCACCCTTCATCTGAAAGGAGACCTCCTCATTTTGAAAAGAGTGGTCCACTCACACTCTCACCTTTCACTCCAGTGGGAGGAGGAAGAGGGTCATGGGGCCCTGGAGAATCCTCTGGACCATGCGACTAGCAGTAAAGGAAGAGAATCAAGCTGTCATAAGTTCACTGATTTTCAGAGAGCACCTTCTCAGACTGGGCCCCTCTCTCCTCCAGGGGAACAGGCCAGCAGGCTGATGATCCCTCTGCCAGGCCAACCATATTCTTCTGTTGCACGTCTTCCTCTACAAAGGCAAGATAGGTTTTACTCAAATTGTGGTAGAGCATCGGGACCAGCAGAACACAGAATTCCTAATATGCCTCCTTTGGACTCTGATGTGCCTGATTCACCTCTCCATGCTGAAAACCAAGTAACTGGCTCTGGCTCTGTGTTGGCACCTTTCCCTCCAGTCAGAGGTGCCTTGTTTCCAGTTGACCCAAGGAGTCAGTTCATGAGAAGAGGACCTTTTTTTTCCTCCACCTCTCCCAGGAAACTTGTCTGGGAACCTGGAGATTATTTTCCACCTGACCCGCTACCCACTCCATTTCCAGAATCTTATGAGTAAATTATTCCTATTTTATGTTATTCCAGAGAACAGCATTTAATCTGATGAAGCCACTCTTACATAAACAAGAGTGGGAGTTCTAGGTCCTTGTAATCTAGCTGATGGAAATATCATTTAAACTCCCAACAAAGCAGTGTATTTAGTATGACTGTAGCAATTGTAAAGTGACTTTAGGCTTAATGAAAAAGTGTCACTGATATAGAGACTGGTTGGGCATTTCAGCTCGTTTTTCCATATCAGAATAACTAGAGCATGGGAGGACTAAAGGAGAGAACACAACTAAACATGTCAAGGAAACAGGAGATCTCAACTACAAAGAAAAATGAAGACCTCTTTTTATATTGGTTGCTTAAAACCTTGCATAGCTCTTGAGATACCATATTTCCTACATTAGATTCAAGTGAGTTATGAACTCCAATTTTGACCCCATATACAGATTGCACAATCACATTGTTTACACATCCACGTTTTTACAAAATGAGATGTTAGTAACTCTTGTATTCTGCTACCTTTTCTAGCCTCTACTATCCCCCCACTCCTGCCCTCCCATCTTCTCTCTCTATCCCGTTTGCTGTAATTTAACGTTTGGGAATTGGAAACCACACTTTAAACTCACTCTTCTCCCCTTTTTCCCTTCTGTCAAATTACTCATCATCTTCTTCTATTTCTCCTCCTCCTCCTCCTCTTCCTCCTCCTCCTTATACCTTTAATTCATTCATCATACACTCATGCATTGGTTCATTCATTCCTTTCACATATGGTGTTGGGGATCCAACTCAGGACCGTTGAAAGTGTGAAGCCAGCCCTCTAGTGCTGAGCCAAAACCCCAGCACCTGTCTTTTTGATTTTATGACTGTTTATATGAAATTCAGAATCGCATTCTGCTATGGTTCACTTATATGTGGATTGACCTAGTCCTTGTATTCTGGGAGACATTTGGAAAATATACATGAATTATTAGGAGGTTGAAATGAAGAAACAAAGAGGAAATTCCCCAATTTCTTATTCTTAGATTCCATATTCTGACTCTGCCTACCTACTGTAAAAACTTTTAAACTCTTACTCCCCATTTCTATATCATTGCCAACAAGTGAACGTTCACTGCCCTACAACAAACCAGAGAACTCACATTGAACCATGTTTCCCCAGTAGAGACCAAGACACAATACTTATTAAAAAAATACCCTAGTTATGAATTAGTAGGTAAAGCTTTATTTGAGTGTTAAATGTGCTCTAATTATGTGTTTGTGTGTGTGTTGAAGTGTGGTGTGAGGGTGTGTGTGCTTGTGTGTAAAACAAGCACTGAGGTGTAAAATAAATGCAGGATTGCAACGGCCTTCTTAAAAATAAGAAGCAACTTTATCATATTTGAAGCCCAGTGAAGAATCTGCCTGATACTTAACCTACAATTAATTGAAATGTGAAAACTTCAGGCCTAGAAAAACAAAGCCAACATACATACTGAATCTAATCAGTCTGTCTCACCTGTTTTCTAATCACTCCTTTAAATAAACCTAAATTGCCATCATAAAACATCAGTTGTATATCATCAGATATAACTGAACTGTCCATTAGTAGGTAGAACAATATAATGGGAATCAGAGTGCACATTCCGGTTTGAACTCAATCTAGGTAACATGGATTCATCTCTGTGTAATAGGCCTGCTTCTGGAAAACACAATGTAGAGCTCCAAAAGCAGAACGATTCTTTCAGAATACCATGTTATGTTTGTAAATAGATAGACAGATAGATATACAGGAATCAAAAATCTGAAAACGGTCTGGAAGTGTACATTTCAATAACTTACAATGTCAGTAGAGGGGGATTAATAACAGATCAAGAAGACTGTGTCTGCATGCGAAATGGTTCAATTTTTGAAAGAGTTTTTTAAATGAAAATGGACAAAAAATTGAAAGGGTTACAGTAAGTGTTGAGGAGTGACTTGGCAAAAGGAGCACAGAGGTGAGAAAGAATTAAGTAGAGTTCAATAGAACCAGGTATAATTTCTGTACACATGACTCCATGAACAGGAGCAAAGGGGACACTTAAAGAAATCATAGGACTAAGGAGAGATCAGGATTAGGAGGGTTTGTACTAGTCTAGAAATGCTGACCTGAAAACCAATTAAGTTTTCAACTCCTTCTTTGGAGGAACATTAGCTATGCCGTGCTTTTCAAAAATGACTTGTCATAACTGATTTATGCCCATGTTAGCAACTCTTCTGAAATTACTTTGAAAGTAGACTATGTGAGAGTTTCTCTTTGGAGATAATTCAAGTTACTTGCATAGTAAGTGGCAGCAGGTCTGGGGATGTTGTAGCTCAGTGGCAGTGACCTTGCCTAGCTTGGGGCTGGCCTGCCATGGACTTTCACCCCAAACACTTGCAAGAAAAGAAAAGGGAGCGAAGGGAGAGAGAAAGTTTGAAGGGATGAAGGCAAAGTTGGAGGGATGCAGGGATGTAGAAAAGAAGGAAGAAGAAAAGGAGAAAACCCAGGAAGGGAGGAAGGAAGCAAGGAAGGTAGGAAATAGGGAGAGCACAAGGGCAGGGAAAGGACTGAGTCACTCAAACAAAAGGCAAGGGACACAAAGACCAATATAGGCCATAAAAGCTGTTTGAACAGTTTAGTCAGCTTTAGAATTTGAGTGACATCAAACTGAATGTTATTATGACTGGATGGAATCTTCCTACTAACCCCGCCTTGGCCTGGCCTAAACCAAATCAAGGGGTGGGTGGCATGGAGAGGAATTCTCTCTGGCTGGAGTGGGAGGGACCTAAACCTGTGGCACATGAGGATGCACTGGGTAGGGAAGCGGACAAGACTCCCCTGATGGGCAGTTGAGCACAACAAGGCTCCTGGGAGCCTTTGATCATGGCTCCCACCGCCATACGCCCACCACCCACCATACGCTCAGCCCCTGAAGGGGATCACAGTGGTCTGCTCCGTTGCCTGGTGCAGGTTGGAGTTCCTGACCAAACACCTGAGTGTCCACAGCCTGTGTTGGCCTGCCTGGGCAGGCTGTGGTTGTGGTGGCAAGAGCCAAAGCTGTCTTGGCGTGATGGAGGAGCCAAGGGCTGCCTCTCAGCCATCCTAGTGGGTGGTTCTGGAAGAAGCACCCAGGGTTGTGGCAGCATTGTCCGAAGACATGAAGCCAGGCCATCTTCCTTATGGATTTCCTTGGGAGTTGGTGATGTGTACAGCTCTTGGATTTTTTGCTGTTCTCTCACTTTTCTGGAGAGGTTTTCATTCGGTTCGTAGCAGGCTTTACGTGGGAAGAGAAAAAAGGCTGGCTCTAAATCTTGCTGGACTTATTGAGGCAAAATGTGGACTTCTTGAAAAAGTGAGCCTTGTTGAAAAAGAACATGAAGGCTTAGAATCATCTTTAAAGGATTGCAGGTTTGAGAAGGGTTCAAGAGAAGCACAACAGCTGGAGGCAACCGACGAAAAGCTGCATAGGTCCGAATCCAGCCATGGCGTTGAAATGCTCTTTCTAGAAGAAGAGCTCAAAGCACAGAAGGCTCAACATGGTCAACAGGATGAAATGATGGCGCATCTATCAAGAAGGATACAGTCCCTCCAAGGTGAATCTGTATCCCTCAGATCACAAATAGCTGAAGCTAAAACAAACTGGAGACTCTTTCAAGTGAATGAGGAAGAACTGAAACTGGCAATCAAAGAGGTTTTGAATGAAGGATCCCTACTTCCGCCAACGCAGAGACCAACAATACAAGGAGAAGCTGAAGCACAGAGGGAACAAGGAGGTGTCCAATATAAAGCAAAAATCATATTAGAGGACTCTAAAGTAGCTGGAGAACAAGTTCTAAGGGACACAGAAAATCACATGGAGTCTCTGAGTGAATGCTTGCTGAAGATGAAGGATAGATCTTCTCCAAGCCTGGGAGCCCAAAGGTATGGTGGTCACCTGGAACTGGGAAAGACGAGTGAACCCGAAGTTGGTGCTCACTTGGAGGATGAGTCCAAAGGAGCTTTGAGGAACCTGGTTTATGGTGATAAGCTAAAGGCCTCCTTAGAAATCTTGGAAGGAGGAAGAAATCAAAAATGTACTTTCTCATCTGAAGTGGAGAAAACCACAGAAGACCTTACAGAACACCTTAAAAGTCTGCAGACTGAACAGGCATCCTTGCAGTCAGAAAATGCACAGCTGCAAAGTGAGAATGAGACCCTACAGAAGATCTTTAAAGTCATGATGGAACGCTATCAAGAAAATATGATGAAACTGCACAGGAAACTAAGAGTGGAGGAAAACTACCGTGTGGAGCAAGAGGAGAAACTTTCCAAAGTCGAAGAAAAGATGAGCCATACAATAAAAGAGCTGGAGACCTACAGAAAGAGAGCCCAATATCTTGAAGAACAATTGCAGAGTACCATTCGTTCCTGTCTGGGGAAGATTGTTTCCTCTGAGAAAGAAGCAGATGCTAGTGAGTTGGCAGCTCGGATTGCTGAAAGAAACCTCAGTTATTTCAGGAAGCAAAATGCACGCAACAGACAAAAATTAACTGAGAAGGAGCTTAGATTTGAACTTGTAGAAAAAGATCCCTATGATGCACTGGATGTTTCCAACTCAGCAATGGGCAGAAAGCCTTCTCCAAATGGGCCCTCACCAATAGGTCACCCTTCATCTGAAAGGAGACCTCCTCATTTTGAAAAGAGTGGTCCACTCACACTCTCAGCTTTCACTCCAGTGGGAGGAGGAAGAGGGTCAAGGGGCCCTGGAGAATCCTCTGGACCATGCGACCAGCAGTAAAGGAAGAGAATCCAGCTGTCATAAGTTCACTGATTTTCAGAGAGCACCTTCTCAGACTGGGCCCCTCTCTCCTCCAGGGGAACAGGCCAGCAGGCTGATGATCCCTCCGCCAGGCCAACCATATTCTTCTGATGCACGTCTTCCTCTACAAAGGCAAGATAGGTTTTACTCAAATTGTGGTAGAGCATCGGGACCAGCAGAACACAGAATTCCTAATATGCCTCCTATGGACTCTGATGTGCCTGATTCACCTCTCCATGCTGAAAACCAAGCAACCGGCCCTGGCTCTGTGTTGGCACCTTTCCCTCCAGTCAGAGGTGCCTTGTTTCCAGTTGACCCAAGGAGTCAGTTCATGAGAAGAGGACCTTTTTTTTCCTCCAACTCTCCCAGGAAACTTGTCTGGGAACCTGGAGATTATTTTCCACCTGACCCGCCACCCACTCCATTTCCAATGCGAAGTGTCTATGCAGGGAGGGGGTTTTCCTCACAAAATCTTCCCCCAAGAGCTGGAAATCAGCCCTCTTCACCCCCATTATGAAAGTACAAGTGAGTTGCCTCAAGGGTTCCTTCCACCTGCAAATGAGCCTGTTACTCAACATCCAGAACCAAACAAGAAACCTCATGCTGTTGCTCTCTCTTCAAATGTAATTTGACTTATCTCTCATTTTTAGTTTTTAAGTAACTGCTTTTAGTTCAGTAATTGACTATACTTTGGCTCCAATTGAAGCTCAATGAAACAATAATTCTTAAGATAGTATTTTGTAAATAAAGATGGTTTACGTAAGAATCTTATGAGTAAATTATTCCTATTTTATGTTATTCCAGAGAACAGCATTTAATCTGATGAAGCCACTCTTACATAAACAAGAATGGGAGTTCTGGGTCCTTGTAATCTAGCTGATGGAAATATCTTTTAAACTCCCAACAAAGAAGTGTATTTAGTATGACTGTAGCAATTGTAAAGTGTCTTTAGGCTTAATGAAAAAGTGTCACTGATTTAGAGACGGGTTGGGCATTTCAGCTAGTTTTTCCATATCAGAATAACTAGAGCATGGGAAGACTAAAGGAGAGAACACAACTAAACATGTCAAGGAAACAGGAGATCTCAACTACAAAGAAAAATGAAGACCTCTTTTTTATATTGGTTGCTTAAAACCTTACATAGCTCTTGAGATACCATATTTCCTACATTAGATTCAAGTGAGTTATGAACTCCCATTTTGACCCCATATACAGATTGCACAATCACATTGTTTACACATCCACGTTTTTACAAAATGCCATGTTAGTAACTGTTGTATTCTGCTACCTTTTCTAGCCTCTACTATCCCCCCTCTCCTGCCCTCCCATCTTCTCTCTCTATCCCGTCTGCTGTAATTTAACGTTTGGGAATTGGAAACCACACCACACTTTAAACTCACTCTCCTCCCCTTTTTCCCTTCTGTCAAATTACTCATCATCTTCTTCTATTTCTCCTCCTCCTCCTCCTCTTCCTCCTCCTCCTTATACCTTTAATTCATTCATCATACACTCATGCATTGGTTCATTCATTCCTTTCACATATGGTGTTGGGGATCCAACTCAGCACCTTTGAAAGTGTGAAGACAGCACTCTTGTGCTGAGCCAAAACCCCAGCACCTGTCTTTTTGATTTTATGACTGTTTATATGAAATTCAGAATCGCATTCTTCTATGGTTCACTGATATGTGGATTGACCTAGTCCTTGTTTTCTGGGAGACTTTTGGAAAATATACATGAATTATTAGGAGGTTGAAATGAAGAAACAAAGAGGAAATTCCCCGATTTCTTATTCTTGGATTTCATACTCTACTCTGCCTACCTACTATAAAAACTTTTAAACTCTTACTCCCCATTTCTATATCATTGCCAACAAGTGAACGTTCACTGCCCTACAACAAACCAGAGAACTCACATTGAACCATGTTTCCCCAGTAGAGACCAAGACACAATACTTATTAAAAAAATACCCTAGTTATGAATTAGTAGGTAAAGCTTTATTTGAGTGTTAAATGTGCTCTAATTATGTGTTTGTGTGTTTGTTGATGTGTGTGGTGTGTGTGTGTGTGTGTGTGTGCTTCTGTGTAAAACAAGCACTGAGGTGTAAAATAAATGCAGGATTGCAAAGGCCTTCTTAAAAATAAGAAGCAACTTTATCATATTTGAAGCCCAGTGAAGAATCTGCCTGATACTTAACCTACAATTAATTGAAATGTGAAAACTTCAGGCCTAGAAAAACAAAGCCAACATACATACTGAATCTAATCAGTCTGTCTCACCAGTTTTCTAATCACTCCTTTAAATAAACCTAAATTGCCATCATAAAACATCAGTTGTATATCATCAGATATAACTGAAATGTCCATTAGTACATAGAACAATATAATGGGAATCAGAGTGCACATTCCGGTTTGAACTCAATCTAGGTAACATGGATTCATCTCTGTGTAATAGGCCTGCTTCTGGAAAACACAATGTAGAGCTCCAAAAGCAGAACGATTCTTTCAGAATACCATGTTATGTTTGTAAATAGATAGACAGATAGATATACAGGAATCAAAAATCTGAAAACGGTCTGGAAGTGTACATTTCAATAACTTACAATGTCAGTAGAGGGGGATTAATAGCAGATCAAGAAGACTGTGTCTGCATGCGAAATGGTTCAATTTTTGAAAGAGTTTTTTAAATGAAAATGGACAAAAAATTGAAAGGGTTACAGTAAGTGTTGAGGAGTGACTTGGCAAAAGGAGCACAGAGGTGAGAAAGAATTAAGTAGAGTTCAATAGAACCAGGTATAATTTCTGTAGACATGACTCCATGAACAGGAGCAAAGGGGACACTTAAAGAAATCATAGGACTAAGGAGAGATCAGGATTAGGAGGGTTTGTACTAGTCTAGAAATGCTGACCTGAAAACCAATTAAGTTTTCAAGTCCTTCTTTGGAGGAACATTAGCTGTGCCGTGCTTTTCAAAAATGACTTGTCATAACTGATTTATGCCCATGTTAGCAACTCTTCTGATATTACTTTGAAAGTAGTCTAATGTGAGAGTTTCTCTTTAGAGATAATTCAAGTTACTTGCATAGGAAGTGGCAGCAGGTCTGGGGATGTTGTAGCTCAGTGGCAGTGACCTTGCCTAGCTTGGGGCTGGCTTCCATGGACTTTCACCCCAAACACTTGCAAGAAAAGAAAAAATAGCGAAGGGAGAGAGAAAGTTGGAAGGGAGGAAGGCAAAGTTGGAGGGATGCAGGGAGGTAGAAAAGAAGGAAGAAGAAAAGGAGAAAACCCAGGAAGGGAGGAAGGAAGCAAGGAAGGTAGGAAATAGGGAGAGCACAAGGGCAGGGAAAGGACTGAGTCACTCAAACAAAAGGCAAGGGACACAAAGACCAATAGAGGCCATAAAAGCTGTTTGAACAGTTTAGTCAGCTTTAGAATTTGAGTGACATCAAACAGAATGTTATTATGACTGGATGGAATCTTTCTACTAACCCCGCCTTGGCCTGGCCTAAACCAAATCAAGGGGTGGGTGGCATGGAGAGGAATTCTCTCTGGCTGGAGTGGGAGGGACCTAAACCTGTGGCACATGAGGATGCACTGCGTAGGGAAGCGGACAAGACTCCAATGATGGGCAGTTGAGCACAACAAGGCTCCTGGGAGCCTTTGATCATGGCTCCCACCGCCATACGCCCACCACCCACCATACGCTCAGCCCCTGAAGGGGATCACAGTGGTCTGCTCCGTTGCCTGGTGCAGGTTGGAGTTCCTGACCAAACACCTGAGTGTCCACAGCCTGTGTTGGCCTGCCTGGGCAGGCTGTGGTTGTGGTGGCAAGAGCCAAAGCTGTCTTGGTGTGATGGAGGAGCCAAGGGCTGCCTCTCAGCCATCCTAGTGGGTGGTTCTGGAAGAAGCACCCAGGGTTGTGGCAGCATTGTCCGAAGACATGAAGCCAGGCCATCTTCCTTATGGCTTTCCTTGGGAGTTGGTGATGTGTACAGCTCTTGGATTTTTTGCTGTTCTCTCACTATTCTGGACTATTCAGTCGGTTCGTAGCAGGCTTTACGTGGGAAGAGAAAAAAGGCTGGCTCTAAATCTTGCTGGACTTATTGAGGCAAAATGTGGACTTCTTGAAAAAGTGAGCCTTGTTGAAAAGAACATGAAGGCTTAGAATCATCTTTAAAGGATTGCAGGTTTGAGAAGGGTTCAAGAGAAGCACAACAGCTGGAGGCACCTGACGAAAAGCTGCATAGGTCCGAATCCAGCCATGGCGTTGAAATGCTCTTTCTAGAAGAAGAGCTCAAAGCACAGAAGGCTCAACATGGTCAACAGGATGAAACGATGGCGCATCTATCAAGAAGGATACAGTCCCTCCAAGGTGAATCTGAATCCCTGAGATCACGAATAGCTGAAGCTAAAACAAACTGGAGACTCTTTCAAGTGAATGAGGAAGAACTGAAGCTGGCAATCAAAGAGGTTTTGAATGAAGGATCCCTACTTCCGCCAACGCAGAGACCAACAATACAAGGAGAAGCTGAAGCACAGAGGGAACAAGGAGGTGTCCAATATAAAGCAAAAATCATATCAGAGGACTCTAAAGTAGCTGGAGAACAAGTTCTAAGGGACACAGAAAACCACATGGAGTCTCTGAGTGAATGCTTGCTGAAGATGAAGGATAGATCTTCTCCAAGCCTGGGAGCCCAAAGAGATGGTGGTCACCTGGAACTGGGAAAGACGAGTGAACCCGAAATTGGTGCTCACTTGGAGGATGAGTCCAAAGGAGCTTTGAGGAACCTGGTTTATGGTGATAAGCTAAAGGCCTCCTTAGAAATCTTGGAAGGAGGAAGAAATCAAAAATGTACTTTCTCATCTGAAGTGGAGAAAACCACAGAAGACCTTACAGAGCACCTTAAAAGTCTGCAGACTGAACAGGCATCCTTGCAGTCAGAAAATGCACAGCTGCAAAGTGAGTATGAGACCCTACAGGAGAACTTTAAAGTCATGATGGAACGCTATCAAGAAAATATGATGAACTGCACAGGAAATTAAGAGTGGAGGAAAACTACCGTGTGGAGCAAGAGGAGAAACTTTCCAAAGTCAAAGAAAAGATGAGCCATACAATAAAAGAGCTGGAGACCTACCGAAAGAGAGCCCAATATCTTGAAGAACAATTGCAGAGTACCATTCGTTCCTGTCTGGGGAAGATTATTTCCTCTGAGAAAGAAGCAGATGCTAGTGAGTTGGCAGCTCGGATTGCTGAAAGAAACCTCAGTTATTTCAGGAAGCAAAATGCACGCAACAGACAAAAATTAACTGAGAAGGAGCTTAGATTTGAACTTGTAGAAAAAGATCCCTATGATGCACTGGATGTTTCCAACTCAGCAATGGGCAGAAAGCCTTCTCCAAATGGGCCCTCACCAATAGGTCACCCTTCATCTGAAAGGAGACCTCCTCATTTTGAAAAGAGTGGTCCACTCACACTCTCACCTTTCACTCCAGTGGGAGGAGGAAGAGGGTCAAGGGGCCCTGGAGAATCCTCTGGACCATGCGACTAGCAGTAAAGGAAGAGAATCCAGCTGTCATAAGTTCACTGATTTTCAGAGAGCACCTTCTCAGACTGGGCCCCTCTCTCCTCCAGGGGAACAGACCAGCAGGCTGATGATCCCTCCGCCAGGCCAACCATATTCTTCTGATGCACGTCTTCCTCTACAAAGGCAAGATAGGTTTTACTCAAATTGTGGTAGAGCATCGGGACCAGCAGAACACAGAATTCCTAATATGCCTCCTTTGGACTCTGATGTGCCTGATTCACCTCTCCATGCTGAAAACCAAGCAACCGGCTCTGACTCTGTGTTGGCACCTTTCCCTCCAGTCAGAGGTGCCTTGTTTCCAGTTGACCCAAGGAGTCAGTTCATGAGAAGAGGACCTTTTTTTTTCCTCCACCTCTCCCAGGAAACTTGTCTGGGAACCTGGAGATTATTTTCCACCTGACCCGCCACCCACTCCATTTCCCATGCGAAGTGTCTATGCAGGGAGGTTGTTTTCCTCTCAAAATCTTCCCCCAAGAGCTGGAATTCAGCCCTCTTCACCCCCATTCTGAAAATACAAGCGAGTTGCCTGAAGGGTTCCTTCCACCTGCAAATGAGTCTGTTACTCAACATCCAGAACCAAACAAGAAACCTCATGCTGTTGCTCTCTCTTCAAATGTAATTTGACTTATCTCTCATTTTTAGTTTTTAAGTAACTGCTTTTAGTTCAGTAATTGACTATACTTTGGCTCCAATTGAAGCTCAATGAAACAATAATTCTTAAGATAGTATTTTGTAAATAAAGGTGGTTTACGTAGGAATCTTATGACTAAATTATTCCTATTTTATGTTATTCCAGAGAACAGCATTTAATCTGATGAAGCCACTCTTACATAAACAAGAATGGGAGTTCTAGGTACTTGTAATCTAGCTGATGGAAATATCTTTTAAACTCCCAACAAAGAAGTGTATTTTGTATGACTGTAGCAATTGTAAAGTGACTTTAGGCTTAATGAAAAAGTGTCACTGATTTAGAGACTGGTTGGGCATTTCAGCTAGTTTTTCCATATCAGAATAACTAGAGCATGGGAGGACTAAAGGAGAGAACACAACTAAACATGTCAAGGAAACAGGAGATCTCAACTACAAAGAAAAATGAAGACCTCTTTTTTATATTGGTTGCTTAAAACCTTACATAGCTCTTGAGATACCATATTTCCTACATTAGATTCAAGTGAGTTATGAACTCCCATTTTGACCCCATATACAGATTGCACAATCACATTGTTTACACATCCACGTTTTTACAAAATGCCATGTTAGTAACTGTTGTATTCTGCTACCTTTTCTAGCCTCTACTATCCCCCCTCTCCTGCCCTCCCATCTTCTCTCTCTATCCCGTCTGCTGTAATTTAACGTTTGGGAATTGGAAACCACACTTTAAACTCACTCTCCTCCCCTTTTTCCCTTCTGTCAAATTACTCATCATCTTCTTCTATTTCTCCTCCTCCTCCTCCTCCTCTTCCTCCTCCTCCTTATACCTTTAATTCATTCATCATACACTCATGCATTGGTTCATTCATTCCTTTCACATACGGTGTTGGCGATCCAACTCAGGACCTTTGAAAGTGTGAAGCCAGCACTCTTGTGCTGAGCCAAAACCCCAGCACCTGTCTTTTTGATTTTATGACTGTTTATATGAAATTCAGAATCGCATTCTGCTATGGTTCACTGATATGTGGATTGACCTAGTCCTTGTTTTCTGGGAGACTTTTGGAAAATATACATGAATTATTAGGAGGTTGAAATGAAGAAACAAAGAGGAAATTCCCCGATTTCTTATTCTTGGATTCCATACTCTGACTCTGCCTACCTACTGTAAAAACTTTTAAACTCTTACTCCCCATTTCTATATCATTGCCAACAAGTGAACGTTCACTGCCCTACAACAAACCAGAGAACTCACATTGAACCATGTTTCCCCAGTAGAGACCAAGACACAATACTTATTAAAAAAATACCCTAGTTATGAATTAGTAGGTAAAGCTTTATTTGAGTGTTAAATGTGCTCTAATTATGTGTTTGTGTGTTTGTTGATGTGTGTGGTGTGTGTGTGTGTGTGCTTCTGTGTAAAACAAGCACTGAGGTGTAAAATAAATGCAGGATTGCAACGGCCTTCTTAAAAATAAGAAGCAACTTTATCATATTTGAAGCCCAGTGAAGAATCTGCCTGATACTTAACCTACAATTAATTGAAATGTGAAAACTTCAGGCCTAGAAAAACAAAGCCAACATACATACTGAATCTAATCAGTCTGTCTCACCTGTTTTCTAATCACTCCTTTAAATAAACCTAAATTGCCATCATAAAACATCAGTTGTATATCATCAGATATAACTGAACTGTCCATTCGTAGGTAGAACAATATAATGGGAATCAGAGTGCACATTCCGGTTTGAACTCAATCTAGGTAACATGGATTCATCTCTGTGTAATAGGCCTGCTTCTGGAAAACACAATGTAGAGCTCCAAAAGCAGAACGATTCTTTCAGAATACCATGTTATGTTTGTAAATAGATAGACAGATAGATATACAGGAATCAAAAATCTGAAAACGGTCTGGAAGTGTACATTTCAATAACTTACAATGTCAGTAGAGGGGGATTAATAGCAGATCAAGAAGACTGTGTCTGCATGCGAAATGGTTCAATTTTTGAAAGAGTTTTTTAAATGAAAATGGACAAAAATTGAAAGGGTTACAGTAAGTGTTGAGGAGTGACTTGGCAAAAGGAGCACAGAGGTGAGAAAGAATTAAGTAGAGTTCAATAGAACCAGGTATAATTTCTGTACACATGACTCCATGAACAGGAGCAAAGGGGACACTTAAAGAAATCATAGGACTAAGGAGAGATCAGGATTAGGAGGGTTTGTACTAGTCTAGAAATGCTGACCTGAAAACCAATTAAGTTTTCAAGTCCTTCTTTGGAGGAACATTAGCTGTGCCGTGCTTTTCAAAAATGACTTGTCATAACTGATTTATGCCCATGTTAGCAACTCTTCTGAAATTACTTTGAAAGTAGACTATGTGAGAGTTTCTCTTTAGAGATAATTCAAGTTACTTGCATAGGAAGTGGCAGCAGGTCTGGGGATGTTGTAGCTCAGTGGCAGTGACCTTGCCTAGCTTGGGGCTTTCCTGCCATGGACTTTCACCCCAAATATTTGCAAGAAAAGAAAAGGGAGCGAAGGGAGAGAGAAAGTTGGAAGGGAGGAAGGCAAAGTTGGAGGGATGCAGGGAGGTAGAAAAGAAGGAAGAAGAAAAGGAGAAAACCCAGGAAGGGAGGAAGGAAGCAAGGAAGGTAGGAAATAGGGAAACACAAGGGCAGGGAAAGGACTGAGTCACTCAAACAAAAGGCAAGGGACACATAGACCAATATAGGCCATAAAAGCTGTTTGAACAGTTTAGTCAGCTTTAGAATTTGAGTGACATCAAACTGAATGTTATTATGACTGGATGGAATCTTCCTACTAACCCCGCCTTGGCCTGGCCTAAACCAAATCAAGGGGTGGGTGGCATGGAGAGGAATTCTCTCTGGCTGAGTGGGAGGGACCTAAACCTGTGGCACATGAGGATGCACTGGGTAGGGAAGCGGACAAGACTCCCCTGATGGGCAGTTGAGCACAACAAGGCTCCTGGGAGCCTTTGATCATGGCTCCCACCGCCATTCGCCCACCACCCACCATACGCTCAGCCCCTGAAGGGGATCACAGTGGTCTGCTCCGTTGCCTGGTGCAGGTTGGAGTTCCTGACCAAACACCTGAGTGTCCACAGCCTGTGTTGGCCTGCCTGGGCAGGCTGTGGTTGTGGTGGCAAGAGCCAAAGCTGTCTTGGCGTGATGGAGGAGCCAAGGGCTGCCTCTCAGCCATCCTAGTGGGTGGTTCTGGAAGAAGCACCCAGGGTTGTGGCAGCATTGTCCGAAGACATGAAGCCAGGCCATCTTCCTTATGGCTTTCCTTGGGAGTTGGTGGTGTGTACAGCTCTTGGATTTTTTGCTGTTCTCTCACTTTTCTGGAGAGGTTTTCAGTCGGTTCGTAGCAGGCTTTACGTGGGAAGAGAAAAAAGGCTGGCTCTAAATCTTGCTGGACTTATTGAGGCAAAATGTGGACTTCTTGAAAAAGTGAGCCTTGTTGAAAAAGAACATGAAGGCTTAGAATCATCTTTAAAGGATTGCAGGTTTGAGAAGGGTTCAAGAGAAGCACAACAGCTGGAGGCAACCGACGAAAAGCTGCATAGGTCCGAATCCAGCCATGGCGTGGAAATGCTCTTTCTAGAAGAAGAGCTCAAAGCACAGAAGGCTCAACATGGTCAACAGGATGGAACGATGGCGCATCTATCAAGAAGGATACAGTCCCTCCAAGGTGAATCTGTATCCCTCAGATCACAAATAGCTGAAGCTAAAACAAACTGGAGACTCTTTCAAGTGAATGAGGAAGAACTGAAGCTGGCAATCAAAGAGGTTTTGAATGAAGGATCCCTACTTCCGCCAACGCAGAGACCAACAATACAAGCAGAAGCTGAAACACAGAGGGAACAAGGAGGTGTCCAATATAAAGCAAAAATCATATTAGAGGACTCTAAAGTAGCTGGAGAACAAGTTCTAAGGGACACAGAAAATCACATGGAGTCTCTGAGTGAATGCTTGCTGAAGATGAAGGATAGATCTTCTCCAAGCCTGGGAGCCCAAAGGTATGGTGGTCACCTGGAAATGGGAAAGACGAGTGAACCCGAAATTGGTGCTCACTTGGAGGATGAGTCCAAAGGAGCTTTGAGGAACCTGGTTTATGGTGATAAGCTAAAGGCCTCCTTAGAAATCTTGGAAGGAGGAAGAAATCAAAAATGTACTTTCTCATCTGAAGTGGAGAAAACCACAGAAGACCTTACAGAACACCTTAAAAGTCTGCAGACTGAACAGGCATCCTTGCAGTCAGAAAATGCACAGCTGCAAAGTGAGAATGAGACCCTAGAGGAGAACTTTAAAGTCATGATGGAACGCTATCAAGAAAATATGATGAAACTGCACAGGAAATTAAGAGTGGAGGAAAACTACCGTGTGGAGCAAGAGGAGAAACTTTCCAAAGTCGAAGAAAAGATGAGCCATACAATAAAAGACCTGGAGAACTACCGAAAGAGAGCCCAATATCGTGAAGAAAAATTGCAGAGTACCATTCGTTCCTGTCTGGGGAAGATTATTTCCTCTGAGAAAGAAGCAGATGCTAGTGAGTTGGCAGCTCGGATTGCTGAAAGAAACCTCAGTTATTTCAGGAAGCAAAATGCACGCAACACGCAAAAATTAACTGAGAAGGAGCTTAGATTTGAACTTGTAGAAAAAGATCCCTATGATGCACTGGATGTTTCCAACACAGCAATGGGCAGAAAGCCTTCTCCAAATGGGCCCTTACCAATAGGTCACCCTTCATCTGAAAGGAGACCTCCTCATTTTGAAAAGAGTGGTCCACTCACACTCTCACCTTTCACTCCAGTGGGAGGAGGAAGAGGGTCAAGGGGCCCTGGAGAATCCTCTGGACCATGCGACTAGCAGTAAAGGAAGAGAATCCAGCTGTCATAAGTTCACTGATTTTCAGAGAGCACCTTCTCAGACTGGGCCCCTCTCTCCTCCAGGGGAACAGGCCAGCAGGCTG
Organism: Callospermophilus lateralis; assembly: GCF_048772815.1. NCBI lineage: Eukaryota > Metazoa > Chordata > Mammalia > Rodentia > Sciuridae > Callospermophilus > Callospermophilus lateralis. The sequence goes on along the minus strand of NW_027512884.1, from coordinate 270,977 downwards.
ATGATCCCTCCGCCAGGCCAACCATATTCTTCTGATGCACGTCTTCCTCTACAAAGGCAAGATAGGTTTTACTCAAATTGTGGTAGAGCATCGGGACCAGCAGAACACAGAATCCCTAATATGCCTCCTTTGGACTCTGATGTGCCTGATTCACCTCTCCATGCTGAAAACCAAGCAACTGGCTCTGACTCTGTGTTGGCACCTTTCCCTCCAGTCAGAGGTGCCTTGTTTCCAGTTTACCCAAGGAGTCAGTTCATGAGAAGAGGACCTTTTTTTTCCTCCACCTCCCCCAGGAAACTTGTCTGGGAACCTGGAGATTATTTTCCACCTGACCCGCCACCCACTCCATTTCCAATGCGAAGTGTCTATGCAGGGAGGGGGTTTTCCTCACAAAATCTTCCCCCAAGAGCTGGAATTCAGCCCTCTTCACCCCCATTCTGAAAGTACAAGTGAGTTGTCTCAAGGGTTCCTTCCACCTGCAAATGAGCCTGTTACTCAACATCCAGAACCAAACAAGAAACCTCATGCTGTTGCTCTCTCTTCAAATGTAATTTGACTTATCTCTCATTTTTAGTTTTTAAGTAACTGCTTTTAGTTCAGTAATTGACTATACTTTGGCTCCAATTGAAGCTCAATGAAACAATAATTCTTAAGATAGTATTTTGTAAATAAAGGTGGTTTACGTAGGAATCTTATGACTAAATTATTCCTATTTTATGTTATTCCAGAGAACAGCATTTAATCTGATGAAGCCACTCTTACATAAACAAGAATGGGAGTTCTAGGTACTTGTAATCTAGCTGATGGAAATATCTTTTAAACTCCCAACAAAGAAGTGTATTTAGTATGACTGTAGCAATTGTAAAGTGACTTTAGGCTTAATGAAAAAGTGTCACTGATTTAGAGACTGGTTGGGCATTTCAGCTAGTTTTTCCATATCAGAATAACTAGAGCATGGGAGGACTAAAGGAGAGAACACAACTAAACATGTCAAGGAAACAGGAGATCTCAACTACAAAGAAAAATGAAGACCTCTTTTTTATATTGGTTGCTTAAAACCTTACATAGCTCTTGAGATACCATATTTCCTACATTAGATTCAAGTGAGTTATGAACTCCCATTTTGACCCCATATACAGATTGCACAATCACATTGTTTACACATCCACGTTTTTACAAAATGCCATGTTAATAACTGTTGTATTCTGCTACCTTTTCTAGCCTCTACTATCCCCCCTCTCCTGCCCTCCCATCTTCTCTCTCTATCCCGTCTGCTGTAATTTAACGTTTGGGAATTGGAAACCACACTTTAAACTCACTCTCCTCCCCTTTTTCCCTTCTGTCAAATTACTCATCATCTTCTTCTATTTCTCCTCCTCCTCCTCCTCTTCCTCCTCCTCCTTATACCTTTAATTCATTCATCATACACTCATGCATTGGTTCATTCATTCCTTTCACATATGGTGTTGGGGATCCAACTCAGGACCTTTGAAAGTGTGAAGCCAGCACTCTTGTGCTGAGCCAAAACCCCAGCACCTGTCTTTTTGATTTTATGACTGTTTATATGAAATTCAGAATCGCATTCTGCTATGGTTCACTGATATGTGGATTGACCTAGTCCTTGTTTTCTGGGAGACTTTTGGAAAATATACATGAATTATTAGGAGGTTGAAATGAAGAAACAAAGAGGAAATTCCCCGATTTCTTATTCTTGGATTCCATACTCTGACTCTGCCTACCTACTGTAAAAACTTTTAAACTCTTACTCCCCATTTCTATATCATTGCCAACAAGTGAACGTTCACTGCCCTACAACAAACCAGAGAACTCACATTGAACCATGTTTCCCCAGTAGAGACCAAGACACAATACTTATTAAAAAAATACCCTAGTTATGAATTAGTAGGTAAAGCTTTATTTGAGTGTTAAATGTGCTCTAATTATGTGTTTGTGTGTTTGTTGATGTGTGTGGTGTGTGTGTGTGTGTGTGTGCTTCTGTGTAAAACAAGCACTGAAGTGTAAAAATAAATGCAGGATTGCAACGGCCTTCTTAAAAATAAGAAGCAACTTTATCATATTTGAAGCCCAGTGAAGAATCTGCCTGATACTTAACCTACAATTAATTGAAATGTGAAAACTTCAGGCCTAGAAAAACAAAGCCAACATACATACTGAATCTAATCAGTCTGTCTCACCTGTTTTCTAATCACTCCTTTAAATAAACCTAAATTGCCATCATAAAACATCAGTTGTATATCATCAGATATAACTGAACTGTCCATTAGTAGATAGAACAATATAATGGGAATCAGAGTGCACATTCCGGTTTGAACTCAATCTAGGTAACATGGATTCATCTCTGTGTAATAGGCCTGCTTCTGGAAAACACAATGTAGAGCTCCAAAAGCAGAACGATTCTTTCAGAATACCATGTTATGTTTGTAAATAGATAGACAGATAGATATACAGGAATCAAAAATCTGAAAACGGTCTGGAAGTGTACATTTCAATAACTTACAATGTCAGTAGAGGGGGATTAATAGCAGATCAAGAAGACTGTGTCTGCATGCGAAATGGTTCAATTTTTGAAAGAGTTTTTTAAATGAAAATGGACAAAAAATTGAAAGGGTTACAGTAAGTGTTGAGGAGTGACTTGGCAAAAGGAGCACAGAGGTGAGAAAGAATTAAGTAGAGTTCAATAGAACCAGGTATAATTTCTGTAGACATGACTCCATGAACAGGAGCAAAGGGGACACTTAAAGAAATCATAGGACTAAGGAGAGATCAGGATTAGGAGGGTTTGTACTAGTCTAGAAATGCTGACCTGAAAACCAATTAAGTTTTCAAGTCCTTCTTTGGAGGAACATTAGCTGTGCCGTGCTTTTCAAAAATGACTTGTCATAACTGATTTATGCCCATGTTAGCAACTCTTCTGAAATTACTTTGAAAGTAGACTATGTGAGAGTTTCTCTTTAGAGATAATTCAAGTTACTTGCATAGGAAGTGGCAGCAGGTCTGGGGATGTTGTAGCTCAGTGGCAGTGACCTTGCCTAGCTTGGGGCTGGCCTGCCATGGACTTTCACCAAAACACTTGCAAGAAACAAAAGGGAGGGAAGGGAGAGAGAAAGTTGGAAGGGAGGAAGGCAAAGTTGGAGGGATGCAGGGAGGTAGAAAAGAAAGAAGAAGAAAAGGAGAAAACCCAGGAAGGGAGGAAGGAAGCAAGGAAGGTAGGAAATAGGGAAACACAAGGGCAGGGAAAGGACTGAGTCACTCAAACAAAAGGCAAGGGACACAAAGACCAATATAGGCCATAAAAGCTGTTTGAACAGTTTAGTCAGCTTTAGAATTTGAGTGACATCAAACTGAATGTTATTATGACTGGATGGAATCTTCCTACTAACCCCACCTTGGCCTGGCCTAAACCAAATCAAGGGGTGGGTGGCATGGAGAGGAATTCTCTCTGGCTGGAGTGGGAGGGACCTAAACCTGTGGCACATGAGGATGCACTGGGTAAGGAAGCAGACAAGACTCCCCTGATGGGCAGTTGAGCACAACAAGGCTCCTGGGAGCCTTTGATCATGGCTCCCACCGCCATACGCCCACCACCCACCATACGCTCAGCCCCTGAAGGGGATCACAGTGGTCTGCTCCGTTGCCTGGTGCAGGTTGGAGTTCCTGACCAAACACCTGAGTGTCCACAGCCTGTGTTGGCCTGCCTGGGCAGGCTGTGGTTGTGGTGGCAAGAGCCAAAGCTGTCTTGGCGTGATGGAGGAGCCAAGGGCTGCCTCTCAGCCATCCTAGTGGGTGGTTCTGGAAGAAGCACCCAGGGTTGTGGCAGCATTGTCCGAAGACATGAAGCCAGGCCATCTTCCTTATGGCTTTCCTTGGGAGTTGGTGGTGTGTACAGCTCTTGGATTTTTTGCTGTTCTCTCACTTTTCTGGAGAGGTTTTCAGTCGGTTCGTAGCAGGCTTTATGTGGGAAGAGAAAAAAGGCTGGCTCTAAATCTTGCTGGACTTATTGAAGCAAAATGTGGACTTCTTGAAAAAGTGAGCCTTGTTGAAAAAGAACATGAAGGCTTAGAATCATCTTTAAAGGATTGCAGGTTTGAGAAGGGTTCAAGAGAAGCACAACAGCTGGAGGCAACCGACAAAAAGCTGCAGAGGTTCGAATCCAGCCATGGCGTTGAAATGCTCTTTCTAGAAGAAGAGCTCAAAGCACAGAAGGCTCAACAAGGTCAACAGGATGAAACGATGGCGCATCTATCAAGAAGGATACAGTCCCTCCAAGGTGAATCTGAATCCCTGAGATCACAAATAGCTGAAGCTAAAACAAACTGGAGACTCTTTCAAGTGAATGAGGAAGAACTGAAGCTGGCAATCAAAGAGGTTTTGAATGAAGGATCCCTACTTCCGCCAACGCAGAGACCAACAATACAAGGAGAAGCTGAAGCACAGAGGGAACAAGGAGGTGTCCAATATAAAGCAAAAATCATATTAGAGGACTCTAAAGTAGCTGGAGAACAAGTTCTAAGGGACACAGAATATCACATGGAGTCTCTGAGTGAATGCTTGCTGAAGATGAAGGATAGATCTTCTACAAGCCTGGGAGCCCAAAGGGATGGTGGTCACCTGGAACTGGGAAAGACGAGTGAACCCGAAATTGGTGCTCACTTGGAGGATGAGTCCAAAGGAGCTTTGAGGAACCTGGTTTATGGTGATAAGCTAAAGGCCTCCTTAGAAATCTTGGAATGAGGAAGAAATCAAAAATGTACTTTCTCATCTGAAGTGGAGGAAACCACAGAAGACCTTACAGAACACCTTAAAAGTCTGCAGACTGAACAGGCATCCTTGCAGTCAGAAAATGCACAGCTGCAAAGTGAGAATGAGACCCTACAGGAGAACTTTAAAGTCATGATGGAACGCTATCAAGAAAATATGATGAAACTGCACAGGAAATTAAGAGTGGAGGAAAACTACCGTGTGGAGCAAGAGGAGAAACTTTCCAAAGTCGAAGAAAAGATGAGCCATACAATAAAAGAGCTGGAGACCTACCGAAAGAGAGCCCAATATCTTGAAGAACAATTGCAGAGTACCATTCGTTCCTGTCTGGGGAAGATTATTTCCTCTGAGAAAGAAGCAGATGCTAGTGAGTTGGCAGCTCGGATTGCTGAAAGAAACCTCAGTTATTTCAGGAAGCAAAATGCACGCAACACGCAAAAATTAACTGAGAAGGAGCTTAGATTTGAACTTGTAGAAAAAGATCCCTATGATGCACTGGATGTTTCCAACTCAGCAATGGGCAGAAAGCCTTCTCCAAATGGGCCCTCACCAATAGGTCACCCTTCATCTGAAAGGAGACCTCCTCATTTTGAAAAGAGTGGTCCACTCACACTCTCACCTTTCACTCCAGTGGGAGGAGGAAGAGGGTCAAGGGGCCCTGGAGAATCCTCTGGACCATGCGACTAGCAGTAAAGGAAGAGAATCCAGCTGTCATAAGTTCACTGATTTTCAGAGAGCACCTTCTCAGACTGGGCCCCTCTCTCCTCCAGGGGAACAGGCCAGAAGGCTGATGATCCCTCCGCCAGGCCAACCATATTCTTCTGATGCACGTCTTCCTCTACAAAGGCAAGATAGGTTTTACTCAAATTGTGGTAGAGCATCGGGACCAGCAGAACACAGAATTCCTAATATGCCTCCTGTGGACTCTGATGTGCCTGATTCACCTCTCCATGCTGAAAACCAAGCAACTGGCTCTGACTCTGTGTTGGCACCTTTCCCTCCAGTCAGAGGTGCCTTGTTTCCAGTTGACCCAAGGAGTCAGTTCATGAGAAGAGGACCTTTTTTTTCCTCCACCTCCCCCAGGAAACTTGTCTGGGAACCTGGAGATTATTTTCCACCTGACCCGCCACCCACTCCATTTCCAATGCGAAGTGTCTATGCAGGGATGGGGTTTTCCTCACAAAATCTTCCCCCAAGAGCTGGAATTCAGCCCTCTTCACCCCCATTCTGAAAGTACAAGTGAGTTGTCTCAAGGGTTCCTTCCACCTGCAAATGAGCCTGTTACTCAACATCCAGAACCAAACAAGAAACCTCATGCTGTTGCTCTCTCTTCAAATGTAATTTGACTTATCTCTCATTTTTAGTTTTTAAGTAACTGCTTTTAGTTCAGTAATTTACTATACTTTGGCTCCAATTGAAGCTCAATGAAACAATAATTCTTAAGATAGTATTTTGTAAATAAAGGTGGTTTACTTAGGAATCTTATGACTAAATTATTCCTATTTTATGTTATTCCAGAGAACAGCATTTAATCTGATGAAGCCACTCTTACATAAACAAGAATGGGAGATCTAGGTACTTGTAATCTAGCTGATGAAAATATCTTTTAAACTCCCAAAAAAGAAGTGTATTTAGTATGACTGTAGCAATTGTAAAGTGACTTTAGGCTTAATGAAAAAGTGTCACTGATTTAGAGACTGGTTGGGCATTTCAGCTAGTTTTTCCATATCAGAATAACTAGAGCATGGGAGGACTAAAAGACAGAACACAACTAAACATGTCAAGGAAACAGGAGATCTCAACTACAAAGAAAAATGAAGACCTCTTTTTCATATTGGTTGCTAAAAACCTTACATAGCTCTTGAGATACCATATTTCCTACATTAGATTCAAGTGAGTTATGAACTCCAATTTTGACCCCATATACAGATTGCACAATCACATTGTTTACACATCCACGTTTTTACAAAATGCCATGTTAGTAACTGTTGTATACTGCTACCTTTTCTAGCCTCTACTATCCCCCCTCTCCTGCCCTCCCATCTTCTCTCTCTATCCCGTCTGCTGTAATTTAACGTTTGGGAATTGGAAACCACACTTTAAACTCACTCTCCTCCCCTTTTTCCCTTCTGTCAAATTACTCATCATCTTCTTCTATTTCTCCTCCTCCTCCTCCTCTTCCTCCTCCTCCTTATACCTTTAATTCATTCATCATACACTCATGCATTGGTTCATTCATTCCTTTCACATATGGTGTTGGGGATCCAACTCAAGACCTTTGAAAGTGTGAAGCCAGCACTCTTGTGCTGAGCCAAAACCCCAGCACCTGTCTTTTTGATTTTATGACTGTTTATATGAAATTCAGAATCGCATTCTGCTATGGTTCACTTATATGTGGATTGACCTAGTCCTTGTTTTCTGGGAGACTTTTGGAAAATATACATGAATTATTAGGAGGTTGAAATGAAGAAACAAAGACGAAATTCCCCGATTTCTTATTCTTGGATTCCATACTCTGACTCTGCCTACCTACTGTAAAAACTTTTAAACTCTTACTCCCCATTTCTATATCATTGCCAACAAGTGAACGTTCACTGCCCTACAACAAACCAGAGAACTCACATTGAACCATGTTTCCCCAGTAGAGACCAAGACACTATACTTATTTAAAAAATACCCTAGTTATGAATTAGTAGGTAAAGCTTTATTTGAGTGTTAAATGTGCTCTAATTATGTGTTTGTGTGTTTGTTGATGTGTGTGGTGTGTGTGTGTGTGTGCTTCTGTGTAAAACAAGCACTGAGGTGTAAAATAAATGCAGGATTGCAACGGCCTTCTTAAAAATAAGAAGCAACTTTATCATATTTGAAGCCCAGTGAAGAATCTGCCTGATACTTAACCTACAATTCATTGAAATGTGAAAACTTCAGGCCTAGAAAAACAAAGCCAACATACATATTGAATCTAATCAGTCTGTCTCACCTGTTTTCTAATCACTCCTTTAAATAAACCTAAATTGCCATCATAAAACATCAGTTGTATATCATCAGATATAACTGAACTGTCCATTAGTAGGTAGAACAATATAATGGGAATCAGAGTGCACATTCCGGTTTGAACTCAATCTAGGTAACATGGATTCATCTCTGTGTAATAGGCCTGCTTCTGGAAAACACAATGTAGAGCTCCAAAAGCAGAACGATTCTTTCAGAATACCATGTTATGTTTGTAAATAGATAGACAGATGGATATACGGGAATGAAAAATCTGAAAACAGTCTGGAAGTGTACATTTCAATAACTTACAATGTCAGTAGAGGGGGATTAATAGCAGATCAAGAAGACTGTGTCTGCATGCGAAATGGTTCAATTTTTGAAAGAGTTTTTTAAATGAAAATGGACAAAAAATTGAAAGGGTTACAGTAAGTGTTGAGGAGTGACTTGGCAAGGGGAACACAGAGGTGAGAAAGAATTAAGTAGAGTTCAATAGAACCAGGTATAATTTCTGTACACATGACTATATGAACAGGAGCAAAGGGGACACTTAAAGAAATCATAGGACTAAGGAGAGATCAGGATTAGGAGGGTTTGTACTAGTCTAGAAATGCTGACCTGAAAACCAATTAAGTTTTCAACTCCTTCTTTGGAGGAACATTAGCTGTGCCGTGCTTTTCAAAAATGACTTGTCATAACTGATTTATGCCCATGTTAGCAACTCTTCTGAAATTACTTTGAAAGTAGACTAATGTGAGAGTTTCTCTTTAGAGATAATTCAAGTTACTTGCATAGGAAGTGGCAGCAGGTCTGGGGATGTTGTAGCTCAGTGGCAGTGACCTTGCCTAGCTTGGGGCTGGCCTGCCATGGACTTTCACCCCAAACACTTTCAAGAAAAGAAAAGGGAGCGAAGGGAGGGAGAAAGTTGGAAGGGAGGAAGGCAAAGTTGGAGGGATGCAGGGAGGTAGAAAAGAAGGAAGAAGAAAAGGAGAAAACCCAGGAAGGGAGGAAGGAAGCAAGGAAGGTAGGAAATAGGGAGAGCACAAGGGCAGGGAAAGGACTGAGTCACTCAAACAAAAGGCAAGGGACACAAAGACCAATATAGGCCATAAAAGCTGTTTGAACAGTTTAGTCAGCTTTAGAATTTGAGTGACATCAAACTGAATGTTATTATGACTGGATGGAATCTTCCTACTAACCCCGCCTTGGCCTGGCCTAAACCAAATCAAGGGGTGGGTGGCATGGAGAGGAATTCTCTCTGGCTGGAGTGGGAGGGACCTAAACCTGTGGCACATGAGGATGCACTGGGTTGGGAAGCGGACAAGACTCCCCTGATGGGCAGTTGAGCAAACAAGGCTCCTGGGAGCCTTTGATCATGGCTCCCACCGCCATACGCCCACCACCCACTATACGCTCAGCCCCTGAAGGGGATCACAGTGGTCTGCTCCGTTGTCTGGTGCAGGTTGGAGTTCCTGAACAAACACCTGAGTGTCCACAGCCTGTGTTGGCCTGAATGGGCAGGCTGTGGTTGTGGTGGCAAGAGCCAAAGCTGTCTTGGCGTGATGGAGGAGCCAAGGGCTGCCTCTCAGCCATCCTAGTGGGTGGTTCTGGAAGAAGCACCCAGGGTTGTGGCAGCATTGTCCGAAGACATGAAGCCAGGCCATCTTCCTTATGGCTTTCCTTGGGAGTTGGTGGTGTGTACAGCTCTTGGATTTTTTGCTGTTCTCTCACTTTTCTGGAGAGGTTTTCAGTCGGTTCGTAGCAGGCTTTATGTGGGAAGAGAAAAAAGGCTGGCTCTAAATCTTGCTGGACTTATTGAGGCAAAATGTGGACTTCTTGAAAAAGTGAGCCTTGTTGAAAAAGAACATGAAGGCTTAGAATCATCTTTAAAGGATTGCAGGTTTGAGAAGGGTTCAAGAGAAGCACAACAGCTGGAGGCAACCGACAAAAAGCTGCAGAGGTTCGAATCCAGCCATGGCGTTGAAATGCTCTTTCTAGAAGAAGAGCTCAAAGCACAGAAGGCTCAACAAGGTCAACAGGATGAAACGATGGCGCATCTATCAAGAAGGATACAGTCCCTCCAAGGTGAATCTGAATCCCTGAGATCACAAATAGCTGAAGCTAAAACAAACTGGAGACTCTTTCAAGTGAATGAGGAAGAACTGAAGCTGGCAATCAAAGAGATTTTGAATGAAGGATCCCTACTTCCGCCAACGCAGAGACCAACAATACAAGGAGAAGCTGAAGCACAGAGGGAACAAGGAGGTGTCCAATATAAAGCAAAAATCATATTAGAGGACTCTAAAGTAGCTGGAGAACAAGTTCTAAGGGACACAGAATATCACATGGAGTCTCTGAGTGAATGCTTGCTGAAGATGAAGGATAGATCTTCTACAAGCCTGGGAGCCCAAAGGGATGGTGGTCACCTGGAACTGGGAAAGACGAGTGAACCCGAAATTGGTGCTCACTTGGAGGATGAGTCCAAAGGAGCTTTGAGGAACCTGGTTTATGGTGATAAGCTAAAGGCCTCCTTAGAAATCTTGGAATGAGGAAGAAATCAAAAATGTACTTTCTCATCTGAAGTGGAGGAAACCACAGAAGACCTTACAGAACACCTTAAAAGTCTGCAGACTGAACAGGCATCCTTGCAGTCAGAAAATGCACAGCTGCAAAGTGAGAATGAGACCCTACAGGAGAACTTTAAAGTCATGATGGAACGCTATCAAGAAAATATGATGAAACTGCACAGGAAATTAAGAGTGGAGGAAAACTACCGTGTGGAGCAAGAGGAGAAACTTTCCAAAGTCGAAGAAAAGATGAGCCATACAATAAAAGAGCTGGAGACCTACCGAAAGAGAGCCCAATATCCTGAAGAACAATTGCAGAGTACCATTCGTTCCTGTCTGGGGAAGATTATTTCCTCTGAGAAAGAAGCAGATGCTAGTGAGTTGGCAGCTCGGATTGCTGAAAGAAACCTCAGTTATTTCAGGAAGCAAAATGCACGCAACACGCAAAAAGTAACTGAGAAGGAGCTTAGATTTGAACTTGTAGAAAAAGATCCCTATGATGCACTGGATGTTTCCAACTCAGCAATGGGCAGAAAGCCTTCTCCAAATGGGCCCTCACCAATAGGTCACCCTTCATCTGAAAGGAGACCTCCTCATTTTGAAAAGAGTGGTCCACTCACACTCTCACCTTTCACTCCAGTGGGAGGAGGAAGAGGGTCAAGGGGCCCTGGAGAATCCTCTGGACCATGCGACTAGCAGTAAAGGAAGAGAATCCAGCTGTCATAAGTTCACTGATTTTCAGAGAGCACCTTCTCAGACTGGGCCCCTCTCTCCTCCAGAGGAACAGGCCAGAAGGCTGATGATCCCTCCGCCAGGCCAACCATATTCTTCTGATGCACGTCTTCCTCTACAAAGGCAAGATAGGTTTTACTCAAATTGTGGTAGAGCATTGGGACCAGAAGAACACAGAATTCCTAATATGCCTCCTGTGGACTCTGATGTGCCTGATTCACCTCTCCATGCTGAAAACCAAGCAACTGGCTCTGACTCTGTGTTGGCACCTTTCCCTCCAGTCAGAGGTGCCTTGTTTCCAGTTGACCCAAGGAGTCAGTTCATGAGAAGAGGACCTTTTTTTTCCTCCACCTCTCCCAGGAAACTTGTCTGGGAACCTGGAGAATATTTTCCACCTGACCCGCCACCCACTCCATTTCCAATGCGAAGTGTCTATGCAAGGATGGGGTTTTCCTCACAAAATCTTCCCCCAAGAGCTGGAATTCAGCCCTCTTCACCCCCATTCTGAAAGTACAAGTGAGTTGTCTCAAGGGTTCCTTCCACCTGCAAATGAGCCTGTTACTCAACATCCAGAACCAAACAAGAAACCTCATGCTGTTGCTCTCTCTTCAAATGTAATTTGACTTATCTCTCATTTTTAGTTTTTAAGTAACTGCTTTTAGTTCAGTAATTGACTATACTTTGGCTCCAATTGAAGCTCAATGAAACAATAATTCTTAAGTTAGTATTTTGTAAATAAAGGTGGTTTACGTAGGAATCTTATGACTAAATTATTCCTATTTTATGTTATTCCAGAGAACAGCATTTAATCTGATGAAGCCACTCTTACATAAACAAGAATGGGAGATCTAGGTACTTGTAATCTAGCTGATGGAAATATCTTTTAAACTCCCAACAAAGAAGTGTATTTAGTATGACTGTAGCAATTGTAAAGTGACTTTAGGCTTAATGAAAAAGTGTCACTGATTTAGAGACTGGTTGTGCATTTCAGCTAGTTTTTCCATATCAGAATAACTAGAGCATGGGAGGACTAAAAGACAGAACACAACTAAACATGTCAAGGAAACAGGAGATCTCAACTACAAAGAAAAATGAAGACCTCTTTTTTATATTGCTTGCTTAAAACCTTACATAGCTCTTGAGATACCATATTTCCTACATTAGATTCAAGTGAGTTATGAACTCCCATTTTGACCCCATATACAGATTGCACAATCACATTGTTTACACATCCACGTTTTTACAAAATGCCATGTTAGTAACTGTTGTATACTGCTACCTTTTCTAGCCTCTACTATCTCCAATCTCCTGCCCTCCCATCTTCTCTCTCTATCCCGTCTGCTGTAATTTAACGTTTGGGAATTGGAAACCACACTTTAAACTCACTCTCCTCCCCTTTTTCCCTTCTGTCAAATTACTCATCATCTTCTTCTATTTCTCCTCCTCCTCCTCCTCTTCCTCCTCCTCCTCATACCTTTTATTCATTCATCATACACTCATGCATTGGTTCATTCATTCCTTTCACATATGGTGTTGGGGATCAAACTCAGGACCTTTGAAAGTGTGAAGCCAGCACTCTAGTGCTGAGCCAAAACCCCAGCACCTGTCTTTTTGATTTTATGACTGTTTATATGAAATTCAGAATCGCATTCTGCTATGGTTCACTGATATGTGGATTGACCTAGTCCTTGTTTTCTGGGAGACTTTTGGAAAATATACATGAATTATTAGGAGGTTGAAATGAAGAAACAAAGAGGAAATTCACCGATTTCTTATTCTTGGATTCCATACTCTGACTCTGCCTACCTACTGTAAAAACTTTTAAACTCTTACTCCCCATTTCTATATCATTGCCAACAAGTGAACGTTCACTGCGCTACAACAAACCAGAGAACTCACATTGAACCATGTTTCCCCAGTAGAGACCAAGACACAATACTTATTAAAAAAATACCCTAGTTATGAATTAGTAGGTAAAGCTTTATTTGAGTGTTAAATGTGCTCTAATTATGTGTTTGTGTGTGTGTTGATGTGTGTGGTGTGTGGGTGTGTGTGCTTGTGTGTAAAACAAGCACTGAGCTGTAAAATAAATGCAGGATTGCAACGGCCTTCTTAAAAATAAGAAGCAACATTATCACATTTGAAGCCCACTGAAGAATCTGCCTGATACTTATCCTACAGTTAATTGAAATGTGAAAACTTCAGGCCTAGAAAAACAAAGCCAACATACATACTGAATCTAATCAGTCTGTCTCACCTGTTTTCTAATCACTCCTTTAAATAAACCTAAATTGCCAGCATAAAACATCAGTTGTTCTAAACGAGTGGACGGATGTCCCCCGTCATGGACTGTTTAAAATACATGGAGGATCCGGCACTGCTTGTTATCTAGAATGACTTCTGCCTGAACTACTATTGGAGAATGGTTGCTGATATACTGCAGTTCTTATGCCAGTAAACTGGAATGAAGGTAATTTCAGGCTGCAAAGGAATAAATTGATTTTACTAACTGATTTTTGGAAAACACTGCCATGAAAAATTATCAATATGTTCATAAAGGCATCTACATGTCTCTTCACAAGGGTTTTACTCAATGGGGGAGGTGGTGAGGTCTGGTGATAACTGAACTGTCCATTAGTAGGTAGAACAATATAATGGGAATCAGAGTGCACATTCCGGTTTGAATTCAATCGAGGTAACATGGATTCATCTCTGTGTAATAGGCCTGCTTCTTGAAAACACATTGTAGAGCTCCAAAAGCAGAACCATTCTTTCAGAATACCATGTTACGTTTGTAAATAGATAGACAGATAGATAGACAGGAATCAAAAATCTGAAAACGGTCTGGAAGTGTACATTTCAATAACTTACAATGTCAGTAGTGGGGGATTAATAGCAGATCAAGAAGACTGTGTCTGCATGCGAAATGGTTCAATTTTTGAAAGAGTTTTTTAAATGAAAATGGACAAAAAATTGAAAGGGTTACAGTAAGTGTTGAGGAGTGACTTGGCAAAAGGAGCACAGAGGTGAGAAAGAATTAAGTAGAGTTCAATAGAACCAGGTATAATTTCTGTACACATGACTCCATGAACAGGAGCAAAGGGGACACTTAAAGAAATCATAGGACTAAGGAGAGATCAGGATTAGGAGGGTTTGTACTAGTCTAGAAATGCTGACCTGAAAACCAATTAAGTTTACAACTCCTTCTTTGGAGGAACCTTAGCTGTGCCGTGCTTTTCAAAAATGACTTGTCATAACTGATTTATGCCCATGTTAGCAACTCTTCTGAAATTACTTTGAAAGTAGACTAATGTGAGAGTTTCTCTTTAGAGATAATTCAAGTTACTTGCATAGGAAGTGGCAGCAGGTCTGGGGATGTTGTAGCTCAGTGGCAGTGACCTTGCCTAGCTTGGGGCTGGCCTGCCATGTACGTTCACCCCAAACACTTGCAAGAATAGTAAAGGGAGGGAAGGGAAAGAGAAAGTTGGAAGTGAGGAAGGCAAAGTTGGAGGGATGGAGGGAGGTAGAAAAGAAGGAAGAAGAAAAGGAGAAAACCCAGGAAGGGAGGAAGGAAGCAAGGAAGGTAGGAAATAGGGAGAGCACAAGGGCAGGGAAAGGACTGAGTCACTCAAACAAAAGGCAAGGGATACAAAGACCAATAGGGGCCATAAAAGCTGTTTGAACAGTTTAGTCAGCTTTAGAATTTGAGTGACATCAAACTGAATGTTATTATGACTGGATGGAATCTTCCTACTAACCCCGCCTTGGCCTGGCCTAAACCAAATCAAGGGGTGGGTGGCATGGAGAGGAATTCTCTCTGGCTGGAGTGGGAGGGACCTAAACCTGTGGCACATGAGGATGCACTGGGTAGGGAAGCGGACAAGACTCCGCTGATGGGCAGTTGAGCACAACAAGGCTCCTGGGAGCCTTTGATCATGGCTCCCACCGCCATACGCCCACCACCCACCATACGCTCAGCCCCTGAAGGGGATCACAGTGGTCTGCTCCGTTGCCTGGTGCAGGTTGGAGTTCCTGACCAAACACCTCAGTGTCCACAGCCTGTGTTGGCCTGCCTGGGCAGGCTGTGGTTGTGGTGGCAAGAGCCAAAGCTGTCTTGGCGTGATGGAGGAGCCAAGGGCTGCCTCTCAGCCATCCTAGTGGGTGGTTCTGGAAGAAGCACCCAGGGTTGTGGCAGCATTGTCCGAAGACATGAAGCCAGGCCATCTTCCTTATGGCTTTCCTTGGGAGTTGGTGGTGTGTACAGCTCTTGGATTTTTTGCTGTTCTCTCACTTTTCTGGAGAGGTTTTCAGTCGGTTCGTAGCAGGCTTTACGTGGGAAGAGAAAAAAGGCTGGCTCTAAATCTTGCTGGACTTATTGAGGCAAAATGTGGACTTCTTGAAAAAGTGAGTCTTGTTGAAAAAGAACATGAAGGCTTAGAATCATCTTTAAAGGATTGCAGGTTTGAGAAGGGTTCAAGAGAAGCACAACAGCTGGAGGCAACCGACGAAAAGCTGCATAGGTCCGAATCCAGCCATGGCGTTGAAATGCTCTTTCTAGAAGAAGAGCTCAAAGCACAGAAGGCTCAACAAGGTCAACAGGATGAAACGATGGCGCATCTATCAAGAAGGATACAGTCCCTCCAAGGTGAATCTGTATCCCTCAGATCACAAATAGCTGAAGCTAAAACAAACTGGAGACTCTTTCAAGTGAATGAGGAAGAACTGAAGCTGGCAATCAAAGAGGTTTTGAATGAAGGATCCCTACTTCCGCCAACGCAGAGACCAACAATACAAGGAGAAGCTGAGGCACAGAGGGAACAAGGAGGTGTCCAATATAAAGCAAAAATCATATTAGAGCACTCTAAAGTAGCTGGAGAACAAGTTCTAAGGGACACAGAAAATCACATGGAGTCTCTGAGTGAATGCTTGCTGAAGATGAAGGATAGATCTTCTCCAAGCCTGGGAGCCCAAAGGTATGGTGGTCACCTGGAACTGGGAAAGACGAGTGAACCCGAAATTGGTGCTCACTTGGAGGATGAGTCCAAAGGAGCTTTGAGGAACCTGGTTTATGGTGATAAGCTAAAGGCCTCCTTAGAAATCTTGGAAGGAGGAAGAAATCAAAAATGTACTTTCTCATCTGAAGTGGAGAAAACCACAGAAGACCTTACAGAACACCTTAAAAGTCTGCAGACTGAACAGGCATCCTTGCAGTCAGAAAATGCACAGCTGCAAAGTGAGAATGAGACCCTAGAGGAGAACTTTAAAGCCATGATGGAACGCTATCAAGAAAATATGATGAAACTGCACAGGAAATTAAGAGTGGAGGAAAACTACCGTGTGGAGCAAGAGGAGAAACTTTCCAAAGTCGAAGAAAAGATGAGCCATACAATAAAAGACCTGGAGAACTACCGAAAGAGAGCCCAATATCGTGAAGAACAACTGCAGAGTACCATTCGTTCCTGTCTGGGGAAGATTATTTCCTCTGAGAAAGAAGCAGATGCTAGTGAGTTGGCAGCTCGGATTGCTGAAAGAAACCTCAGTTATTTCAGGAAGCAAAATGCACGCAACACGCAAAAATTAACTGAGAAGGAGCTTAGATTTGAACTTGTAGAAAAAGATCCCTATGATGCACTGGATGTTTCCAACACAGCAATGGGCAGAAAGCCTTCTCCAAATGGGCCCTTACCAATAGGTCACCCTTCATCTGAAAGGAGACCTCCTCATTTTGAAAAGAGTGGTCCACTCACACTCTCACCTTTCACTCCAGTGGGAGGAGGAAGAGGGTCAAGGGGCCCTGGAGAATCCTCTGGACCATGCGACTAGCAGTAAAGGAAGAGAATCCAGCTGTCATAAGTTCACTGATTTTCAGAGAGCACCTTCTCAGACTGGGCCCCTCTCTCCTCCAGGGGAACAGGCCAGCAGGCTGATGATCCCTCCGCCAGGCCAACCATATTCTTCTGATGCACGTCTTCCTCTACAAAGGCAAGATTGGTTTTACTCAAATTGTGCTAGAGCATCGGGACCAGCAGAACACAGAATTCCTAATATGCCTCCTTTGGACTCTGATGTGCCTGATTCACCTCTCCATGCTGAAAACCAAGCAACTGGCTCTGACTCTGTGTTGGCACCTTTCCCTCCAGTCAGAGGTGCCTTGTTTCCAGTTGACCCAAGGAGTCAGTTCATGAGAAGCGGACCTTTTTTTTCCTCCACCTCCCCCAGGAAACTTGTCTGGGAACCTGGAGATTATTTTCCACCTGACCCGCCACCCACTCCATTTCCAATGCGAAGTGTCTATGCAGGGAGGGGGTTTTCCTCACAAAATCTTCCCCCAAGAGCTGGAATTCAGCCCTCTTCACCCCCATTCTGAAAGTACAAGTGAGTTGCCTCAAGGGTTCCTTCCACCTACAAATGAGCCTGTTACTCAACATCCAAAACCAAACAAGAAACCTCATGCTGTTGCTCTCTCTTCAAATGTAATTTGACTTATCTCTCATTTTTAATTTTTAAGTAACTGCTTTTAGTTCAGTAATTG
Organism: Callospermophilus lateralis; assembly: GCF_048772815.1. NCBI lineage: Eukaryota > Metazoa > Chordata > Mammalia > Rodentia > Sciuridae > Callospermophilus > Callospermophilus lateralis. The sequence continues at coordinate 253,376 of NW_027512884.1, read as the reverse complement.
ACTATACTTTGGCTCCAATTGAAGCTCAATGAAACAATAATTCTTAAGATAGTATTTTGTAAATAAAGGTGGTTTACGTAGGAATCTTATGACTAAATTATTCCTATTTTATGTTATTCCAGAGAACAGCATTTAATCTGATGAAGCCACTCTTACATAAACAAGAATGGGAGTTCTAGGTACTTGTAATCTAGCTGATGGAAATATCTTTTAAACTCCCAACAAAGAAGTGTATTTAGTATGACTGTAGTAATTGTAAAGTGACTTTAGGCTTAATGAAAAAGTGTCACTGATTTAGAGACTGGTTGGGCATTTCAGCTAGTTTTTCCATATCAGAATAACTAGAGCATGGGAGGACTAAAGGAGAGAACACAACTAAACATGTCAAGGAAACAGGAGATCTCAACTACAAAGAAAAATGAAGACCTCTTTTTTATATTGGTTGCTTAAAACCTTACATAGCTCTTGAGATACCATATTTCCTACATTAGATTCAAGTGAGTTATGAACTCCCATTTTGACCCCATATACAGATTGCACAATCACATTGTTTACACATCCACGTTTTTACAAAATGCCATGTTAGTAACTGTTGTATTCTGCTACCTTTTCTAGCCTCTACTATCCCCCCTCTCCTGCCCTCCCATCTTCTCTCTCTATCCCGTCTGCTGTAATTTAACGTTTGGGAATTGGAAACCACACTTTAAACTCACTCTCCTCCCCTTTTTCCCTTCTGTCAAATTACTCATCATCTTCTTCTATTTCTCCTCCTCCTCCTCCTCTTCCTCCTCCTCCTTATACCTTTAATTCATTCATCATACACTCATGCATTGGTTCATTCATTCCTTTCACATATGGTGTTGGGGATCCAACTCAGGACCTTTGAAAGTGTGAAGCCAGCACTCTTGTGCTGAGCCAAAACCCCAGCACCTGTCTTTTTGATTTTATGACTGTTTATATGAAATTCAGAATCGCATTCTGCTATGGTTCACTGATATGTGGATTGACCTAGTCCTTGTTTTCTGGGAGACTTTTGGAAAATATACATGAATTATTAGGAGGTTGAAATGAAGAAACAAAGAGGAAATTCCCCGATTTCTTATTCTTGGATTCCATACTCTGACTCTGCCTACCTACTGTAAAAACTTTTAAACTCTTACTCCCCATTTCTATATCATTGCCAACAAGTGAACGTTCACTGCCCTACAACAAACCAGAGAACTCACATTGAACCATGTTTCCCCAGTAGAGACCAAGACACAATACTTATTAAAAAAATACCCTAGTTATGAATTAGTAGGTAAAGCTTTATTTGAGTGTTAAATGTGCTCTAATTATGTGTTTGTGTGTTTGTTGATGTGTGTGGTGTGTGTGTGTGTGTGTGTGCTTCTGTGTAAAACAAGCACTGAAGTGTAAAAATAAATGCAGGATTGCAACGGCCTTCTTAAAAATAAGAAGCAACTTTATCATATTTGAAGCCCAGTGAAGAATCTGCCTGATACTTAACCTACAATTAATTGAAATGTGAAAACTTCAGGCCTAGAAAAACAAAGCCAACATACATACTGAATCTAATCAGTCTGTCTCACCTGTTTTCTAATCACTCCTTTAAATAAACCTAAATTGCCATCATAAAACATTAGTTGTATATCATCAGATATAACTGAACTGTCCATTAGTAGATAGAACAATATAATGGGAATCAGAGTGCACATTCCGGTTTGAACTCAATCTAGGTAACATGGATTCATCTCTGTGTAATAGGCCTGCTTCTGGAAAACACAATGTAGAGCTCCAAAAGCAGAACGATTCTTTCAGAATACCATGTTATGTTTGTAAATAGATAGACAGATAGATATACAGGAATCAAAAATCTGAAAACGGTCTGGAAGTGTACATTTCAATAACTTACAATGTCAGTAGAGGGGGATTAATAGCAGATCAAGAAGACTGTGTCTGCATGCGAAATGGTTCAATTTTTGAAAGAGTTTTTTAAATGAAAATGGACAAAAAATTGAAAGGGTTACAGTAAGTGTTGAGGAGTGACTTGGCAAAAGGAGCACAGAGGTGAGAAAGAATTAAGTAGAGTTCAATAGAACCAGGTATAATTTCTGTAGACATGACTCCATGAACAGGAGCAAAGGGGACACTTAAAGAAATCATAGGACTAAGGAGAGATCAGGATTAGGAGGGTTTGTACTAGTCTAGAAATGCTGACCTGAAAACCAATTAAGTTTTCAAGTCCTTCTTTGGAGGAACATTAGCTGTGCCGTGCTTTTCAAAAATGACTTGTCATAACTGATTTATGCCCATGTTAGCAACTCTTCTGAAATTACTTTGAAAGTAGACTATGTGAGAGTTTCTCTTTAGAGATAATTCAAGTTACTTGCATAGGAAGTGGCAGCAGGTCTGGGGATGTTGTAGCTCAGTGGCAGTGACCTTGCCTAGCTTGGGGCTGGCCTGCCATGGACTTTCACCAAAACACTTGCAAGAAACAAAAGGGAGGGAAGGGAGAGAGAAAGTTGGAAGGGAGGAAGGCAAAGTTGGAGGGATGCAGGGAGGTAGAAAAGAAAGAAGAAGAAAAGGAGAAAACCCAGGAAGGGAGGAAGGAAGCAAGGAAGGTAGGAAATAGGGAAACACAAGGGCAGGGAAAGGACTGAGTCACTCAAACAAAAGGCAAGGGACACAAAGACCAACAGAGGCCATAAAAGTTGTTTGAACAGTTTAGTCAGCTTTAGAATTTGAGTGACATCAAACTGAATGTTATTAAGACTGGATGGAATCTTCCTACTAACCCCACCTTGGCCTGGCCTAAACCAAATCAAGGGGTGGGTGGCATGGAGAGGAATTCTCTCTGGCTGGAGTGGGAGGGACCTAAACCTGTGGCACATGAGGATGCACTGGGTAAGGAAGCAGACAAGACTCCCCTGATGGGCAGTTGAGCACAACAAGGCTCCTGGGAGCCTTTGATCATGGCTCCCACCGCCATACGCCCACCACCCACCATACGCTCAGCCCCTGAAGGGGATCACAGTGGTCTGCTCCGTTGCCTGGTGCAGGTTGGAGTTCCTGACCAAACACCTGAGTGTCCACAGCCTGTGTTGGCCTGCCTGGGCAGGCTGTGGTTGTGGTGGCAAGAGCCAAAGCTGTCTTGGCGTGATGGAGGAGCCAAGGGCTGCCTCTCAGCCATCCTAGTGGGTGGTTCTGGAAGAAGCACCCAGGGTTGTGGCAGCATTGTCCGAAGACATGAAGCCAGGCCATCTTCCTTATGGCTTTCCTTGGGAGTTGGTGGTGTATACAGCTCTTGGATTTTTTGCTGTTCTCTCACTTTTCTGGAGAGGTTTTCAGTCGGTTCGTAGCAGGCTTTATGTGGGAAGAGAAAAAAGGCTGGCTCTAAATCTTGCTGGACTTATTGAGGCAAAATGTGGACTTCTTGAAAAAGTGAGCCTTGTTGAAAAAGAACATGAAGGCTTAGAATCATCTTTAAAGGATTGCAGGTTTGAGAAGGGTTCAAGAGAAGCACAACAGCTGGAGGCAACCGACAAAAAGCTGCAGAGGTTCGAATCCAGCCATGGCGTTGAAATGCTCTTTCTAGAAGAAGAGCTCAAAGCACAGAAGGCTCAACAAGGTCAACAGGATGAAACGATGGCGCATCTATCAAGAAGGATACAGTCCCTCCAAGGTGAATCTGAATCCCTGAGATCACAAATAGCTGAAGCTAAAACAAACTGGAGACTCTTTCAAGTGAATGAGGAAGAACTGAAGCTGGCAATCAAAGAGGTTTTGAATGAAGGATCCCTACTTCCGCCAACGCAGAGACCAACAATACAAGGAGAAGCTGAAGCACAGAGGGAACAAGGAGGTGTCCAATATAAAGCAAAAATCATATTAGAGGACTCTAAAGTAGCTGGAGAACAAGTTCTAAGGGACACAGAATATCACATGGAGTCTCTGAGTGAATGCTTGCTGAAGATGAAGGATAGATCTTCTACAAGCCTGGGAGCCCAAAGGGATGGTGGTCACCTGGAACTGGGAAAGACGAGTGAACCCGAAATTGGTGCTCACTTGGAGGATGAGTCCAAAGGAGCTTTGAGGAACCTGGTTTATGGTGATAAGCTAAAGGCCTCCTTAGAAATCTTGGAATGAGGAAGAAATCAAAAATGTACTTTCTCATCTGAAGTGGAGGAAACCACAGAAGACCTTACAGAACACCTTAAAAGTCTGCAGACTGAACAGGCATCCTTGCAGTCAGAAAATGCACAGCTGCAAAGTGAGAATGAGACCCTACAGGAGAACTTTAAAGTCATGATGGAACGCTATCAAGAAAATATGATGAAACTGCACAGGAAATTAAGAGTGGAGGAAAACTACCGTGTGGAGCAAGAGGAGAAACTTTCCAAAGTCGAAGAAAAGATGAGCCATACAATAAAAGAGCTGGAGACCTACCGAAAGAGAGCCCAATATCTTGAAGAACAATTGCAGAGTACCATTCGTTCCTGTCTGGGGAAGATTATTTCCTCTGAGAAAGAAGCAGATGCTAGTGAGTTGGCAGCTCGGATTGCTGAAAGAAACCTCAGTTATTTCAGGAAGCAAAATGCACGCAACACGCAAAAATTAACTGAGAAGGAGCTTAGATTTGAACTTGTAGAAAAAGATCCCTATGATGCACTGGATGTTTCCAACTCAGCAATGGGCAGAAAGCCTTCTCCAAATGGGCCCTCACCAATAGGTCACCCTTCATCTGAAAGGAGACCTCCTCATTTTGAAAAGAGTGGTCCACTCACACTCTCACCTTTCACTCCAGTGGGAGGAGGAAGAGGGTCAAGGGGCCCTGGAGAATCCTCTGGACCATGCGACTAGCAGTAAAGGAAGAGAATCCAGCTGTCATAAGTTCACTGATTTTCAGAGAGCAACTTCTCAGACTGGGCCCCTCTCTCCTCCAGGGGAACAGGCCAGAAGGCTGATGATCCCTCCGCCAGGCCAACCATATTCTTCTGATGCACGTCTTCCTCTACAAAGGCAAGATAGGTTTTACTCAAATTGTGGTAGAGCATCGGGACCAGCAGAACACAGAATTCCTAATATGCCTCCTGTGGACTCTGATGTGCCTGATTCACCTCTCCATGCTGAAAACCAAGCAACTGGCTCTGACTCTGTGTTGGCACCTTTCCCTCCAGTCAGAGGTGCCTTGTTTCCAGTTGACCCAAGGAGTCAGTTCATGAGAAGAGGACCTTTTTTTTCCTCCACCTCTCCCAGGAAACTTGTCTGGGAACCTGGAGATTATTTTCCACCTGACCCGCCACCCACTCCATTTCCAATGCGAAGTGTCTATGCAGGGATGGGGTTTTCCTCACAAAATCTTCCCCCAAGAGCTGGAATTCAGCCCTCTTCACCCCCATTCTGAAAGTACAAGTGAGTTGTCTCAAGGGTTCCTTCCACCTGCAAATGAGCCTGTTACTCAACATCCAGAACCAAACAAGAAACCTCATGCTGTTGCTCTCCCTTCAAATGTAATTTGACTTATCTCTCATTTTTAGTTTTTAAGTAACTGCTTTTAGTTCAGTAATTGACTATACTTTGGCTCCAATTGAAGCTCAATGAAACAATAATTCTTAAGATAGTATTTTGTAAATAAAGGTGGTTTACTTAGGAATCTTATGACTAAATTATTCCTATTTTATGTTATTCCAGAGAACAGCATTTAATCTGATGAAGCCACTCTTACATAAACAAGAATGGGAGATCTAGGTACTTGTAATCTAGCTGATGGAAATATCTTTTAAACTCCCAACAAAGAAGTGTATTTAGTATGACTGTAGCAATTGTAAAGTGACTTTAGGCTTAATGAAAAAGTGTCACTGATTTAGAGACTAGTTGGGCATTTCAGCTAGTTTTTCCATATCAGAATAACTAGAGCATGGGAGGACTAAAAGACAGAACACAACTAAACATGTCAAGGAAACAGGAGATCTCAACTACAAAGAAAAATGAAGACCTCTTTTTTATATTGGTTGCTTAAAACCTTACATAGCTCTTGAGATACCATATTTCCTACATTAGATTCAAGTGAGTTATGAACTCCAATTTTGACCCCATATACAGATTGCACAATCACATTGTTTACACATCCACGTTTTTACAAAATGCCATGTTAGTAACTGTTGTATACTGCTACCTTTTCTAGCCTCTACTATCCCCCCTCTCCTGCCCTCCCATCTTCTCTCTCTATCCCGTCTGCTGTAATTTAACGTTTGGGAATTGGAAACCACACTTTAAACTCACTCTCCTCCCCTTTTTCCCTTCTGTCAAATTACTCATCATCTTCTTCTATTTCTCCTCCTCCTCCTCCTCTTCCTCCTCCTCCTTATACCTTTAATTCATTCATCATACACTCATGCATTGGTTCATTCATTCCTTTCACATATGGTGTTGGGGATCCAACTCAAGACCTTTGAAAGTGTAAGCCAGCACTCTAGTGCTGAGCCAAAACACCAGCACCTGTCTTTTTGATTTTATGACTGTTTATATGAAATTCAGAATCGCATTCTGCTATGGTTCACTGATATGTGGATTGACCTAGTCCTTGTTTTCTGGGAGACTTTTGGAAAATATACATGAATTATTAGGAGGTTGAAATGAAGAAACAAAGACGAAATTCCCCGTTTTCTTATTCTTGGATTCCATACTCTGACTCTGCCTACCTACTGTAAAAACTTTTAAACTCTTACTCCCCATTTCTATATCATTGCCAACAAGTGAACGTTCACTGCCCTACAACAAACCAGAGAACTCACATTGAACCATGTTTCCCCAGTAGAGACCAAGACACTATACTTATTTAAAAAATACCCTAGTTATGAATTAGTAGGTAAAGCTTTTTTGAGTGTTAAATGTGCTCTAATTATGTGTTTGTGTGTTTGTTGATGTGTGTGGTGTGTGTGTGTGTGTGCTTCTGTGTAAAACAAGCACTGAGGTGTAAAATAAATGCAGGATTGCAACGGCCTTCTTAAAAATAAGAAGCAACTTTATCATATTTGAAGCCCAGTGAAGAATCTGCCTGATACTTAACCTACAATTAATTGAAATGTGAAAACTTCAGGCCTAGAAAAACAAAGCCAACATACATACTGAATCTAATCAGTCTGTCTCACCTGTTTTCTAATCACTCCTTTAAATAAACCTAAATTGCCATCATAAAACATCAGTTGTATATCATCAGATATAACTGAACTGTCCATTAGTAGGTAGAACAATATAATGGGAATCAGAGTGCACATTCCGGTTTGAACTCAATCTAGGTAACATGGATTCATCTCTGTGTAATAGGCCTGCTTCTGGAAAACACAATGTAGAGCTCCAAAAGCAGAACGATTCTTTCAGAATACCATGTTATGTTTGTAAATAGATAGACAGATAGATATACGGGAATCAAAAATCTGAAAACGGTCTGGAAGTGTACATTTCAATAACTTACAATGTCAGTAGAGGGGGATTAATAGCAGATCAAGAAGACTGTGTCTGCATGCGAAATGGTTCAATTTTTGAAAGAGTTTTTTAAATGAAAATGGACAAAAAATTGAAAGGGTTACAGTAAGTGTTGAGGAGTGACTTGGCAAGGGGAACACAGAGGTGAGAAAGAATTAAGTAGAGTTCAATAGAACCAGGTATAATTTCTGTACACATGACTATATGAACAGGAGCAAAGGGGACACTTAAAGAAATCATAGGACTAAGGAGAGATCAGGATTAGGAGGGTTTGTACTAGTCTAGAAATGCTGACCTGAAAACCAATTAAGTTTTCAACTCCTTCTTTGGAGGAACATTAGCTGTGCCGTGCTTTTCAAAAATGACTTGTCATAACTGATTTATGCCCATGTTAGCAACTCTTCTGAAATTACTTTGAAAGTAGACTAATGTGAGAGTTTCTCTTTAGAGATAATTCAAGTTACTTGCATAGGAAGTGGCAGCAGGTCTGGGGATGTTGTAGCTCAGTGGCAGTGACCTTGCCTAGCTTGGGGCTGGCCTGCCATGGACTTTCACCCCAAACACTTGCAAGAAAAGAAAAGGGAGCGAAGGGAGAGAGAAAGTTGGAAGGGAGGAAGGCAAAGTTGGAGGGATGCAGGGAGGTAGAAAAGAAGGAAGAAGAAAAGGAGAAAACCCAGGAAGGGAGAAAGGAAGCAAGGAAGGTAGGAAATAGGGAGAGCACAAGGGCAGGGAAAGGACTGAGTCACTCAAACAAAAGGCAAGGGACACAAAGACCAATATAGGCCATAAAAGCTGTTTGAACAGTTTAGTCAGCTTTAGAATTTGAGTGACATCAAACTGAATGTTATTATGACTGGATGGAATCTTCCTACTAACCCCGCCTTGGCCTGGCCTAAACCAAATCAAGGGGTGGGTGGCATGGAGAGGAATTCTCTCTGGCTGGAGTGGGAGGGACCTAAACCTGTGGCACATGAGGATGCACTGGGTTGGGAAGCGGACAAGACTCCCCTGATGGGCAGTTGAGCACAACAAGGCTCCTGGGAGCCTTTGATCATGGCTCCCACCGCCATTCGCCCACCACCCACTATACGCTCAGCCCCTGAAGGGGATCACAGTGGTCTGCTCCGTTGTCTGGTGCAGGTTGGAGTTCCTGAACAAACACCTGAGTGTCCACAGCCTGTGTTGGCCTGAATGGGCAGGCTGTGGTTGTGGTGGCAAGAGCCAAAGCTGTCTTGGCGTGATGGAGGAGCCAAGGGCTGCCTCTCAGCCATCCTAGTGGGTGGTTCTGGAAGAAGCACCCAGGGTTGTGGCAGCATTGTCCGAAGACATGAAGCCAGGCCATCTTCCTTATGGCTTTCCTTGGGAGTTGGTGGTGTGTACAGCTCTTGGATTTTTTGCTGTTCTCTCACTTTTCTGGAGAGGTTTTCAGTCGGTTCGTAGCAGGCTTTATGTGGGAAGAGAAAAAAGGCTGGCTCTAAATCTTGCTGGACTTATTGAGGCAAAATGTGGACTTCTTGAAAAAGTGAGCCTTGTTGAAAAAGAACATGAAGGCTTAGAATCATCTTTAAAGGATTGCAGGTTTGAGAAGGGTTCAAGAGAAGCACAACAGCTGGAGGCAACCGACAAAAAGCTGCAGAGGTTCGAATCCAGCCATGGCGTTGAAATGCTCTTTCTAGAAGAAGACCTCAAAGCACAGAAGGCTCAACAAGGTCAACAGGATGAAACGATGGCGCATCTATCAAGAAGGATACAGTCCCTCCAAGGTGAATCTGAATCCCTGAGATCACAAATAGCTGAAGCTAAAACAAACTGGAGACTCTTTCAAGTGAATGAGGAAGAACTGAAGCTGGCAATCAAAGAGGTTTTGAATGAAGGATCCCTACTTCCGCCAACGCAGAGACCAACAATACAAGGAGAAGCTGAAGCACAGAGGGAACAAGGAGGTGTCCAATATAAAGCAAAAATCATATTAGAGGACTCTAAAGTAGCTGGAGAACAAGTTCTAAGGGACACAGAATATCACATGGAGTCTCTGAGTGAATGCTTGCTGAAGATGAAGGATAGATCTTCTACAAGCCTGGGAGCCCAAAGGGATGGTGGTCACCTGGAACTGGGAAAGACGAGTGAACCCGAAATTGGTGCTCACTTGGAGGATGAGTCCAAAGGAGCTTTGAGGAACCTGGTTTATGGTGATAAGCTAAAGGCCTCCTTAGAAATCTTGGAATGAGGAAGAAATCAAAAATGTACTTTCTCATCTGAAGTGGAGGAAACCACAGAAGACCTTACAGAACACCTTAAAAGTCTGCAGACTGAACAGGCATCCTTGCAGTCAGAAAATGCACAGCTGCAAAGTGAGAATGAGACCCTACAGGAGAACTTTAAAGTCATGATGGAACGCTATCAAGAAAATATGATGAAACTGCACAGGAAATTAAGAGTGGAGGAAAACTACCGTGTGGAGCAAGAGGAGAAACTTTCCAAAGTCGAAGAAAAGATGAGCCATACAATAAAAGAGCTGGAGACCTACCGAAAGAGAGCCCAATATCTTGAAGAACAATTGCAGAGTACCATTCGTTCCTGTCTGGGGAAGATTATTTCCTCTGAGAAAGAAGCAGATGCTAGTGAGTTGGCAGCTCGGATTGCTGAAAGAAACCTCAGTTATTTCAGGAAGCAAAATGCACGCAACACGCAAAAATTAACTGAGAAGGAGCTTAGATTTGAACTTGTAGAAAAAGATCCCTATGATGCACTGGATGTTTCCAACTCAGCAATGGGCAGAAAGCCTTCTCCAAATGGGCCCTCACCAATAGGTCACCCTTCATCTGAAAGGAGACCTCCTCATTTTGAAAAGAGTGGTCCACTCACACTCTCACCTTTCACTCCAGTGGGAGGAGGAAGAGGGTCAAGGGGCCCTGGAGAATCCTCTGGACCATGCGACTAGCAGTAAAGGAAGAGAATCCAGCTGTCATAAGTTCACTGATTTTCAGAGAGCACCTTCTCAGACTGGGCCCCTCTCTCCTCCAGGGGAACAGGCCAGAAGGCTGATGATCCCTCCGCCAGGCCAACCATATTCTTCTGATGCACGTCTTCCTCTACAAAGGCAAGATAGGTTTTACTCAAATTGTGGTAGAGCATCGGGACCAGCAGAACACAGAATTCCTAATATGCCTCCTGTGGACTCTGATGTGCCTGATTCACCTCTCCATGCTGAAAACCAAGCAACTGGCTCTGACTCTGTGTTGGCACCTTTCCCTCCAGTCAGAGGTGCCTTGTTTCCAGTTGGCCCAAGGAGTCAGTTCATGAGAAGAGGACCTTTTTTTTCCTCCACCTCTCCCAGGAAACTTGTCTGGGAACCTGGAGATTATTTTCCACCTGACCCGCCACCCACTCCATTTCCAATGCGAAGTGTCTATGCAGGGATGGGGTTTTCCTCACAAAATCTTCCCCCAAGAGCTGGAATTCAGCCCTCTTCACCCCCATTCTGAAAGTACAAGTGAGTTGTCTCAAGGGTTCCTTCCACCTGCAAATGAGCCTGTTACTCAACATCCAGAACCAAACAAGAAACCTCATGCTGTTGCTCTCCCTTCAAATGTAATTTGACTTATCTCTCATTTTTAGTTTTTAAGTAACTGCTTTTAGTTCAGTAATTGACTATACTTTGGCTCCAATTGAAGCTCAATGAAACAATAATTCTTAAGATAGTATTTTGTAAATAAAGGTGGTTTACGTAGGAATCTTATGACTAAATTATTCCTATTTTATGTTATTCCAGAGAACAGCATTTAATCTGATGAAGCCACTCTTACATAAACAAGAATGGGAGATCTAGGTACTTGTAATCTAGCTGATGGAAATATCTTTTAAACTCCCAACAAAGAAGTGTATTTAGTATGACTGTAGCAATTGTAAAGTGACTTTAGGCTTAATGAAAAAGTGTCACTGATTTAGAGACTGGTTGGGCATTTCAGCTAGTTTTTCCATATCAGAATAACTAGAGCATGGGAGGACTAAAAGACAGAACACAACTAAACATGTCAAGGAAACAGGAGATCTCAACTACAAAGAAAAATGAAGACCTCTTTTTTATATTGGTTGCTTAAAACCTTACATAGCTCTTGAGATACCATATTTCCTACATTAGATTCAAGTGAGTTATGAACTCCTATTTTGACCCCATATACAGATTGCACAATCACATTTTTACACATCCACGTTTTTACAAAATGCCATGTTAGTAACTGTTGTATACTGCTACCTTTTCTAGCCTCTACTATCCCCCCTCTCCTGCCCTCCCATCTTCTCTCTCTATCCCGTCTGCTGTAATTTAACGTTTGGGAATTGGAAACCACACTTTAAACTCACTCTCCTCCCCTTTTTCCCTTCTGTCAAATTACTCATCATCTTCTTCTATTTCTCCTCCTCCTCCTCCTCTTCCTCCTCCTCCTTATACCTTTAATTCATTCATCATACACTCATGCATTGGTTCATTCATTCCTTTCACATATGGTGTTGGGGATCCAACTCAAGACCTTTGAAAGTGTGAAGCCAGCACTCTAGTGCTGAGCCAAAACCCCAGCACCTGTCTTTTTGATTTTATGACTGTTTATATGAAATTCAGAATCGCATTCTGCTATGGTTCACTGATATGTGGATTGACCTAGTCCTTGTTTTCTGGGAGACTTTTGGAAAATATACATGAATTATTAGGAGGTTGAAATGAAGAAACAAAGACGAAATTCCCCGATTTCTTATTCTTGGATTCCATACTCTGACTCTGCCTACCTACTGTAAAAACTTTTAAACTCTTACTCCCCATTTCTATATCATTGCCAACAAGTGAACGTTCACTGCCCTACAACAAACCAGAGAACTCACATTGAACCATGTTTCCCCAGTAGAGACCAAGACACTATACTTATTTAAAAAATACCCTAGTTATGAATTAGTAGGTAAAGCTTTATTTGAGTGTTAAATGTGCTCTAATTATGTGTTTGTGTGTTTGTTGATGTGTGTGGTGTGTGTGTGTGCTTCTGTGTAAAACAAGCACTGAGGTGTAAAATAAATGCAGGATTGCAACGGCCTTCTTAAAAATAAGAAGCAACTTTATCATATTTGAAGCCCAGTGAAGAATCTGCCTGATACATAACCTACAATTAATTGAAATGTGAAAACTTCAGGCCTAGAAAAACAAAGCCAACATACATACTGAATCTAATCAGTCTGTCTCACCTGTTTTCTAATCACTCCTTTAAATAAACCTAAATTGCCATCATAAAACATCAGTTGTATATCATCAGATATAACTGAACTGTCCATTAGTAGGTAGAACAATATAATGGGAATCAGAGTGCACATTCCGGTTTGAACTCAATCTAGGTAACATGGATTCATCTCTGTGTAATAGGCCTGCTTCTGGAAAACACAATGTAGAGCTCCAAAAGCAGAACGATTCTTTCAGAATACCATGTTATGTTTGTAAATAGATAGACAGATAGATATACGGGAATCAAAAATCTGAAAACGGTCTGGAAGTGTACATTTCAATAACTTACAATGTCAGTAGAGGGGGATTAATAGCAGATCAAGAAGACTGTGTCTGCATGCGAAATGGTTCAATTTTTGAAAGAGTTTTTTAAATGAAAATGGACAAAAAATTGAAAGGGTTACAGTAAGTGTTGAGGAGTGACTTGGCAAGGGGAACACAGAGGTGAGAAAGAATTAAGTAGAGTTCAATAGAACCAGGTATAATTTCTGTACACATGACTATATGAACAGGAGCAAAGGGGACACTTAAAGAAATCATAGGACTAAGGAGAGATCAGGATTAGGAGGGTTTGTACTAGTCTAGAAATGCTGACCTGAAAACCAATTAAGTTTTCAACTCCTTCTTTGGAGGAACATTAGCTGTGCCGTGCTTTTCAAAAATGACTTGTCATAACTGATTTATGCCCATGTTAGCAACTCTTCTGAAATTACTTTGAAAGTAGACTAATGTGAGAGTTTCTCTTTAGAGATAATTCAAGTTACTTGCATAGGAAGTGGCAGCAGGTCTGGGGATGTTGTAGCCCAGTGGCAGTGACCTTGCCTAGCTTGGGGCTGGCCTGCCATGGACTTTCACCCCAAACACTTGCAAGAAAAGAAAAGGGAGCGAAGGGAGAGAGAAAGTTGGAAGGGAGGAAGGCAAAGTTGGAGGGATGCAGGGAGGTAGAAAAGAAGGAAGAAGAAAAGGAGAAAACCCTGGAAGGGAGGAAGGAAGCAAGGAAGGTAGGAAATAGGGAGAGCACAAGGGCAGGGAAAGGACTGAGTCACTCAAACTAAAGGCAAGGGACACAAAGACCAATATAGGCCATAAAAGCTGTTTGAACAGTTTAGTCAGCTTTAGAATTTGAGTGACATCAAACTGAATGTTATTATGACTGGATGGAATCTTCCTACTAACCCCGCCTTGGCCTGGCCTAAACCAAATCAAGGGGTGGGTGGCATGGAGAGGAATTCTCTCTGGCTGGAGTGGGAGGGACCTAAACCTGTGGCACATGAGGATGCACTGGGTTGTTAAGCGGACAAGACTCCACTGATGGGCAGTTGAGCACAACAAGGCTCCTGGGAGCCTTTGATCATGGCTCCCACCGCCATACGCCCACCACCCACCATACGCTCAGCCCCTGAAGGGGATCACAGTGGTCTCCTCCGTTACCTGGTTCAGGTTGGAGTTCCTGACCAAACACCTCAGTGTCCACAGCCTGTGTTGGCCTGCCTGGGCAGGCTGTGGTTGTGGTGGCAAGAGCCAAAGCTGTCTTGGCGTGATGGAGGAGCCAAGGGCTGCCTCTCAGCCATCCTAGTGGGCGGTTCTGGAAGAAGCACCCAGGGTTGTGGCAGCATTGTCCGAAGACATGAACCCAGGCCATCTTCCTTATGGCTTTCCTTGGGAGTTGGTGGTGTGTACAGCTCTTGGATTTTTTGCTGTTCTCTCACTTTTCTGGAGAGGTTTTCAGTCGGTTCGTAGCAGGCTTTACGGGGGAAGAGAAAAAAGGCTGGCTCTAAATCTTGCTGGACTTATTGAGGCAAAATATGGACTTCTTGAAAAAGTGAGCCTTGTTGAAAAAGAACATGAAGGCTTAGAATCATCTTTAAAGGATTGCAGGTTTGAGAAGGGTTCAAGAGAAGCACAACAGCTGGAGGCAACCGACGAAAAGCTGCATAGGTCCGAATCCAGCCATGGCGTTGAAATGCTCTTTCTAGAAGAAGAGCTCAAAGCACAGAAGGCTCAACAAGGTCAACAGGATGAAACGATGGCGCATCTATCAAGAAGGATACAGTCCCTCCAAGGTGAATCTATATCCCTCAGATCACAAATAGCTGAAGCTAAAACAAACTGGAGACTCTTTCAAGTGAATGAGGAAGAACTGAAGCTGGCAATCAAAGAGGTTTTGAATGAAGGATCCCTACTTCCGCCAACGCAGAGACCAACAATACAAGGAGAAGCTGAAGCACAGAGGGAACAAGGAGGTGTCCAATATAAAGCAAAAATCATATTAGAGGACTCTAAAGTAGCTGGAGAACAAGTTCTAAGGGACACAGAAAATCACATGGAGTCTCTGAGTGAATGCTTGCTGAAGATGAAGGATAGATCTTCTCCAAGCCTGGGAGCCCAAAGGGATGGTGGTCACCTGGAACTGGGAAAGACGAGTGAACCCGAAATTGGTGCTCACTTGGAGGATGAGTCCAAAGGAGCTTTGAGGAACCTGGTTTATGGTGATAAGCTAAAGGCCTCCTTAGAAATCTTGGAAGGAGGAAGAAATCAAAAATGTACTTTCTCATCTGAAGTGGAGAAAACCACAGAAGACCTTACAGAACACCTTAAAAGTCTGCAGACTGAACAGGCATCCTTGCAGTCAGAAAATGCACAGCTGCAAAATGAGAATGAGACCCCACAGAAGAACTTTAAAGTCATGATGGAATGCTATCAAGAAAATATGATGAAACTGCACAGGAAATTAAGAGTGGAGGAAAACTACCGTGTGGAGCAAGAGGAGAAACTTTCCAAAGTCGAAGAAAAGATGAGCCATACAATAACAGAGCTGGAGACCTACCGAAAGAGAGCCCAATATCTTGAAGAACAATTGCAGAGTACCATTCGTTCCTGTCTGGGGAAGATTATTTCCTCTGAGAAAGAAGCAGATGCTAGTGAGTTGGCAGCTCGGATTGCTGAAAGCAACCTCAGTTATTTCAGGAAGCACAATGCACGCAACAGACAAAAATTAACTGAGAAGGAGCTTAGATTTGAACTTGTAGAAAAAGATCCCTATGATTCACTGGACGTTTCCAACTCAGCAATGGGCAGAAAGCCTTCTCCAAATGGGCCCTCACTAATAGGTCACCCTTCATCTGAAAGGAGACCTCCTCATTTTGAAAAGAGTGGTGCACTCACACTCTCAGCTTTCACTCCAGTGGGAGGAGGAAGAGTGTCAAAGGGTCCTGGAGAATCCTCTGGACCATGCGACTAGCAGTAAAGGAAGAGAATCCAGCTATCATATGTTCACTGATTTTCAGAGAGCACCTTCTCAGACTGGGCCCCTCTCTCCTCCAGGGGAACAGGCCAGCAGGCTGATGATCCCTCCGCCAGGCCAACCATATTCTTCTGATGCACGTCTTCCTCTACAAAGGCAAGATAGGTTTTACTCAAATTGTGCTAGAGCACCGGGACCAGCAGAACACAGAATTCCTAATATGCCTCCTTTGGACTCTGATGTGCCTGATTCACCTCTCCATGCTGAAAACCAAGCATCTGGCTCTGACTCTGTGTTGGCACCTTTCCCTCCAGTCAGAGGTGCCTTGTTTCCAGTTGACCCAAGGAGTCAGTTCATGAGAAGAGGACCTTTTTTTTCCTCCACCTCTCCCAGGAAACTTGTCTGGGAACCTGGAGATTATTTTCCACCTGACCCGCCACCCACTCCATTTCCAATGCAAAGTGTCTATGCAGGGAGGGGGTTTTGCTCACAAAATCTTCCCCCAAGAGCTGGAATTCAGCCCTCTACACCCCCATTCTGAAAGTACAAGTGAGTTGCCTCAAGGGTTCCTTCCACCTGCAAATGAGCCTGTTACTCAACATCCAGAACCAAACAAGAAACCTCATGCTGTTGCTCTCTCTTCAAATGTAATTTGACTTATCTCTCATTTTTAGTTTTTAAGTAACTGCTTTTACTTCAGTAATTGACTATACTTTGGCTCCAATTGAAGCTCAATGAAACAATAATTCTTAAGATAGTATTTTGTAAATAAAGGTGGTTTACGTAGGAATCTTATGACTACGTAAACAAAGCCAACATACATACAGAATCTAATCAGTCTGTCTCACCTGTTTTCTAATCACTCCTTTAAATAAACCTAAATTGCCATCATAAAACATCAGTTGTATATCATCAGATATAACTGAACTGTCCATTAGTAGGTAGAACAATATAATGGGAATCAGAGTGCACATTCCGGTTTGAACTCAATCTAGGTAACATGGATTCATCTCTGTGTAATAGGCCTGCTTCTGGAAAACACAATGTAGAGCTCCAAAAGCAGAACGATTCTTTCAGAATACCATGTTATGTTTGTAAATAGATAGACAGATAGATATACAGGAATCAAAAATCTGAAAACGGTCTGGAAGTGTACATTTCAATAACTTACAATGTCAGTAGAGGGGGATTAATAGCAGATCAAGAAGACTGTGTCTGCATGCGAAATGGTTCAATTTTTGAAAGAGTTTTTTAAATGAAAATGGACAAAAAATTGAAAGGGTTACAGTAAGTGTTGAGGAGTGACTTGGCAAAAGGAGCACAGAGGTGAGAAAGAATTAAGTAGAGTTCAATAGAACCAGGTATAATTTCTGTACACATGACTCCATGAACAGGAGCAAAGGGGACACTTAAAGAAATCATAGGACTAAGGAGAGATCAGGATTAGGAGGGTTTGTACTAGTCTAGAAATGCTGACCTGAAAACCAATTAAGTTTTCAAGTCCTTCTTTGGAGGAACATTAGCTGTGCCGTGCTTTTCAAAAATGACTTGTCATAACTGATTTATGCCCATGTTAGCAACTCTTCTGAAATTACTTTGAAAGTAGACTAATGTGAGAGTTTCTCTTTAGAGATAATTCAAGTTACTTGCATAGGAAGTGGCAGCAGGTCTGGGGATGTTGTAGCTCAGTGGCAGTGACCTTGCCTAGCTTGGGGCTGGCCTGCCATGGACATTCACCCCAAACACTTGCAAGAAAAGAACAGGGAGCGAAGGGAGAGAGAAAGTTGGAAGGGAGGAAGGCAAAGTTGGAGGGATGCAGGGAGGTAGAAAAGAAGGAAGACGAAAAGGAGAAAACCCAGGAAGGGAGGAAGGAAGCAAGGAAGGTAGGAAATAGGGAGAGCACAAGGGCAGGGAAAGGACTGAGTCACTCAAAAAAAAGGCAAGGGACATAAAGACCAATATAGGCCATAAAAGCTGTTTGAACAGTTTAGTCAGCTTTAGAATTTGAGTGACATCAAACTGAATGTTATTATGACTGGATGGAATCTTCCTACTAACCCCGCCTTGGCCTGGCCTAAACCAAATCAAGGGGTGGGTGGCATGGAGAGGAATTCTCTCTGGCTGGAGTGGGAGGGACCTAAACCTGTGGCACATGAGGATGCACTGGGTAGGGAAGCGGACAAGACTCCCCTGATGGGCAGTTGAGCACAACAAGGCTCCTGGGAGCCTTTGATCATGGCTCCCACCGCCATACGCCCACCACCCACCATACGCTCAGCCCCTGAAGGGGATCACAGTGGTCTGCTCCGTTGCCTGGTGCAGGTTGGAGTTCCTGACCAAACACCTGAGTGTCCACAGCCTGTGTTGGCCTGCCTGGGCAGGCTGTGGTTGTGGTGGCAAGAGCCAAAGCTGTCTTGGCGTGATGGAGGAGCCAAGGGCTGCCTCTCAGCCATCCTAGTGGGTGGTTCTGGAAGAAGCACCCAGGGTTGTGGCAGCATTGTCCGAAGACATGAAGCCAGGCCATCTTCCTTATGGCTTTCCTTGGGAGTTGGTGATGTGTACAGCTCTTGGATTTTTTGCTGTTCTCTCACTTTTCTGGAGAGGTTTTCAGTCGGTTCGTAGCCGGCTTTACGTGGGAAGAGAAAAAAGGCTGGCTCTAAATCTTGCTGGACTTATTGAGGCAAAATGTGGACTTCTTGAAAAAGTGAGCCTTGTTGAAAAAGAACATGAAGGCTTAGAATCATCTTTAAAGGATTGCAGGTTTGAGAAGGGTTCAAGAGAAGCACAACAGCTGGAGGCAACCGACGAAAAGCTGCATAGGTCCGAATCCAGCCATAGCGTTGAAATGCTCTTTCTAGAAGAAGAGCTCAAAGCACAGAAGGCTCAACATGGTCAACAGGATGAAACGATGGCGCATCTATCAAGAAGGATACAGTCCCTCCAAGGTGAATCTGTATCCCTCAGATCACAAATAGCTGAAGCTAAAACAAACTGGAGACTCTTTCAAGTGAATGAGGAAGAACTGAAGCTGGCAATCAAAGAGGTTTTGAATGAAGGATCCCTACTTCCGCCAATGCAGAGACCAACAATACAAGCAGAAGCTGAAGCACAGAGGGAACAAGGAGGTGTCCAATATAAAGCAAAAATCATATTAGAGGACTCTAAATAGCTGGAGAACAAGTTCTAAGGGACACAGAAAATCACATGGAGTCTCTGAGTGAATGCTTGCTGAAGATGAAGGATAGATCTTCTCCAAGCCTGGGAGCCCAAAGGTATGGTGGTCACCTGGAACTGGGAAAGACGAGTGAACCCGAAATTGGTGCTCACTTGGAGGATGAGTCCAAAGGAGCTTTGAGGAACCTGGTTTATGGTGATAAGCTAAAGGCCTCCTTAGAAATCTTGGAAGGAGGAAGAAATCCAAAATGTACTTTCTCATCTGAAGTGGAGAAAACCACAGAAGACCTTACAGAACACCTTAAAAGTCTGCAGACTGAACAGGCATCCTTGCAGTCAGAAAATGCACAGCTGCAAAGTGAGAATGAGACCCTACAGAAGAACTTTAAAGTCATGATGGAACGCTATCAAGAAAATATGATGAAACTGCACAGGAAATTAAGAGTGGAGGAAAACTACCGTGTGGAGCAAGAGGAGAAACTTTCCAAAGTCGAAGAAAAGATGAGCCATACAATAAAAGACCTGGAGAACTACTGAAAGAGGGCCCAATATCGTGAAGAACAATTGCAGAGTACCATTCGTTCCTGTCTGGGGAAGATTATTTCCTCTGAGAAAGAAGCAGATGCTAGTGAGTTGGCAGCTCGGATTGCTGAAAGAAACCTCAGTTATTTCAGGAAGCAAAATGCACGCAACAGACAAAAATTACCTGAGAAGGAGCTTAGATTTGAACTTGTAGAAAAAGATCCCTATGATGCACTGGATGTTTCCAACTCATCAATGCGCAGAAAGCCTTTTCCAAATTGGCCCTCACCAATAGGTCACCCTTCATCTGAAAGGAGACCTCCTCATTTTGAAAAGAGTGGTCCACTCACACTCTCACCTTTCACTCCAGTGGGAGGAGGAAGAGGGTCAAGGGGCCCTGGAGAATCCTCTGGACCATGCGACTAGCAGTAAAGGTAGAGAATCCAGCTGTCATAAGTTCACTGATTTTCAGAGAGCACCTTCTCAGACTGGGCCCCTCTCTCCTCCAGGGGAACAGGCCAGCAGGCTGATGATCCCTCCGCCAGGCCAACCATATTCTTCTGATGCACGTCTTCCTCTACAAAGGCAAGATAGGTTTTACTCAAATTGTGCTAGAGCATCGGGACCAGCAGAACACAGAATTCCTAATATGCCTCCTTTGGACTCTGATGTGCATGATTCACCTCTCCATGCTGAAAACCAAGCAACCGGCTCTGACTCTGTGTTGGCACCTTTCCCTCCAGTCAGAGGTGCCTTGTTTCCAGTTGACCCAAGGAGTCAGTTCATGAGAAGAGGACCTTTTTTTTCCCCCACCTCTCCCAGGAAACTTGTCTGGGAACCTGGAGATTATTTTCCACTGACCCGCCACCCACTCCATTTCCAATGCGAAGTGTCTATGCAGGGAGGGGGTTTTCCTCACAAAATCTTCCCCCAAGAGCTGGAATTCAGCCCTCTTCACCCCCATTCTGAAAGTACAAGTGAGTTGCCTCAAGGGTTCCTTCCACCTGCAAATGAGCCTGTTACTCAACATCCAGAACCAAACAAGAAACCTCATGCTGTTGCTCTCTCTTCAAATGTAATTTGACTTATCTCTCAATTTTAGTTTTTAAGTAACTGCTTTTACTTCAGTAATTGACTATACTTTGGCTCCAATTGAAGCTCAATGAAACAATAATTCTTAAGATAGTATTTTGTAAATAAAGTTTGTTTACGTAAGAATCTTATGAGTAAATTATTCCTATTTTATGTTATTCCAGAGAACAGCATTTAATCTGATGAAGCCACTCTTACATAAACAAGAATGGGAGTTCTAGGTACTTGTAATCTAGCTGATGGAAATATCTTTTAAACTCCCAACAAAGAAGTGTATTTAGTATGACTGTAGCAATTGTAAAGTGACTTTAGGCTTAATGAAAAAGTGTCACTGATTTAGAGACTGGTTGGGCATTTCAGCTAGTTTTTCCATATCAGAATAACTAGAGCATGGGAGGATTAAAGGAGAGAACACAACTAAACATGTCAAGGAAACAGGAGATCTCAACTACAAAGAAAAATGAAGACCTCTTTTTTATATTGGTTGCTTAAAACCTTACATAGCTCTTGAGATACCATATTTCCTACATTAGATTCAAGTGAGTTATGAACTCCCATTTTGACCCCATATACAGATTGCACAATCACATTGTTTACACATCCACGTTTTTACAAAATGCCATGTTAGTAACTGTTGTATTCTGCTACCTTTTCTAGCCTCTACTATCCCTTCTCTCCTGCCCTCCCATCCTCTCTCTCTATCCCGTCTGCTTAATTTAACTTTTGGGAATTGGAAACCACACTTTAAACTCACTCTCCTCCCCTTTTCCCCTTCTGTCAAATTAATCACCGTCTTCTTCTATTTCTCCTCCTCCTCCTCCTCTTCCTCCTCCTCCTTATACCTTTAATTCATTCATCATACACTCATGCATTGGTTCATTCATTCCTTTCACATATGGTGTTGGGGATCCAACTCAGGACCTTTGAAAGTGTGAAGCCAGCACTCTTGTGCTGAGCCAAAACCCCAGCACCTGTCTTTTTGATTTTATGACTGTTTATATGAAATTCAGAATCGCATTCTGCTATGGTTCACTGATATGTGGATTGACCTAGTCCTTGTTTTCTGGGAGACTTTTGGAAAATATACATGAATTATTAGGAGGTTGAAATGAAGAAACAAAGAGGAAATTCCCCGATTTCTTATTCTTGGATTCCATACTCTGACTCTGCCTACCTACTGTAAAAACTTTTAAACTCTTACTCCCCATTTCTATATCATTGCCAACAAGTGAACGTTCACTGCCCTACAACAAACCAGAGAACTCACATTGAACCATGTTTCCCCAGTAGAGACCAAGACACAATACTTATTAAAAAAATACCCTAGTTATGAATTAGTAGGTAAAGCTTTATTTGAGTGTTAAATGTGCTCTAATTATGTGTTTATGTGTTTGTTAATGTGTGTGGTGTGTGTGTGTGTGTGTGTGCTTCTGTGTAAAACAAGCACTGAGGTGTAAAATAAATGCAGGATTGCAACGGCCTTCTTAAAAATAAGAAGCAACTTTATCACATTTGAAGCCCAGTGAAGAATCTGCCTGATACTTAACCTACAATTAATTGAAATGTGAAAACTTCAGGCCTAGAAAAACAAAGCCAACATACATACTGAATCTAATCAGTCTGTCTCACCTGTTTTCTAATCACTCCTTTAAATAAACCTAAATTGCCATCATAAAACATCAGTTGTATATCATCAGATAAAGCTGAACTGTCCATTAGTAGATAGAACAATATAATGGGAATCAGAGTGCACATTCCGGTTTGAACTCAATCTAGGTAACATGGATTCATCTCTGTGTAATAGGCCTGCTTCTGGAAAACACAATGTAGAGCTCCAAAAGCAGAACGATTCTTTCAGAATACCATGTTATGTTTGTAAATAGATAGACAGATAGATATACAGGAATCAAAAATCTGAAAACGGTCTGGAAGTGTACATTTCAATAAGTTAGTAGAGGGGGATTAATAGCAGATCAAGAAGACTGTGTCTGCATGCGAAATGGTTCAATTTTTGAAAGAGTTTTTTAAATGAAAATGGACAAAAAATTGAAAGGGTTACAGTAAGTGTTGAGGAGTGGCTTGGCAAAAGGAGCACAGAGGTGAGAAAGAATTAAGTAGAGTTCAATAGAACCAGGTATAATTTCTGTACACATGACTCCATGAACAGGAGCAAAGGGGACACTTAAAGAAATCATAGGACTAAGGAGAGATCAGGATTAGGAGGGTTTGTACTAGTCTAGAAATGCTGACCTGAAAACCAATTAAGTTTTCAACTCCTTCTTTGGAGGAACATTAGCTGTGCCGTGCTTTTCAAAAATGACTTGTCATAACTGATTTATACCCATGTCAGCCACTCTTCTGAAATTACTTTGAAAGTAGACTAATGTGAGAGTTTCTCTTTAGAGATAATTCAAGTTACTTGCATAGAAAGTGGCAGCAGGTCTGGGGATGTTGTAGCTCAGTGGCAGTGACCTTGCCTAGCTTGGGGCTGGCTTCCATGGACTTTCACCCCAAACACTTGCAAGAAAAGAAAAGGGAGCGAAGGGAGAGAGAAAGTTGGAAGGGAGGAAGGCAAAGTTGGAGGGATGCAGGGAGGTAGAAAAGAAGGAAGAAGAAAAGGAGAAAACCCAGGAAGGGAGGAAGGAAGCAAGGAAGGTAGGAAATAGGGAGAGCACAATGGCAGGGATAGGTCTGAGTCACTCAAACAAAAGGCAAGGTACACAAAGACCAATATAGGCCATAAAAGATTGTCGCGACCCCTTGCCCGCAAGGATGATGCAACTCAGGAATCTTCTTTCAGCAGTTTATTCAGGCCTTGATTTAAGTATCTTTTAGTGACTCCCTTTCTTTCTTCTTCCGTCTCTGAGGGCCCAAGCACAGCCTAATAAAGCCTCCCACGTACCAATCTTAAGCCGCCGCGTGGATCTTTCTTATAGGGTGGCAAGAGATAGCGTGCCAACTCTCCACAAAGGAATTTGCTTATCACAGGCCACAGTGGAAGCCGGCGCCATCTTCTAATGGCGGCCACAATTTACAACAATGGCTTACCACAGTTCCCCCTTCTAATTTATAAAACAATGCAGGCGAAAGTAGAGGTCCTATCCTACTGTGCAGAAGTGGCTGCAATGTATGGTTCAGTCCTAAGGAGGGCCCTTCCCCAGACCTGACCCCATATCAGCCGACGCCTTTTTTCGTAGGGCGGGGGTGTGGACGTCAAACCCGCATGCAATAGGACATGCTTTCCTTGAGGTCCGTTGAAGGATCACTCAAGTGCAGTGCTTTGCCTCGCATCCTGCATCGTGATGAAGGTGGACGAAGGGGGACAGCTGAGGCTGTTCTGTGGCTGTACACAACGACAAACGAGTTGACAGCACCCTGAAAGAAAGGCACGGACTTTAAGGCGATAGAGAAGTATTAGTGTGGAAACCCACCTGCGTGCAATGGCAGCAAGACCGGCAGAGTGCAAGGGCTTTCCAACACTAAGAGAATAACGAGGAAAGACATGTCGATCCCAGTGCAATGTTATAACAACTTGGGGTGCAACGACCATGTCAAAGATTTACTGTTTAAGCTGCGCAAGCCAGACTTGAGGTGAATTGCCATTTTCTAAAGCTGCAAGAGCTTGGATGATCATAGCCTTATCGTGAGCATTGCGGGCCTTGAGGCGACAGAGAAACCACAAACAGAGAAACATACCGAAGCAACACATTGCACCAAAAATGCCTACCCCCACCCACTCTTTAAAAAAGGAAAAGGCAGAAGATATCCAATCGGTGAATTGACCCAAAGTCACGGGATCAACACGGGTGTTATTCACGACAGCTATCTGGGTTAGTTGAGACTGGATCATGTCTTCCGCTTCCATGGACCAATTTCCAGCCAAATATTCGCCAATGATGTGGGAAGCATTCCTGGAATCATTAAATCTGACAGAGGTTATGCATAAATGTGCACGTTGGTCAACACAACCCAAAAGTACTAAGTCAGCCAATTCTTCTACCTGAGCTTGGAGTAAATCTATTCTTTGGTTGGCAGCTAAAATCCCTGACAAAATATGTTGATTAATTGTATTTTGGGATTCAAGTATGGTGGAAGTTTGTTGGACAACTTGATTAATGGTGGCAGCAGTTTGTACTTGATTGGCCATAGCCATTCCGGCCGTAACCGCTGCAGCAGCAGATATCGCCACGGCTGTCACTATAGCCGCTGTGATTCCAAAATCTCTGCGGACTCTAAGTAGCTCAACAATAGGGAATTTATCAGGATCCGCAGTGACCGGGATTGGGACGAAAGTTGGAATTTTCATAACCACTGCTACAGTCCAGGAACCATTCCAACACTCAGATAAGAGACAGGTAGTATGAGAACAATCCAGCATCTCCGATGAGGTGGCCTCAGCCAGAAGGAATAAGAAAGGGGATTGGACACAGACCATTGCAGGAGGCAATGCGGAATTATAAAACAGAGAGTTGAATGAAACAGATGTAAGTCTATTACCTTGTTCACTTTCCCTAACAGTACCAGAAATATTAGCCAGCCAACTTTTGGCTCCTAGCAACTGAGCCAATGCAGAAATATCGGCTGAAGCCCCCTTTTCATTGGAAATCAGCCACTGAAACCAGGACCAACCTACTCCTGTAGAAGAGCTGGCACTATTGTTAAAGTTATAAACATATCTCTTAAGAGAGGGGGAAAGGGAGAAACCTTTAGCAACTTGATGTTTCTCCCAAGAATGATTCTGACAAGGCGTAAATGTTGGGGGGAAACCAAGATTAGGGGAACAGTAAGGAGAGGCCTTGAAATGAGTGGCATTATAAATACTACTAGAAGAAGGAGGCACTGGGATTAGTACCTCGGAGATAATAGCCAAGGTAGTTATGTTAAGAGCAGAGCTGCTGTTTGCGGGGGTCCCTGAGCCTGATTGCTTCCCCGAAGCTACTTTGCTCAATACAGCACTGATAATGCTTCCTGAGACCTGATTGGACCGCAATGGTTCCTCCCAGTTAGTCAAATTTTTGGTCTTAAGGCTAATGCAATTAGCGTTTTTAAGGCTGAAACAAAAAACTCCTGTAAGATTAACTTGAGATTGATTAAAAATTCTCTCCATGTCCCCTCTAGGAGAGGCACAGGGAGCAGACATCTCACATGAGGTAGAAAAAAGAGTGGGGAGGACATTAGAATTACCATGAACCGGCATCGGCATTGGCCATGCCCGTGCCACTGCCCACCACCGCATTGGTGTCGCCTGTGCCATCGGCACCAGCACCAGAGCCAGAGCACTTAGCAGAATGAAGATCCTCATCACAGGATTGTTGTGGTATCTCTTGTTGCTGGTCAGTTGATGTCGAGACTCTTCTTGTCAAGCGTTCAGGAACCCACAACGGTTCCGTACGATCCTGGGGAAAAACACATACAGATCCTCGTGCCCATGTCAGCACGGGGTCAGGGCCGTTCCATTGGCCCGTAAGAACATCCTTCCACTTAACATAGCCAATCACAGAGGGCTGAGGGGACACATGTCTATCGGCCGCAGAGCGACCATGAATATCCAAGTTCAAAAAATTAATGGTAAAGAGAGCTAAGGACAGGCGTTCTTTAGGAGTGTGTTCAGCTCCTATTCCCCCTTTTTGTTTTTGTAAAGTTTCCTTTAAGGTGCGATGAGCACGCTCAACAATGCCTTGTCCTTGAGGATTATAAGGCAAACCATGAGTAAGTTGCACTCCCATGGTAGAACAAAAAGCTGTAAATTGTCTGCCAGTATAAGCAGGTCCATTATCAGTCTTAAGGGATGCAGGTGCACCCCATGCTGCCCATGCCTCTAAACAGTGAGTAATGACATTACGTGCCTTTTCTCCCGATAAAGCAGAAGCATGGATAATTCCAGAGCACGTATCAACGGAAACATGCACATACTTAAGGTTACCAAAGTCAGGTATATGTGTCACATCCATTTGCCAAACAACCAATGGCTTTAATCCCCGTGGGTTTACTCCATAATTAGGGGGATGAAGAAATGTGACACAATGGGGACATTGCAATACTATCTGCCGAGCATCCGCTCTTGAAATGGAAAAACGCCTGCGCAGCGTTAATGCATTAACATGGAAGTTTTGGTGAAACAACTTAGCCCCCTCTAAGGAGGAAGCCAAGCATATCAATTGACTTCTAGTGGCTAAGTCCGCACAGGCATTACCTTGGGATAACGGACCAGGAAGAGAGGTGTGAGCCCTGATGTGCATTGGATAAAAAGAAGCAGTGCGGTTAGAGATAAGCTGTTGAAGCTGAGTAAAGTAAACAGACACATTGTGGGCATCACTAATAGTTCCCACGGCCTCCAGGACTTTTAGTGCTTGTACCACATAACTGGAGTCCGAAATAAGATTAAAAGGAAAAGAACACTGTTTAAAAACTTCAATAACAATTTGTAGTTCTACCCATTGTGGATTTCCAGGAGCAAATTGATGCTGGATAGGGGGAGAGTCATTAATTACGTAGGCTCCCATTCCAGACTTGGAACCATCAGTAAAAATGTTAACAGCCCCCGGAATTGGACTGGATGAAGTTACCTTAGGGAAAATGATGGGATGTTCTTTAACAAAATGGAGTAATGGATGAGAAGGGTAGTGATTATCAATACTCCCTTGAAACGAGCAACACAGAATAGCCCAGTTGTCTAGAGTAGCACATAAAACATTAAGTTGAGCTTTAGTGTAGGGTATGATAAGAGAAGAAGGTGATTGGCCGAAAAATTGAATGCATTGTTGAATCCCTTTAAGTGCCAATGCTGCAACAGCATCAGGATAATATTCTAAGGATTTTCCTGGGGATACATGTGGGTGGATCCATAGTAAAGGCCCATCTTGCCACAGTACTCCAGTAGGCTGCCGCATAGTGGCAAGCACACATAACTGGAAAGGTTTATCACTCTGGAGCCTGCATAGAGTGGCATGCTGTATAGCTTGTTCTACTTTCATAAGGGCCGCTCTAGCCTCAGTAGTGAGGCTACGAGGGGAAGCAAGATCTGGATCACCCTTAAGAGTAGCATACAAAGGCTGGAGCACAATATTAGGAATATGTAAATATCCTCTTATCCAATTAATATCTCCCAGCAATTTTTGAAAATCATTTAAAGTTCGGAGATCTTGAGTCCTGATGGTAATTTTTTGTGGTTTTAATTTGTCATACCCAATTGTTGCTCCCAAAAACCTGATAGAATCCCCCGTTTGAACCTTTTCAGGTGCGATGTGCAGTCCATGTTGAGCCAACAGCATCACGAGTTCTTTATAAGCCTCATAAACTGTCTGTTCTAATTTTGCGGCCAATAACACATCATCCATATAGTGAATGATCTTGGTGGAGGAATACTTATGTCTGAGAGGTGCGAGTGCCTTTCCCACATACATCTGGCACATCGTGGGACGGTTAGCCATCCCCTGTGGCAACACCACCCACTCAAACCTTTGATCTGGTTCCTCATGATTACACGAGGGAAGGGTGAAAGCAAAACGTTGGGAATCTTTAGGATGCAAAGGAATGGAAAAGAAACAGTCTTTAATGTCAATAACAATTATATGCCAGCCTTGAGGAACAGAGGAGAGCAGAGGCAGCCCTCTTTGAATGGGCCCCATAAGCTGCATCTGAGCATTAACTGCTCGTAGATCATGCAGTAGGCGCCACTTCCCTGATTTTTTCTTAATGACAAATATGGGAGTATTCCATGGAGAAGTAGAAGGTTGGATGTGACCCAAATCAAGTTGTTCTTTGACTAGATCATGGGCTGCTGCCAGTTTAACCGAGGGAAGAGGCCACTGAGGCACCCAAACAGGCTCCTCGGTGAGCCATGTTATGGGTATTTGAGCCCCAGTGGCCCCTAGGAAAAACCCAGACCAAACCTGTTAAGCTTTTGATGACCTTGCACAGGATGCTTACGTCCCTGTAGGTGCCTTCCTAGTCCTAGACCTGGCTTATACCCCATATTTTGCATGATATGTTGAGACACTGGGGAATAGTCATTACTAAGAGTGAACCCCATGTCTTTCATCAGATCACGGCCCCATAAAGAAATAGGTAAATCAAGTACATAAGGCTGAAAGGTACCATCGTGTCCTTCCGAGTCCTTCCAAGATAGATGTCTATAGCTGATTTGAGGGGCTTGGGCATATCCAAGTCCTCTTAAGGATTGATCAGAAGCCTGCACTGGCCATCCCCTAGACCAGTCCTTAAGGGCTATGATACTACGATCTGTTCCTGTGTCCAGCAATCCCACAATAGATTTACCTTCTATGCTTAATTCCAAAGTGGGGCGATTGCTCATATCCAGTGACAAATAGGCACAATTTCCTCCGGTGGTACCAATCTGATTTCCTGTCCGTGACCTTGAGTCAGCAGGGAAGTGATTATGCAAACTAGGCAAAATTAGCAATTGAGCAATCCGATCCCCTGGGGAGATAGACACAATGCCCCTTGGAGCTTCTACCATAACCTTTACTGCCCCTACAGTATCAGGGTTTACAACTCCGGGGAAAACATGAAGACCTTGTAGGATAGAGGATGCACGTCCAATTAACAAACCTACAGTGCCAGGGGGTAAAGGCCCTTTGAACTCAGTTTCCACCAATTGGACTCCCATCTTAGGTGTTAATACGAGTCTGGAGGTGGAACAGAGGTCCAATCCCACGGCACCTGTAGTGGCTCTCCGCATCTCGTGGGATGGCGCAGAGAAGGCCATGTCTCGGGTTCGGGTGTGACATTCCCCATTGCCCCATATATTCGTGGGCCCTGGGGTCGGGGGCCCCTTTGGCCGTTTTTTGGCCCAGCTGAAATAGGCTGTCCATGGATGTCCCTCACTAATCTACACTCCCTTGCCCAATGCTTCCCCTTTTTGCATTTTGGACACAGCCCCGGTTGACGAGGGCCATTAGAAGGGCCACCGCAAGGAGGTCCAGTAAAATTGCCTTTTTTGGGACAGTCACGTTTGAAATGGCCGGATTGACCACAATGGAAGCATGTTCCGGCACCAGGACCGCCCCCTTTTGCAATCCGAAGGACAGCAGCTGCAAGACCTGCATTAGTTAAAGGTCCTCCAAGCTCTCTACACACTTTCATCCAAGCTTCTATGCCCTTGTTTTTATAAGGAGCGATTGCTGCTTTACATTCTTTGGTGCATTGCTCAAAAACAAGTTGTTTAATCAAGGGCATTGCTCTATCAGGGTCACCAAAGATTTTTCCTGCGGCATCCACCATCCTAGCAACAAAGTCCGAGAAAGGTTCTGTGGGGCCTTGCATGATTTTTGTTAAATTGCCAGACACTTCTCCTCTATTTGGGAGTGATTTCCATGCACGGATACAAATGTTATTGATCTGTTCATATACCTCAGGGGGGTATCCTGTTTGTTGATTAGCAAATCTGCCTTGTCCCAAAAGCATTTCCTTGTCCCAATGGGGGTGTCCCGCCGCATAGTTTTGGGCAGCCTGCTCTACAGCACCCTCTAGCACAAAGGCTCTCCAGTCCAAATATTTGCCTGGAGAAACACAAGCCCGAACAAGGCTAGCCCAATCAGAGGGAGTCATACAGTATCTAGACAGACTCTCCACCTGAGTTAATGTGAAGGCGGCATCCACCCCATAAGTACGCACAGACTCTGCCAGGGTCTTCACAATTTTGAAATCTAAGGGCTCATGGAATCTTCCCCTATTGTCATCCTGGAAAACTGGATAAGCAAGACCCATCTCAGCATTAACAGCCCTCCATGTTTGGGCATGGAAAGCTCTCCTCGAAACACCCTCACCGTACGGCGGCGGGTCTGGAGGATCATTTTTCTTGAGCTCCTGTTTATTTTTGTTCCCTTCTCCCATAGTTAAACTCCCTAGCTGCCGAGACAGTCTCCCGAGCTCCTCCTGTTCTTCCTCCTCCTCTTCTGACCCACTTTTGCATGGAAGTGTGCGCAGTGTACTGAGATCTGGATACAAGCGTTTCCTCCCCCGTTTCTCGCTCTGCACATTCCCCTCCTCCTGAAATATTTCACTCCGTGCCAGAGACAATCGCCTCCTCCCCTGTTTCTCGCTTCGCACACTGCCATCCTCCTGAAATACGTCACTGCCTGCCGGAGATAATTGTTTCCTCCCCTGTTTCTCGCTCCGCACACTCCCACCCTCCTGAAATACCTCACTGCCTGCCATTTCTGATCTTTCTTCATGTAATTGCTCTAAAACTTCTTGTCCTTTAGTAAGTGCTTCCTGACATCTGCTATCTGTGAGGCAACTACGAATCATCTTCCAAAGGGGTATCACCCCACCCTCTAATATGCCCTGCTCAGAAGCAAAGTCAAGGTCTGTGCCTAACTTATCCCAGCTAGGCAGTGTAAGACTGCCAGAAAATGCAAACCACGGTGCAATAACATCTGTCTTCTGTAAAAATCTCTGTAAAGTACTACGTTTCACTTTTAGGCCCTTGGAACGTAACAGGTTATCTAGGGCCAGGAGAAGCGGACTTGAAGATACGGCACCCATGACACAACAAAAGACACACAAAAAACAAGAGTGAAAGTAAGAGCAAAAGTACACAGTGCAGCTGCAATAAGATTTAATGCTCTCTCTGGCTTTACAGAGGAGCTGCCGCCTTGACAGCGGGTCCTAAATTACCTAGGACTAAACTCCGCTTTAACCGGGGTCCCAATTAACCTGGGACTAATCTCTGCTTTAATCGCAGGTCCCAATTAACCTGGGACTAATCTCTGCTTTAATCGCAGGTCCTACTTACCTAGGACTAACCGGTGCACCACCCCTGACTGCTGAAAGTTCTGGTTCCCGGGTCTCGGCACCATTTGTCGCGACCCCTTGCCCGCAAGGAAGACGCAACTCAGGAATCTTCTTTCAGCAGTTTATTCAGGCCTTGATTTAAGTATCTTTTAGTGACTTCCTTTCTTTCTTCTTCCGTCTCTGAGGGCCCAAGCACAGCCTAATAAAGACTCCCACGTACCAATCTTAAGCCGCCGCGTGGATCTTTCTTATAGGGTGGCAAGAGATAGCGTGCCAACTCTCCACAAAGCAATTTGCTTATCACAGGCCACAGTGGAAGCCGGCGCCATCTTCTAATGGCGGCCACAATTTACAACAATGGCTTACCACAAAAGATGTTTGAACAGTTTAGTCAGCTTTAGAATTTGAGTGACATCAAACTGAATGTTATTATGACTGGATGGAATCTTCCTACTAACCCCGCCTTGGCCTGGCCTAAACCAAATCAAGGGGTGGGTGCCATGGAGAGGAATTCTCTCTGGCTGGAGTGGGAGGGACCTAAACCTGTGGCACATGAGGATGCACAGGTAGGGAAGCGGACAAGACTCCAATGATGGGCAGTTGAGCACAACAAGGCTCCTGGAGGCCTTTGATCATGGCTCCCACCGCCATACGCCCACCACTCACCATACGCTTAGCCCCTGAAGGGGATCACAGTGGTCTGCTCCGTTGCCTGGTGCAGGTTGGAGTTCCTGACCAAACACCTGAGTGTCCACAGCCTGTGTTGGCCTGCCTGGGCAGGCTGTGGTTGTGGAGGCAAGAGCCAAAGCTGTCTTGGCGTGATGGAGGAGCCAAGGGCTGCCTCTCAGCCATCCTAGTGGGTGGTTCTGGAAGAAGCACCCAGGGTTGTGGCAGCATTGTCCGAAGACATGAAGCCAGGCCATCTTCCTTATGGCTTTCCTTGGGAGTTGGTGATGTGTACAGCTCTTGGATTTTTTGCTGTGCTCTCACTTTTCTGGAGAGGTTTTCAGTCGGTTCGTAGCAGGCTTTACGTGGGAAGAGAAAAAAGGCTGGCTGTAAATCTTGCTGGACTTATTGAGGCAAAATGTGGACTTCTTGAAAAAGTGAGCCTTGTTGAAAAAGAACATGAAGGCTTAGAATCATCTTTAAAGGATTGCAGGTTTGAGAAGGGTTCAAGAGAAGCACAACAGCTGGAGGCAACCGACGAAAAGCTGCATAGGTCCAAATCCAGCCATAGCGTTGAAATGCTCTTTCTAGAAGAAGAGCTCAAAGCACAGAAGGCTCAACATGGTCAACAGGATGAAACGATGGCGCATCTATCAAGAAGGATAAAGTCCCTCCAAGGTGAATCTGAATCCCTGATATCACAAATAGCTGAAGCTAAAACAAACTGGAGACTCTTTCAAGTGAATGAGGAAGAACTGAAGCTGGCAATCAAAGAGGTTTTGAATGAAGGATCCCTACTTCCGCCAACGCAGAGACCAACAATACAAGCAGAAGCTGAAGCACAGAGGGAACAAGGAGGTGTCCAATATAAAGCAAAAATCATATTAGAGGACTCTAAAGTAGCTGGAGAACAAGTTCTAAGGGACACAGAAAATCACATGGAGTCTCTGAGTGAATGCTTGATGAAGATGAAGGATAGATCTTCTCCAAGCCTGGGAGCCCAAAGGGATGGTGGTCACCTGGAACTGGGAAAGACGAGTGAACCCGAAATTGGTGCTCACTTGGAGGATGAGTCCAAAGGAGCTTTGAGGAACCTGGTTTATGGTGATAAGCTAAAGGCCTCCTTAGAAATCTTGGAAGGAGGAAGAAATCAAAAATGTACTTTCTCATCTGAAGTGGAGAAAACCACAGAAGACCTTACAGAACACCTTAAAAGTCTGCAGACTGAACAGGCATCCTTGCAGTCAGAAAATGCACAGCTGCAAAGTGAGAATGAGACCCCACAGAAGAACTTTAAAGTCATGATGGAACGCTATCAAGAAAATATGATGAAACTGCACAGGAAATTAAGAGTGGAGGAAAACTACCGTGTGGAGCAAGAGGAGAAACTTTCCAAAGTCGAAGAAAAGATGAGCCATACAATAAAAGAGCTGGAGACCTACAGAAAGAGAGCCCAATATCTTGAAGAACAATTGCAGAGTACCATTCGTTCCTGTCTGGGGAAGATTCTTTCCTCTGAGAAAGAAGCAGATGCTAGTGAGTTGGCAGCTCGGATTGCTGAAAGAAACCTCAGTTATTTCAGGAACCAAAATGCACGCAACAGACAAAATATAACTGAGAAGGAGTTTAGATTTGAACTTGTAGAAAAAGATCCCTATGATGCACTGGATGTTTCCAACTCAGCAATGGGCAGAAAGTCTTCTCCAAATGGGCCCTCACCAATAGGTCACCCTTCATCTGAAAGGAGACCTCCTCATTTTGAAAAGAGTGGTCCACTCACACTCTCACCTTTCACTCCAGTGGGAGGAGGAAGAGGGTCAAGGGGCCCTGGAGAATCCTCTGGACCATGCGACTAGCAGTAAAGGAAGAGAATCCAGCTGTCATAAGTTCACTGATTTTCAGAGAGCACCTTCTCAGATTGGGCCCCTCTCTCCTCCAGGGGAACAGGCCAGCAGGCTGATGATCCCTCCGCCGGGCCAACCATATTCTTCTGATGCACGTCTTCCTCTACAAAGGCAAGATAGGTTTTACTCAAATTGTGGTAGAGCATCAGGACCAGCAGAACACAGAATTCCTAATATGCCTCCTTTGGACTCTGATGTGCCTGATTCACCTCTCCATGCTGAAAACCAAGCAACCGGCCCTGGCTCTGTGTTGGCACATTTCCCTCGAATCAGAGGTGCCTTGTTTCCAGTTGACCCAAGGAGTCAGTTCATGAGAAGAGGACCTTTTTTTTCCTCCACCTCTCCCAGGAAACTTGTCTGGGAACCTGGAGATTATTTTCCACCTGAACCGCCACCCACTCCTTTTCCAATGCGAAGTGTCTATGCAGGGAGGGGGTTTTCCTCACAAAATCTTCCCCGAAGAGCTGGAATTCAGCCCTCTTCACCCCCATTCTGAAAGTACAAGTGAGTTGCCTGAAGGGTTCCTTCCACCTGCAAATGAGCCTGTTACTCAACATGCAGAACCAAACAAGAAACCTCATGCTGTTGCTCTCTCTTCAAATGTAATTTGACTTATCTCTCATTTTTAGATTTTAAGTAACTGCTTTTACTTCAGTAATTGACTATACTTTGGCTCCAATTGAAGCTCAATGAAACAATAATTCTTAAGATAGTATTTTGTAAATATAGATGGTTTACGTAAGAATCTTATGAGTAAATTATTCCTATATTATGTTATTCCAGAGAACAGCATTTAATCTGATGAAGCCACTCTTACATAAACAAGAATGGGAGTTCTATGTACTTGTAATCTAGCTGATGGAAATATCTTTTAAACTCCCAACAAAGAAGTGTATTTAGTATGACTGTAGCAATTGTAAAGTGACTTTAGGCTTAATGAAAAAGTGTCACTGATTTAGAGACTGGTTGGGCATTTCAGCTAGTTTTTCCATATCAGAATAACTAGAGCATGAGAGGACTAAAGGAGAGAACACAACTAAACATGTCAAGGAAACAGGAGATCTCAACTACAAAGAAAAATGAAGACCTCTTTTTTATATTGGTTGCTTAAAACCTTACATAGCTCTTGAGATACCATATTTCCTACATTAGAGTCAAGTGAGTTATGAACTCCCATTTTGACCCCATATACAGATTGCACAGTCACATTGTTTACACATCCACGTTTTTACAAAATGCCATGTTAGTAACTGTTGTATTCTGCTACCTTTTCTAGCCTCTACTATCCCCCCTCTCCTGCCCTCCCATCTTCTCTCTCTATCCCGTCTGCTGTAATTTAACGTTTGGGAATTGGAAACCACACTTTAAACTCACTCTCCTCCCCTTTTTCCCTTCTGTCAAATTACTCATCATCTTCTTCTATTTCTCCTCCTCCTCCTCCTCTTCCTCCTCCTCCTTATACCTTTAATTCATTCATTATACACTCATGCATTGGTTCATTCATTCCTTTCACATATGGTGTTGGGGATCCAACTCAGGACCTTTGAAAGTGTGAAGCCAGCACTCTAGTGCTGAGCCAAAACCCCAGCACCTGTCTTTTTGATTTTATGACTGTTTATATGAAATTTAGAATCGCATTCTGCTATGGTTCACTGATATGTGGATTGACCTAGTCCTTGTTTTCTGGGAGACTTTTGGAAAATATACATGAATTATTAGGAGGTTGAAATGAAGAAACAAAGAGGAAATTCCCCGATTTCTTATTCTTGGATTCCATACTCTGACTCTGCCTACCTACTGTAAAAACT
Source organism: Callospermophilus lateralis (assembly GCF_048772815.1). Lineage (NCBI taxonomy): Eukaryota > Metazoa > Chordata > Mammalia > Rodentia > Sciuridae > Callospermophilus > Callospermophilus lateralis. The sequence continues at coordinate 217,460 of NW_027512884.1, read as the reverse complement.
TTTAAACTCTTACTCCCCATTTCTATATCATTGCCAACAAGTGAACGTTCACTGCCCTACAACAAACCAGAGAACTCACATTGAACCATGTTTCCCCAGTAGAGACCAAGACACAATACTTATTTAAAAAATACCCTAGTTATGAATTAGTAGGTAAAGCTTTATTTGAGTGTTAAATATGCTCTAATTATGTGTTAGTGTGTTTGTTGATGTGTGTGGTGTGTGTGTGTGTGTGTGCTTCTGTGTAAAACAAGCACTGAGGTGTAAAATAAATGCAGGATTGCAACGGCCTTCTTAAAAATAAGAAGCAACTTTATCATATTTGAAGCCCAGTGAAGAATCTGCCTGATACTTAACCTACAATTAATTGAAATGTGAAAACTTCAGGCCTAGAAAAAAAAAGCCAATATACATACTGAATCTAATCAGTCTGCCTCACCTGTTTTCTAATCACTCCTTTAAATAAACCTATATTGCCATCATAAAACATCAGTTGTATATCATCAGATATAACTGAACTGTCCATTAGTAGGTAGAACAATATAATGGGAATCAGAGTGCACATTCCGGTTTGAACTCAATCTAGGTAACATGAATTCATCTCTGTGTAATAGGCCTGCTTCTGGAAAACACAATGTAGAGCTCCAAAAGCAGAACGATTCTTTCAGAATACCATGTTATGTTTGTAAATAGATAGACAGATAGATATACAGGAATCAAAAATCTGAAAACGGTCTGGAAGTGTACATTTCAATAACTTACAATGTCAGTAGAGGGGATTAATAGCAGATCAAGAAGACTGTGTCTGCATGCGAAATGGTTCAATTTTTGAAAGAGATTTTTAAATGAAAATGGACAAAAAATTGAAAGGGTTACAGTAAGTGTTGAGGAGTGACTTGGCAAAAGGAGCACAGAGGTGAGAAAGAATTAAGTAGAGTTCAATAGAACCAGGTATAATTTCTGTACACATGACTCCATGAACAGGAGCAAAGGGGACACTTAAAGAAATCATAGGACTAAGGAGAGATCAGGATTAGGAGGGTTTGTACTAGTCTAGAAATGCTGACCTGAAAACCAATTAAGTTTTCAACTCCTTCTTTGGAGGAACCTTAGCTGTGCCGTGCTTTTCAAAAATGACTTGTCATAACTGATTTATGCCCATGTTAGCAAATCTTCTGAAATTACTTTGAAAGTAGACTAATGTGAGAGTTTCTCTTTAGAGATAATTCAAGTTACTTGCATAGGAAGTGGCAGCAGGTCTGGGGATGTTGTAGCTCAGTGGCAGTGACCTTGCCTAGCTTGGGGCTGGCCTGCAATGGACTTTCACCCCAAACACTTGCAAGAAAAGAAAAGGGAGGGAAAAGAGAGAGAAAGTTGGAAGGGAGGAAGGCAAAGTTGGAGGGATGCAGGGAGGTAGAAAAGAAGGAAGAAGAAAAGGAGAAAACCCAGGAAGGGAGGAAGGAAGCAAGGAAGGTAGGAAATAGTGAGAGCACAAGGGCAGGGAAAGGACTGAGTCACTCAAACAAAAGGCATGGGACACAAAGACCAATAGAGGCCATAAAAGCTGTTTGAACAGTTTAGTCAGCTTTAGAATTTGAGTGACATCAAACTGAATGTTATTATGACTGGATGGAATCTTCCTACTAACCCCTCCTTGGCCTGCCCTAAACCAAATCAAGGGGTGGGTGCCATGGAGAGGAATTCTCTCTGGCTGGAGTGGGAGGGACCTAAACCTGTGGCACATGATGATGCACTGGGTAGGGAAGCGGACAAGACTCCCCTGATGGGCTGTAGAGCACAACAAGGCTCCTGGGAGCCTTTGATCATGGCTCCCACCGCCATACGCCCACCACCCACCATACGCTCAGCCCCTGAAGGGGATCACAGTGGTCTGCTCCGTTGCCTGGTGCAGGTTGGAGTTCCTGACCAAACACCTGAGTGTCCACAGCCTGTGTTGGCCTGCCTGGGCAGGCTGTGGTTGTGGTGGCAAGAGCCAAAGCTGTCTTGGCGTGATGGAGGAGCCAATGGCTGCCTCTCAGCCATCCTAGTGGGTGGTTCTGGAAGAAGCACCCAGGGTTGTGGCAGCATTGTCCGAAGACATGAAGCCAGGCCATCTTCCTTATGGCTTTCCTTGGGAGTTGGTGATGTGTACAGCTCTTGGATTTTTTGCTGTGCTCTCACTTTTCTGGAGAGGTTTTCAGTCGGTTCGTAGCAGGCTTTACATGGGAAGAGAAAAAAGGCTGGCTCTAAATCTTGCTGGACTTATTGAGGCAAAATGTGGACTTCTTGAAAAAGTGAGCCTTGTTGAAAAAGAACATGAAGGCTTAGAATCATCTTTAAAGGATTGCAGGTTTGTGAAGGGTTCAAGAGAAGCACAACAGCTGGAGGCAAACGACGAAAAGCTGCATAGGTCCGAATCCAGCCATGGCGTTGAAATGCTCTTTCTAGAAGAAGAGCTCAAAGCACAGAAGGCTCAACATGGTCAACAGGATGAAACGATGGCACATCTATCAAGAAGGATACAGTCCCTCCAAGGTGAATCTGAATCCCTCAGATCACAAATAGCTGAAGCTCAAACAAACTGGAGACTCTTTCAAGTGAATGAGGAAGAACTGAAGCTGGCAATCAAAGAGGTTTTGAATGAAGGATCCCTACTTCCGCCAACGCAGAGACCAACAATACAAGGAGAAGCTGAAGCACGGAGGGAACAAGGAGGTGTCCAATATAAAGCAAAAATCATATTAGAGGACTCTAAAGTAGCTGGAGAACAAGTTCTAAGGGACACAGAAAATCACATGGAGTCTCTGAGTGAATGCTTGCTGAAGATGAAGGATAGATATTCTCCAAGCCTGGGAGCCCAAAGGGATGGTGGTCACCTGGAACTGGGAAAGACGAGTGAACCCGAAATTGGTGCTCACTTGGAGGATGAGTCCAAAGGAGCTTGGAGGAACCTGGTTTATGGTGATAAGCTAAAGGCCTCCTTAGAAATCTTGGAAGGAGGAAGAAATCAAAAATGTACTTTCTCATCTGAAGTGGAGAAAACCACAGAAGACCTTACAGAACACCTTAAAAGTGTGCAGACTGAACAGGCATCCTTGCAGTCAGAAAATGCACAGCTGCAAAGTGAGAATGAGACCCTACAGGAGAACTTTAAAGTCATGATGGAACGCTATCAAGAAAATATGATGAAACTGCACAGGAAATTAAGAGTGGAGGAAAACTACCGTGTGGAGCAAGAGGAGAAACTTTCCAAAGTCGAAGAAAAGATGAGCCATACAATAAAAGAGCTGGAGACCTACCGAAAGAGAGCCCAATATCTTGAAGAACAATTGCAGAGTACCATTCGTTCCTGTCTGGGGAAGATTATTTCCTCTGACAAAGAAGCAGATGCTAGTGAGTTGGCAGCTCGGATTGCAAAAACAAACCTCAGTTATTTCAGGAAGCAAAATGCACGCAACAGACAAAAATTAACTGAGAAGGAGCTTAGATTTGAACTTGTAGAAAAAGATCCCTATGATGCACTGGATGTTTCCAACTCAGCAATGGGCAGAAAGCCTTCTCCAAATGAGCCCTCACCAATAGGTCACCCTACATCTGAAAGGAGACCTCCTCATTTTGAAAAGAGTGGTCCACTCACACTCTCACCTTTCACTCCAGTGGGAGGAGGAAGAGGGTCAAGGGGCCCTGGATAATCTTCTGGACCATGCGACTAGCAGTAAAGGAAGAGAATCCAGCTGTCATAAGTTCACTGATTTTCAGAGAACACCTTCTCAGACTGGGCCCCTCTCTCCTCCAGGGGAACAGGCCAGCAGGCTGATGATCCCTCCGCCAGGCCAACCATATTCTTCTGATGCACGTCTTCCTCTACAAAGGCAAGATAGGTTTTACTCAAATTGTGGTAGAGCATCGGGACCAGCAGAACACAGAATTCCAAATATGCCTCCTTTGGACTCTGATGTGCCTGATTCACCTCTCCATGCTGAAAACCAAGCAACCGGCCCTGGCTCTGTGTTGGCACCTTTCCCTCCAGTCAGAGGTGCCTTGTTTCCAGTTGACCCAAGGAGTCAGTTCATGAGAAGAGGACCTTTTCTTTCCTCCACCTCTCCCAGGAAACTTGTCTGGGAACCTGGAGATTATTTTCCACCTGACCCGCCACCCACTCCATTTCCAATGCAAAGTGTCTATGCAGGGAGGGGGTTTTCCTCACAAAATCTTCCTCCAAGAGCTGGAATTCAGCCCTCTTCACCCCCATTCTGAAAGTACAAGTGAGTTGCCTGAAGGGTTCTTTCCACCTGCAAATGAGCCTGTTACTCAACATCCAGAACCAAACAAGAAACCTCATGCTGTTGCTCTCTCTTCAAATGTAATTTGACTTATCTCTCATTTTTAGTTTTTAAGTAACTGCTTTTACTTCAGTAATTGACTATACTTTGGCTCCAATTGATGCTCAATGAAACAATAATTCTTAAGATAGTATTTTGTAAATAAAGATGGTTTACGTAAGAATCTTATGAGTAAATTATTCCTATTTTATGTTATTCCAGAGAACAGCATTTAATCTGATGAAGCCACTCTTACATAAACAAGAATGGGAGTTCTAGGTACTTGTAATCTACTGATGGAAATATCTTTTAAACTCCCAACAAAGAAGTGTATTTAGTATGACTGTAGCAATTGTAAAGTGACTTTAGGCTTAATGAAAAAGTGTCACTGATTTAGAGACTGGTTGGGCATTTCAGCTAGTTTTTCCATATCAGAATAACTAGAGCATGGGAGGACTAAAGGAGAGAACACAACTAAACATGTCAAGGAAACAGGAGATCTCAACTACAAAGAAAAATGAAGACCTCTTTTTTATATTGGTTGCTTAAAACCTTACATAGCTCTTGAGATACCATATTTCCTACATTAGAGTCAAGTGAGTTATGAACTCCCATTTTGACCCCATATACAGATTGCACAGTCACATTGTTTACACATCCACGTTTTTACAAAATGCCATGTTAGTAACTGTTGTATTCTGCTACCTTTTCTAGCCTCTACTATCCCCCCTCTCCTGCCCTCCCATCTTCTCTCTCTATCCCGTCTGCTGTAATTTAACGTTTGGGAATTGGAAACCACACTTTAAACTCACTCTCCTCCCCTTTTTCCCTTCTGTCAAATTACTCATCATCTTCTTCTATTTCTCCTCCTCCTCCTCCTCTTCCTCCTCCTCCTTATACCTTTAATTCATTCATCATACACTCATGCATTGGTTCATTCATTCCTTTCACATATGGTGTTGGGGATCCAACTCAGGACCTTTGAAAGTGTGAAGCCAGCACTCTTGTGCTGAGCCAAAACCCCAGCACCTGTCTTTTTGATTTTATGACTGTTTATATGCAATTCAGAATCGCATTCTGCTATGGTTCACTGATATGTGGATTGACCTAGTCCTTGTTTTCTGGGAGACTTTTGGAAAATATACATGAATTATTAGGAGGTTGAAATGAAGAAACAAAGAGGAAATTCCCCGATTTCTTATTCTTGGATTCCATACTCTGACTCTGCCTACCTACTGTAAAAACTTTTAAACTCTTACTCCCCATTTCTATATCATTGCCAACAAGTGAACGTTCACTGCCCTACAACAGACCAGAGAACTCACATTGAACCATGTTTCCCCAGTAGAGACCAAGACACAATACTTATTAAAAAAATACCCTAGTTATGAATTAGTAGGTAAAGCTTTATTTGAGTGTTAAATGTGCTCTAATTATGTGTTTGTGTGTTTGTTGATGTGTGTGGTGTGTGTGTGTGTGTGCTTCTGTGTAAAACAAGCACTGAGGTGTAAAATAAATGCAGGATTGCAACGGCCTTCTTAAAAATAAGAAGCAACTTTATCATATTTGAAGCCCAGTGAAGAATCTGCCTGATATTTAACCTACAATTAATTGAAATGTGAAAACTTCAGGCCTAGAAAACAAAGCCAACATACATACTGAATCTAATCAGTCTGTCTCACCTGTTTTCTAATCACTCCTTTAAATAAACCTAAATTGCCATCATAAAACATCAGTTGTATATCATCAGATATAACTGAACTGTCCATTAGTAGGTAGAACAATATAATGGGAATCAGAGTGCACATTCCGGTTTGAACTCAATCTAGGTAACATGGATTCATCTCTGTGTAATAGGCCTGCTTCTGGAAAACACAATGTAGAGCTCCAAAAGCAGAACGATTCTTTCAGAATACCATGTTATGTTTGTAAATAGATAGACAGATAGATATACAGGAATCAAAAATCTGAAAACGGTCTGGAAGTGTACATTTCAATAACTTACAATGTCAGTAGAGGGGGATTAATAGCAGATCAAGAAGACTGTGTCTGCATGCGAAATGGTTCAATTTTTGAAAGAGTTTTTTAAATGAAAATGGACAAAAAATTGAAAGGGTTACAGTAAGTGTTGAGGAGTGACTTGGCAAAAGGAGCACAGAGGTGAGAAAGAATTAAGTAGAGTTCAATAGAACCAGGTATAATTTCTGTACACATGACTCCATGAACAGGAGCAAAGGGGACACTTAAAGAAATCATAGGACTAAGGAGAGATCAGGATTAGGAGGGTTTGTACTAGTCTAGAAATGCTGACCTGAAAACCAATTAAGTTTTCAACTCCTTCTTTGGAGGAACCTTAGCTGTGCCGTGCTTTTCAAAAATGACTTGTCATAACTGATTTATGCCCATGTTAGCAACTCTTCTGAAATTACTTTGAAAGTAGACTAATGTGAGAGTTTCTCTTTAGAGATAATTCAAGTTACTTGCATAGGAAGTGGCAACAGGTCTGGGGATGTTGTAGCTCAGTGGCAGTGACCTTGCCTAGCTTGGGGCTGGCCTGCCATGGACTTTCACCCCAAACACTTGCAAGAAAAGAAAAGGGAGCAAAGGGAGAGAGAAAGTTGGAAGGGAGGAAGGCAAAGTTGGAGGGATGCAGGGAGGTAGAAAAGAAGGAAGAAGAAAAGGAGAAAACCCAGGAAGGGAGGAAGGAAGCAAGGAAGGTAGGAAATAGGGAGAGCACAAGGGCAGGGAAAGGACTGAGTCACTCAAACAAAAGGCAAGGGACACAAAGACCAATAGAGGCCATAAAAGCTGTTTGAACAGTTTAGTCAGCTTTAGAATTTGAGTGACATCAAACTGAATGTTATTATGACTGGATGGAATCTTCCTACTAACCCCGCCTTGGCCTGGCCTAAACCAAATCAAGGGGTGGGTGGCATGGAGAGGAATTCTCTCTGGCTGGAGTGGGAGGGACCTAACCTGTGGCACATGAGGATGCACTGGGTAGGGAAGCGGACAAGACTCCCCTGATGGGCAGTTGAGCACAACAAGGCTCCTGGGAGCCTTTGATCATGGCTCCCACCACCATACGCCCACCACCCACCATACGCTCAGCCCCTGAAGGGGATCACAGTGGTCTGCTCCGTTGCCTGGTGCAGGTTGGAGTTCCTGACCAAACACCTGAGTGTCCACAGCCTGTGTTGTCCTGCCTGGGCAGGCTGTGGTTGTGGTGGCACGAGCCAAAGCTGTCTTGGCGTGATGGAGGAGCCAAGGGCTGTCTCTCAGCCATCCTAGTGGGTGGTTCTGGAGGAAGCACCCAGGGTTGTGGCAGCATTTTCCGAAGACATGAAGCCAGGCCATCTTCCTTATGGCTTTCCTTGGGAGTTGGTGATGTGTACAGCTCTTGGATTTTTTGCTGTTCTCTCACTTTTCTGGAGAGGTTTTCAGTCGGTTCGTAGCAGGCTTTACGTGGGAAGAGAAAAAAGGCTGGCTCTAAATCTTGCTGGACTTATTGAGGCAAAATGTGGACTTCTTGAAAAAGTGAGCCTTGTTGAAAAAGAACATGAAGGCTTAGAATCATCTTTAAAGGATTGCAGGTTTGAGAAGGGTTCAAGAGAAGCACAACAGCTGGAGGCAACCGACGAAAAGCTGCATAGGTCCGAATCCAGCCATGGCGTTGAAATGCTCTTTCTAAAAGAAGAGCTCAAAGCACAGAAGGCTCAACCAGGTCAACAGGATGAAACGATGGCGCATCTATCAAGAAGGATACAGTCCCTCCAAGGTGAATCTGAATCCCCGAGATCACAAATAGCTGAAGCTAATACAAACTGGAGACTCTTTCAAGTGAATGAGGAAGAACTGAAGCTGGCAATCAAAGAGGTTTTGAATGAAGGATCCCTACTTCCGCCAATGCAGAGACCAACAATACAAGGAGAAGCTGAAGCACAGAGGCAACAAGGAGGTGTCCAATATAAAGCAAAAATCATATTAGAGGACTCTAAAGTAGCTGGAGAACAAGTTCTAAGGGACACAGAAAATCACATGGAGTCTCTGAGTGAATGCTTGATGAAGATGAAGGATAGATCTTCTCCAAGCCTGGGAGCCCAAAGGGATGGTGGTCACCTGGAACTGGGAAAGACGAGTGAACCCGAAATTGGTGCTCACTTGGAGGATGAGTCCAAAGGAGCTTTGAGGAACCTGGTTTATGGTGATAAGCTAAAGGCCTCCTTAGAAATCTTGGAAGGAGGAAGAAATCAAAAATGTACTTTCTCATCTGAAGTGGAGAAAACCACAGAAGACCTTACAGAACACCTTAAAAGTCTGCAGACTGAACAGGCATCCTTGCAGTCAGAAAATGCACAGCTGCAAAGTGAGAATGAGACCCCACAGAAGAACTTTAAAGTCATGATGGAACGCTATCAAGAAAATATGATGAAACTGCACAGGAAATTAAGAGTGGAGGAAAACTACCGTGTGGAGCAAGAGGAGAAACTTTCCAAAGTCGAAGAAAAGATGAGCCATACAATAAAAGAGCTGGAGACCTACAGAAAGAGAGCCCAATATCTTGAAGAACAATTGCAGAGTACCATTCGTTCCTGTCTGGGGAAGATTATTTCCTCTGAGAAAGAAGCAGATGCTAGTGAGTTGGCAGCTCAGATTGCTGAAAGAAACCTCAGTTATTTCAGGAACCAAAATGCACGCAACAGACAAAAATTAACTGAGAAGGAGCTTAGATTTGAACTTGTAGAAAAAGATCCCTATGATGCACTGGATGTTTCCAACTCAGCAATGGGCAGAAAGCCTTCTCCAAATGGGCCCTCACCAATAGGTCACCCTTCATCTGAAAGGAGACCTCCTCATTTTGAAAAGAGTGGTCCACTCACACTCTCACCTTTCACTCCAGTGGGAGGAGGAAGAGGGTCAAGGGGCCCTGGAGAATCCTCTGGACCATGCGACTAGCAGTAAAGGAAGAGAATCCAGCTTTCATAAGTTCACTGATTTTCAGAGAGCACCTTCTCAGTCTGGGCCCCTCTCTCCTCCAGGGGAACAGGCCAGCAGGCTGATGATCCCTCCGCCAGGCCAACCATATTCTTCTGATGCACGTCTTCCTCTACAAAGGCAAGATAGGTTTTACTCAAATTGTGGTAGAGCATCGGGACCAGCAGAACACAGAATTCCAAATATGCCTCCTTTGGACTCTGATGTGCCTGATTCACCTCTCCATGCTGAAAACCAAGCAACCGGCCCTGGCTCTGTGTTGGCACCTTTCCCTCCAGTCAGAGGTGCCTTGTTTCCAGTTGACCCAAGGAGTCAGTTCATGAGAAGAGGACCTTTTTTTTCCTCCACCTCTCCCAGGAAACTTGTCTGGGAACCTGGAGATTATTTTCCACCTGACCCGCCACCCACTCCATTTCCAATGCGAAGTGTCTGTGCAGGGAGGTGTTTTCCTCACAAAATCTTCCCCCAAGAGCTGGAATTCAGCCCTCTTCACCCCAATTCTGAAAGTACAAGTGAGTTGCCTGAAGGGTTCCTTCCACCTGCAAATGAGCCTGTTACTCAACATGCAGAACCAAACAAGAAACCTCATGCTGTTGCTCTCTCTTCAAATGTAATTTGACTTATCTCTCATTTTTAGTTTTTAAGTAACTGCTTTTACTTCAGTAATTGACTATACTTTGGCTCCAATTGAAGCTCAATGAAACAATAATTCTTAAGATAGTATTTTGTAAATATAGATGGTTTATGTAAGAATCTTATGAGTAAATTATTCCTATTTTATGTTATTCCAGAGAACAGCATTTAATCTGATGAAGCCACTCTTACATAAACAAGAATGGGAGTTCTAGGTACTTGTAATCTAGCTGATGGAAATATCTTTTAAACTCCCAATAAAGAAGTGTATTTAGTATGACTGTAGCAATTGTAAAGTGACTTTAGGCTTAATGAAAAAGTGTCACTGATTTAGAGACTGGTTGGGCATTTCAGCTAGTTTTTCCATATCAGAATAACTAGAGCATGGGAGGACTAAAGGAGAGAACACAACTAAACATGTCAAGGAAACAGGAGATCTCAACTACAAAGAAAAATGAAGACCTCTTTTTTATATTGGTTGCTTAAAACCTTACATAGCTCTTGAGATACCATATTTCCTACATTAGAGTCAAGTGAGTTATGAACTCCCATACACTCATGCATTGGTTCATTCATTCCTTTCACATATGGTGTTGGGGATCCAACTCAGGACCTTTGAAAGTGTGAAGCCAGCACTCTAGTGCTGAGCAAAAACCCCAGCACCTGTCTTTTTGATTTTATGACTGTTTATATGAAATTCAGAATCGCATTCTGCTATGGTTCACTGATATGTGGATTGACCTAGTCCTTGTTTTCTGGGAGACTTTTGGAAAATATACATGAATTATTAGGAGTTTGAAATGAAGAAACAAAGAGGAAATACCCCGATTTCTTATTCTTGGATTCCATACTCTGACTCTGCCTACCTACTGTAAAAACTTTTAAACTCTTACTCCCCATTTCTATGTCATTGCCAACAAGTGAACGTTCACTGCCCTACAACAAACCAGAGAACTCACATTGAACCATGTTTCCCCAGTAGAGACGAAGACACAATACTTATTAAAAAAATACCCTAGTTATGAATTAGTAGGTAAAGCTTTATTTGAGTGTTAAATGTGCTCTAATTATGTGTTTGTGTGTTTGTTGATGTGTGTGCTGTGTGTGTGTGTGTGCTTCTGTGTAAATCAAGCACTGAGGTGTAAAATAAATGAAGGATTGCAACGGCCTTCTTAAAAATAAGAAGCAACTTTATCATATTTGAAGCCCAGTGAAGAATCTGCCTGATACTTAACCTACAATTAATTGAAATGTGAAAACTTCAGGCCTAGAAAAACAAAGCCAACATACATACTGAATCTAATCAGTCTGTCTCACCTGTTTTCTAATCACTCCTTTAAATAAACCTAAATTGCCATCATAAAACATCAGTTGTATAAAATCAGATATAACTGAACTGTCCATTAGTAGGTAGAACAATATAATGGGAATCAGAGTGCACATTCCGGTTTGAACTAAATCTAGGTAACATGGATTCATCTCTGTGTAATAGGCCTGCTTCTGGAAAACACAATGTAGAGCTCCAAAAGCAGAACGATTCTTTCAGAATACCATGTTATGTTTGTAAATAGATAGACAGATAGATATACAGGAATCAAAAATCTGAAAACGGTCTGGAAGTGTACATTTCAATAACTTACAATGTAAGTAGTGGGGGATTAATAGCAGATCAAGAAGACTGTGTCTGCATGCGAAATGGTTCAATTTTTGAAAGAGTTTTTTAAATGAAAATGGACAAAAAATCGAAAGGGTTACAGTAAGTGTTGAGGAGTGACTTGGCAAAAGGAGCACAGAGGTGAGAAAGAATTAAGTAGAGTTCAATAGAACCAGGTATAATTTCTGTACACATGACTCCATGAACAGGAATAAAGGGGACACTTAAAGAAATCATAGGACTAAGGAGAGATCAGGATTAGGAGGGTTTGTACTAGTCTAGAAATGCTGACCTGAAAACCAATTAAGTTTTCAACTCCTTCTTTGGAGGAACATGAGCTGTGCCGTGCTTTTCAAAAATGACTTGTCATAACTGATTTATGCCCATGTTAGCAACTCTTCTGAAATTACTTTGAAAGTAGACTAATGTGAAAGTTTCTCTTTAGAGATAATTCAAGTTACTTGCATAGGAAGTGGCAGCAGGTCTGGGGATGTTGTAGCTCAGTGGCATGGACCTTGCCTAGCTTGGGGCTGGCCTGCCATGGACTTTCACCCCAAACACTTGCAAGAAAAGAAAAGGGAGCGAAGGGAGAGAGAAAGTTGGAAGGGAGGAAGGCAAATTTGGAGGGATGCAGGGAGTTAGAAAAGAAGGAAGAAGAAAAGGAGAAAACCCAGGAAGGGAGGAAGGAAGCAAGGAAGGTAGGAAATAGGGAGAGCACAAGGGCAGGGAAAGGACTGAGTCACTCAAACAAAAGGCAAGGGACACAAAGACCAATAGAGGCCATAAAAGCTGTTTGAACAGTTTAGTCAGCTTTAGAATTTGAGTGACATCAAACTGAATGTTATTATGACTGGATGGAATCTTCCTACTAACCCCGCCTTGGCCTGGCCTAAACCAAATCAAGGGGTGGGTGGCATGGAGAGGAATTCTCTCTGGCTGGAGTGGGAGGGACCTAAACCTGTGGCACATGAGGATGCACTGGGTAGGGAAGCGGACAAGACTCCCCTGATGGGCAGTTGAGCACAACAAGGCTCCTGGGAGCCTTTGATCATGGCTCCCATCGCCATACGCCCACCACCCACCATACGCTCAGCCCCTGAAGGGGATCACAGTGGTCTGCTCCGTTGCCTGGTGCAGGTTGGAGTTCCTGACCAAACACCTCAGTGTCCACAGCCTGTGTTGGCCTGCCTGGGCAGGCTGTGGTTGTGGTGGCAAGAGCCAAAGCTGTCTTGGCGTGATGGAGGAGCCAAGGGCTGCCTCTCAGCCATCCTAGTGGGTGGTTCTGGAAGAAGCACCCAGGGTTGTGGCAGCATTGTCCGAAGACATGAAGCCAGGCCATCTTCCTTATGGCTTTCCTTGGGAGTTGGTGGTGTGTACAGCTCTTGGATTTTTTGCTGTTCTCTCACTTTTCTGGAGAGGTTTTCAGTCGGTTCGTAGCAGGCTTTACGTGGGAAGAGAAAAAAGGCTGGCTCTAAATCTTGCTGGACTTATTGAGGCAAAATGTGGACTTCTTGAAAAAGTGAGCCTTGTTGAAAAAGAACATGAAGGCTTAGAATCATCTTTAAAGGATTGCAGGTTTGAGAAGGGTTCAAGAGAAGCACAACAGCTGGAGGCAACCGACGAAAAGCTGCATAGGTCCGAATCCAGCCATGGCGTTGAAATGCTCTTTCTCGAAGAAGAGCTCAAAGCACAGAAGGCTCAACAAGGTCAACAGGATGAAACGATGGCGCATCTATCAAGAAGGATACAGTCCCTCCAAGGTGAATCTGAATCCCTGAGATCACAAATAGCTGAAGCTAAAACAAACTGGAGACTCTTTCAAGTGAATGAGGAAGAACTGAAGCTGGCAATCAAAGAGGTTTTGAATGAAGGATCCCTACTTCCGCCAACGCAGAGACCAACAATACAAGGAGAAGCTGAGGCACAGAGGGAACAAGGAGGTGTCCAATATAAAGCAAAAATCATATTAGAGGACTCTAAAGTAGCTGGAGAACAAGTTCTAAGGGACACAGAAAATCACATGGAGTCTCTGAGTGAATGCTTGCTGAAGATGAAGGATAGATCTTCTCCATGCCTGGGAGCCCAAAGTTATGGTGGTCACCTGGAACTGGGAAAGACGAGTGAACCCGAAATTGGTGCTCACTTGGAGGATGAGTCCAAAGGAGCTTTGAGGAACCTGGTTTATGTTGATAAGCTAAAGGCCTCCTTAGAAATCTTGGAAGGAGGAAGAAATCAAAAATGTACTTTCTCATCTGAAGTGGAGAAAACCACAGAAGACCTTACAGAACACCTTAAAAGTCTGCAGACTGAACAGGCATAATTGCAGTCAGAAAATGCAGAGCTGCAAAGTGAGAATGAGACCCCACAGAAGAACTTTAAAGTCATGATGGAACGCTATCAAGAAAATATGATGAAACTGCACAGGGAATTAAGAGTGGAGAAAAACTACCGTGTGGAGCAAGAGGAGAAACTTTCCAAAGTCGAAGAAAAGATGAGCCATACAATAACAGAGCTGGAGACCTACCGAAAGAGAGCCCAATATCTTGAAGAACAATTGCAGAGTACCATTCGTTCCTGTCTGGGGAAGATTATTTCCTCTGACAAAGAAGCAGATGCTAGTGAGTTGGCAGCTTGGATTGCTGAAAGAAACCTCAGTTATTTCAGGAAGCAAAATGCACGCAACAGACAAAAATTAACTGAGAAGGAGCTTAGATTTGAACTTGTAGAAAAAGATCCCTATGATGCACTGGATGTTTCCAACTCAGCAATGGGCAGAAACCCTTCTCCAAATGGGCCCTCACTAATAGGTCACCCTTCATCTGAAAGGAGACCTCCTCATTTTGAAAAGAGTGGTCCACTCACACTCTCATCTTTCACTCCAGTGGGAGGAGGAAGAGGGTCAAGGGGCCCTGGAGAATCCTCTGGACCATGCGACTAGCAGTAAAGGAAGAGAATCCAGCTGTCATAAGTTCACTGATTTTCAGAGAGCACCTTCTCAGACTGGGCCCCTCTCTCCTCCAGGGGAACAGGCCAGCAGGCTGATGATCCCTCCGCCAGGCCAACCATATTCTTTTGATGCACGTCTTCCTCTACAAAGGCAAGATAGGTTTTACTCAAATTGTGGTAGAGCATCGGGACCAGCAGAACACAGAATTCCAAATATGCCTCCTTTGGACTCTGATGTGCCTGATTCATCTCTCCATGCTGAAAACCAAGCAACCGGCCCTGGCTCTGTGTTGGCACCTTTCCCTCCAATCAGAGGTGCCTTGTTTCCAGTTGACCCAAGGCTTCAGTTCATGAGAAGAGGACCTTTTTTTTCCTCCACCTCTCCCAGGAAACTTGTCTGGGAACCTGGAGATTATTTTCCACCTGACCCGCCACCCACTCCATTTCCAATGCGAAGTGTCTATGCAGGGAGGGGGTTTTCCTCACAAAATCTTCCCCCAAGAGCTGGAATTCAGCCCTCTTCACCCCCATTCCTAAAGTACAAGTGAGTTGCCTGAAGGGTTCCTTCCACCTGCAAATGAGCCTGTTACTCAACATCCAGAACCAAACAAGAAACCTCATGCTGTTGCTCTCTCTTCAAATGTAATTTGACTTATCTCTCATTTTTAGTTTTTAAGTAACTGCTTTTAGTTCAGTAATTGACTATACTTTGGCTCCAATTGAAGCTCAATGAAACAATAATTCTTAAGATAGTATTTTGTAAATAAAGGTGGTTTACGTAAGAATCTTATGAGTAAATTATTCCTATTTTATGTTATTCCAGAGAACAGCATTTAATCTGATGAAGTCACTCTTACATAAACAAGAATGTTAGTTCTAGGTACTTGTAATCTAGCTGATGGAAATATCTTTTAAACTCCCAACAAAGAAGTGTATTTAGTATGACTGTAGCAATTGTAAAGTGACTTTAGGCTTAATGAAAAAGTGTCACTGATTTAGAGACTGGTTGGGCATTTCAGCTAGTTTTCCATATCAGAATAACTAGAGCATGGGAGGACTAAAGGAGAGAACACAACTAAACATGTCAAGGAAACAGGAGATCTCAACTACAAAGAAAAATGAAGATCTCTTTTTTATATTGGTTGCTTAAAACCTTACATAGCTCTTGAGATACCATATTTCCTACATTAGATTCAAGTGAGTTATGAACTCCCATTTTGACCCCATATACAGATTGCACAATCACATTGTTTACACATTCACGTTTTTACAAAATGCCATGTTAGTAACTGTTGTATACTGCTACCTTTTCTAGCCTCAACTATCCCCCCTCTCCTGCCCTCCCATCTTCTCTCTCTATCCCGTCTGCTGTAATTTAACGTTTGGGAATTGGAAACCACACTTTAAACTCACTCTCCTCCCCTTTTTCCCTTCTGTCAAATTACTCATCATCTTCTTCTATTTCTCCTCCTCCTCCTCCTCTTCCTCCTCCTCCTTATACCTTTAATTCATTCATCATACACTCATGCATTGGTTCATTCATTCCTTTCACAATTGGTGTTGGGGATCCAACTCAGGACCTTTGAAAGTGTGAAGCCAGCACTCTAGTGCTGAGCCAAAACCACAGCACCTGTCTTTTTGATTTTATGACTGTTTATATGAAATTCAGAATCGCATTCTGCTATGGTTCACTGATATGTGGATTGACCTAGTCCTTGTTTTCTGGGAGACTTTTGGAAAATATACATGAATTATTAGGAGTTTGAAACGAAGAAACAAAGAGGAAATACCCCGATTTCTTATTCTTGGATTCCATACTCTGACTCTGCCTACATACTGTAAAAACTTTTAAACTCTTACTCCCCATTTCTATATCATTGCCAACAAGTGAACGTTCACTGCCCTACAACAAACCAGAGAACTCACATTGAACCATGTTTCCCCAGTAGAGACGAAGACACAATACTTATTAAAAAAATACCCTAGTTATGAATTAGTAGGTAAAGCTTTATTTGAGTGTTAAATGTGCTCTAATTATGTGTTTGTGTGTTTGTTGATGTGTGTGCTGTGTGTGTGTGTGTGCTTCTGTGTAAATCAAGCACTGAGGTGTAAAATAAATGCAGGATTGCAACGGCCTTCTTAAAAATAAGAAGCAACTTTATGATATTTGAAGCCCAGTGAAGAATCTGCCTGATACTTAACCTACAATTAATTGAAATGTGAAAACTTCAGGCCTAGAAAAACAAAGCCAACATACATACTGAATCTAATCAGTCTGTCTCACCTGTTTTCTAATCACTCCTTTAAATAATCCTAAATTGCCATCATAAAACATCAGTTGTATATCATCAGATATAACTGAACTGTCCATTAGTAGGTAGAACAATATAATGGGAATCAGAGTGCATATTCCGGTTTGAACTCAATCTAGGTAACATGGATTCATCTCTGTGTAATAGGTCTTCTTCTGGAAAACACAATGTAGAGCTCCAAAAGCAGAACGATTCTTTCAGAATACCATGTTATGTTTGTAAATAGATAGACAGATAGATATACAGGAATCAAAAATCTGAAAACGGTCTGGAAGTGTACATTTCAATAACTTACAATGTCAGTAGTGGGGGACTAAAGCAGATCAAGAAGACTGTGTCTGCATGCGAAATGGTTCAATTACTGAAAGAGTTTTTAAAAGAAAATGGACAAAAAATTGAAAGGTTTACAGTAAGTGTTGAGGAGTGACTTGGCAAAAGGAGCACAGAGGTGAGAAAGAATTAAGTAGAGCTCAATAGAACCAGGTATAATTTCTGTACACATGACTCCATGAACAGGAGCAAAGGGGACACTTAAAGAAATCATAGGACTAAGGAGAGATCAGGATTAGGAGGGTTTGTACTAGTCTAGAAATGCTGACCTGAAAACCAATTAAGTTTTCAACTCCTTCTTTGGAGGAACATTAGCTGTGCCGTGCTTTTCAAAAATGACTTGTCATAACTGATTTATGCCCATGTTAGCAACTCTTCTGAAATTACTTTGAAAGTAGACTATGTGAGAGTTTCTCTTTAGAGATAATTCAAGTTACTTGCATAGGAAGTGGCAGCAGGTCTGGGTATGTTGTAGCTCAGTGGCAGTGACCTTGCCTAGCTTGGGGCTGGCCTGCCATGGACTTTCACCCCAAACACTTGCAAGAAAAGAAAAGGGAGGGAAGGGAGAGAGAAAGTTGGAAGGGAGGAAGGCAAATTTGGAGGGATGCAGGGAGGTAGAAAAGAAAGAAGAAGAAAAGGAGAAAACCCAGGAAGGGAGGAAGAAAGCAAGGAAGGTAGGAAATAGGGAAACACAAGGGCAGGGAAAGGACTGAGTCACTCAAACAAAAGGCAAGGGACACAAAGACAAATATAGGCCATAAAAGCTGTTTGAACAGTTTAGTCAGCTTTAGAATTTGAGTGACATCAAACTGAATGTTATTATGACTGGATGGAATCTTCCTACTAACCCCACCTTGGCTTGGCTTAAACCAAATCAAGGGGTGGGTGGCATGGAGAAGAATTCTCTCTGGCTGGAGTGGGAGGGACCTAAACCTGTGGCACATGAAGATGCACTGGGTACGGAAGCGGACAAGACTCCCCTGATGGGCAGTTGAGCACAACAAGGCTCCTGGGAGCCTTGGATCATGGCTCCCACCGCCATACGCCCACCACCCACCATACGCTCAGCCCCTGAAGGGGATCACAGTGGTCTGCTCCGTTGCCTGGTGCAGGTTGGAGTTCCTGACCAAACACCTCAGTGTCCACAGCCTGTGTTGGCCTGCCTGGGCAGGCTGTGGTTGTGGTGGCAAGAGCCAAAGCTGTCTTGGCATGATGGAGGAGCCAAGGGCTGCCTCCCAGCCACCCTAGTGGGTGGTTCTGGAAGAAGCACCCAGGGTTGTGGCAGCATTGTCCGAAGACATGAAGCCAGGCCATCTTCCTTATGGCTTTCCTTGGGAGTTGGTGGTGTGTACAGCTCTTGGATTTTTTGCTGTTCTCTCACTTTTCTGGAGAGGTTTTCAGTCGGTTCGTAGCAGGCTTTACGTGGGAAGAGAAAAAAGGCTGGCTCTAAATCTTGCTGGACTTATTGAGGCAAAATGTGGACTTCTTGAAAAAGTGAGCCTTGTTGAAAAAGAACGTGAAGGCTTAGAATCATCTTTAAAGGATTGCAGGTTTGAGAAGGGTTCAAGAGAAGCACAACAGCTGGAGGCAACCGACGAAAAGCTGCATAGGTCCGAATCCAGCCATGGCGTTGAAATGCTCTTTCTCGAAGAAGAGCTCAAAGCACAGAAGGCTCAACAAGGTCAACAGGATGAAACGATGGCGCATCTATCAAGAAGGATACAGTCCCTCCAAGGTGAATCTGAATCCCTGAGATCACAAATAGCTGAAGCTAAAACAAACAGGAGACTCTTTCAAGTGAATGAGGAAGAACTGAAGCTGGCAATCAAAGAGGTTTTGAATGAAGGATCCCTACTTCCGCCAACGCAGAGACCAACAATACAAGGAGAAGCTGAAGCACAGAGGGAACAAGGAGGTGTCCAATATAAAGCAAAAATCATATTAGAGGACTCTAAAGTAGCTGGAGAACAAGTTCTAAGGGACACAGAAAATCACATGGAGTCTCTGAGTGAATGCTTGCTGAAGATGAAGGATAGATCTTCTCCAAGCCTGAAAGCCCAAAGGGATGGTGGTCACCTGGAACTGGGAAAGACGAGTGAACCCGAAATTGGTGCTCACTTGGAGGATGAGTCCAAAGGAGCTTTGAGGAACCTGGTTTATGGTGATAAGCTAAAGGCCTCCTTAGAAATCTTGGAAGGAGGAAGAAATCAAAAATGTACTTTCTCATCTGAAGTGGAGAAAACCACAGAAGACCTTACAGAACACCTTAAAAGTCTGCAGACAGAACAGGCATCCTTGCAGTCAGAAAATGCACAGCTGCAAAGTGAGAATGAGACCCCACATAAGAACTTTAAAGTCATGATGGAACGCTATCAAGAAAATATGATGAAACTGCACAGGAAATTTAGAGTGGAGGAAAACTACCCTGTGGAGCAAGAGGAGAAACTTTCCAAAGTCGAAGAAAAGATGAGCCATACAATAAAAGAGCTGGAGACCTACTGAAAGAGAGCCCAATATCTTGAAGAACAATTGCAGAGTACCATTCGTTCCTGTCTGGGGAAGATTATTTCCTCTGAGAAAGAAGCAGATGCTAGTGAGTTGGCAGCTCGGATTGCTGAAAGAAACCTCAGTTATTTCAGGAAGCACAATGCACGCAACAGACAAAAATTAACTGAGAAGGAGCTTAGATTTGAACTTGTAGAAAAAGATCCCTATGATGCACTGGATGTTTCCAACTCAGCAATGGGCAGAAAGCCTTCTCCAAATGGGCCCTCACCAATAGGTCACCCTTCATCTGAAAGGAGACCTCCTCATTTTGAAAAGAGTGGTCCACTCACACTCTCACCTTTCACTCCAGTGGGAGGAGGAAGAGGGTCAAGGGGCCCTGGAGAATCCTCTGGACCATGCGACTAGCAGTAAAGGAAGAGAATCCAGCTGTCATAAGTTCACTGATTTTCAGAGAGCACCTTCTCAGACTGGGCCCCTCTCACCTCCAGGGGAACAGGCCAGCAGGCTGATGATCCCTCCGCCAGGCCAACCATATTCTTCTGATGCACGTCTTCCTCTACAAAGGCAAGATAGGTTTTACTCAAATTGTGGTAGAGCATCGGGACCAGCAGAACACAGAATTCCTAATATGCCTCCTTTGGACTCTGATGTGCCTGATTCACCTCTCCATGCTGAAAACCAAGCAACCGGCTCTGACTCTGTGTTGGCACCTTTCCCTCCAGTCAGAGGTGCCTTGTTTCCAGTTGACCCAAGGAGTCAGTTCATGAGAAGAGGACCTTTTTTTTCCTCCACCTCTCCCAGGAAACTTGACTGGGAACCTGGAGATTATTTTCCACCTGACCCGCCACCCACGCCATTTCCAATGCAAAGTGTCTATGAAGGGAGGGGGTTTTCCTCACAAAATCTTCCCCCAAGAGCTGGAATTCAGCCCTCTTCACCCCCATTCTGAAAGTACAAGTGAGTTGCCTCAAGGGTTCCTTCCACCTGCAAATGAGCCTGTTATTCAACATCCAGAACCAAACAAGAAACCTCATGCTGTTGCTCTCTCTTCAAATGTAATTTGACTTATCTCTCATTTTTAGTTTTTAAGTAACTGCTTTTAGTTCAGTAATTGACTATACTTTGGCTCCAATTGAAGCTCAATGAAACAATAATTCTTAAGATAGTATTGTGTAAATAAAGATGGTTTACGTAAGAATCTTATGAGTAAATTATTCCTATTTTATGTTATTCCAGAGAACAGCATTTAATCTGATGAAGCCACTCTTACATAAACAAGAATGGGAGTTCTAGGTCCTTGTAATCTAGCTGATGTAAATATCTTTTAAACTCCCAACAAAGATGTGTATTTAGTATGACTGTAGCAATTGTAAAGTGACTTTAGGCTTAATGAAAAAGTGTCACTGATTTAGAGACTGGTTGGGCATTTCAGCTAGTTTTTCCATATCAGAATAACTAGAGCTTGGGAGGACTAAAGGAGAGAACACAACTAATTATGTCAAGGAAACAGGAGATATCAACTACAAAGAAAAGTGAAGACCTCTTTTTTATATTGGTTGCTTAAAACCTTACATAGCTCTTGAGATACCATATTTCCTACATTAGATTCAAGTGAGTTATGAACTCCCATTTTGACCCCATAGACAGATTGCACAATCACATTGTTTACACATCCACGTTTTTACAAAATGCCATGTTAGTAACTGTTGTATACTGCTACCTTTTCTAGCCTCTACTATCTCCAATCTCCTGCCCTCCCATCTTCTCTCTCTATCCCGTCTGCTGTAATTTAACGTTTGGGAATTGGAAACCACACTTTAAACTCACTCTCCTCCCCTTTTTCCCTTCTGTCAAATTACTCATCATCTTCTTCTATTTCTCCTCCTCCTCCTCCTCTTCCTCCTCCTCGGCATACCTTTTATTCATTCATCATACACTCATGCATTGGTTCATTCATTCCTTTCACATATGGTGTTGGGGATCCAACTCAGGACCTTTGAAAGTGTGAAGCCAGCACTCTAGTGCTGAGCCAAAACCCCAGCACCTGTCTTTTTGATTTTATGACTGTTTATATGAAATTCAGAATCGCATTCTGCTATGGTTCACTGATATGTGGATTGACCTAGTCCTTGTTTTCTGGGAGACTTTTGGAAAATATACATGAATTATTAGGAGGTTGAAATGAAGAAACAAAGAGGAAATTCACCGATTTCTTATTCTTGGATTCCATACTCTGACTCTGCCTACCTACTGTAAAAACTTTTAAACTCTTACTCCCCATTTCTATATCATTGCCAACAAGTGAACGTTCACTGCCCTACAACAAACCAGAGAACTCACATTGAACCATGTTTCCCCAGTAGAGACCAAGACACAATACTTATTAAAAAAATACCCTAGTTATGAATTAGTAGGTAAAGCTTTATTTGAGTGTTAAATGTGCTCTAATTATGTGTTTGTGTGTGTGTTGATGTGTGTGGTGTGTGGGTGTGTGTGCTTGTGTGTAAAACAAGCACTGAGCTGTAAAATAAATGCAGGATTGCAACGGCCTTCTTAAAAATAAGAAGCAACTTTATCACATTTGAAGCCCACTGAAGAATCTGCCTGATACTTAACCTACAATTAATTGAAATGTGAAAACTTCAGGCCTAGAAAAACAAAGCCAACATACATACTGAATCTAATCAGTCTGTCTCACCTGTTTTCTAATCACTCCTTTAAATAAACCTAAATTGCCAGCATAAAACATCAGTTGTTCTAAACGAGTGGACGGATGTCCCCCGTCATGGACTGTTTAAAATACATGGAGGATCCGGCACTGCTTGTTATCTAGAATGACTTCTGCCTGAACTACTATTGGAGAATGGTTGCTGATATACTGCAGTTCTTATACCAGTAAACTGGAATGAAGGTAATTTCAGGCTGCAAAGGAATAAATTGATTTTACTAACTGGTTTTTGGAAAACACTGCCATGAAAAATTATCAATATGTTCATAAAGGCATCTACATGTCTCTTCACAAGGGTTTTACACAATGGGGGAGGTGGTGAGGTCTGGTGATAACTGAACTGTCCATTAGTAGGTAGAACAATATAATGGGAATCAGAGTGCACATTCCGGTTTGAACTCAATCGAGGTAACATGGATTCATCTCTGTGTAATAGGCCTGCTTCTGGAAAACACATTGTAGAGCTCCAAAAGCAGAACCATTCTTTCAGAATACCATGTTACGTTTGTAAATAGATAGACAGATAGATAGACAGGAATCAAAAATCTGAAAACGGTCTGGAAGTGTACATTTCAATAACTTACAATGTCAGTAGTGGGGGATTAATAGCAGATCAAGAAGACTGTGTCTGCATGCGAAATGGTTCAATTTTTGAAAGAGTTTTTTAAATGAAAATGGACAAAAAATTGAAAGGGTTACAGTAAGTGTTGAGGAGTGACTTGGCAAAAGGAGCACAGAGGTGAGAAAGAATTAAGTAGAGTTCAATAGAACCAGGTATAATTTCTGTACACATGACTCCATGAACAGGAGCAAAGGGGACACTTAAAGAAATCATAGGACTAAGGAGAGATCAGGATTAGGAGGGTTTGTACTAGTCTAGAAATGCTGACCTGAAAACCAATTAAGATTACAACTCCTTCTTTGGAGGAACCTTAGCTGTGCCGTGCTTTTCAAAAATGACATGTCATAACTGATTTATGCCCATGTTAGCAACTCTTCTGAAATTACTTTGAAAGTAGACTAATGTGAGAGTTTCTCTTTAGAGATAATTCAAGTTACTTGCATAGGAAGTTTCAGCAGGTCTGGGGATGTTGTAGCTCAGTGGCAGTGACCTTGCCTAGCTTGGGGCTGGCCTGCCATGTACGTTCACCCCAAACACTTGCAAGAATAGTAAAGCGAGGGAAGGGAGAGAGAAAGTTGGAAGGGAGGAAGGCAAAGTTGGAGGGATGGAGGGAGGTAGAAAAGAAGGAAGAAGAAAAGGAGAAAACCCTGGAAGGGAGGAAGGAAGCAAGGAAGGTAGGAAATAGGGAGAGCACAAGGGCAGGGAAAGGACTGAGTCACTCAAACAAAATGCAAGGGACACAAAGACCAATAGAGGCCATAAAAGCTGTTTGAACAGTTTAGTCAGCTTTAGAATTTGAGTGACATCAAACTGAATGTTATTATGACTGGATGGAATCTTCCTACTAACCCCGCCTTGGCCTGGCCTAAACCAAATCAAGGGGTGGGTGGCATGGAGAGGAATTCTCTCTGGCTGGAGTGGGAGGGACCTAAACCAGTGGCACATGAGGATGCACTGGGTAGGGAAGCGGACAAGACTCCCCTGATGGGCAGTTGAGCACAACAAGGCTCCTGGGAGCCTTTGATCATGGCTCCCACCGCCATACGCCCACCACCCACCATACGCTCAGCCCCTGAACGGGATCACAGTGGTCTGCTCCGTTGCCTGGTGCAGGTTGGAGTTCCTGACCAAACACCTGAGTGTCCACAGCCTGTGTTGGCCTGCCTGGGCAGGCTGTGGTTGTGGTGGCAAGGGCCAAAGCTGTCTTGGCGTGATGGCGGAGCCAAGGGCTGCCTCTCAGCCATCCTAGTGGGTGGTTCTGGAAGAAGCACCCAGGGTTGTGGCAGCATTGTCCGAAGACATGAAGCCAGGTCATCTTCCTTATGGCTTTCCTTGGGAGTTGGTGGTGTGTACAGCTCTTGGATTTTTTGCTGTTCTCTCACTTTTCTGGAGAGGTTTTCAGTCGGTTCGTAGCAGGCTTTACGTGGGAAGAGAAAAAAGGCTGGCTCTAAATCTTGCTGGACTTATTGAGGCAAAATGTGGACTTCTTGAAAAAGTGAGCCTTGTTGAAAAAGAACATGAAGGCTTAGAATCATCTTTAAAGGATTGCACGTTTGAGAAGGGTTTAAGAGAAGCACAACAGCTGGAGGCAACCGACGAAAAGCTGCATAGGTCCGAATCCAGCCATGGCGTTGAAATGCTCTTTCTAGAAGAAGAGCTCAAAGCACAGAAGGCTCAACACGGACAACAGGATGAAACGATGGCGCATCTATCAAGAAGGATACAGTCCCTCCAAGGTGAATCTGTATCCCTCAGATCACAAATAGCTGAAGCTAAAACAAACTGGAGACTCTTTCAAGTGAATGAGGAAGAACTGAAACTGGCAATCAAAGAGGTTTTGAATGAAGGATCCCTACTTCCGCCAACGCAGAGACCAACAATACATGGAGAAGCTGAAGCACAGAGGGAACAAGGAGGTGTCCAATATAAAGCAAAAATCATATTAGGGGACTCTAAAGTAGCTGGAGAACAAGTTCTAAGGGACACAGAAAATCACATGGAGTCTCTGAGTGAATGCTTGCTGAAGATGAAGGATAGATCTTCTCCAATCCTGGGAGCCCAAAGGGATGGTGGTCACCTGGAACTGGGAAAGACGAGTGAACCCGAAATTGGTGCTCACTTGGAGGATGAGTCCAAAGGAGCTTTGAGGAACCTGGTTTATGGTGATAAGCTAAAGGCCTCCTTAGAAATCTTGGAAGGAGGAAGAAATCAAAAATGTACTTTCTCATCTGAAGTGGAGAAAACCACAGAAGACCTTACAGAACACCTTAAAAGTCTGCAGACTGAACAGGCATCCTTGCAGTCAGAAAATGCACAGCTGCAAAATGAGAATGAGACCCCACAGAAGAACTTTAAAGTCATGATGGAATGCTATCAAGAAAATATGATGAAACTGCACAGGAAATTAAGAGTGGAGGAAAACTACCGTGTGGAGCAAGAGGAGAAACTTTCCAAAGTCGAAGAAAAGATGAGCCATACAATAACAGAGCTGGAGACCTACCGAAAGAGAGCCCAATATCTTGAAGAACAATTGCAGAGTACCATTCGTTCCTGTCTGGGGAAGATTATTTCCTCTGAGAAAGAAGCAGATGCTAGTGAGTTGGCAGCTCGGATTGCTGAAAGCAACCTCAGTTATTTCAGGAAGCACAATGCACGCAACAGACAAAAATTAACTGAGAAGGAGCTTAGATTTGAACTTGTAGAAAAAGATCCCTATGATGCACTGGACGTTTCCAACTCAGCAATGGGCAGAAAGCCTTCTCCAAATGGGCCCTCACTAATAGGTCACCCTTCATCTGAAAGGAGACCTCCTCATTTTGAAAAGAGTGGTCCACTCACACTCTCACCTTTCACTCCAGAGGGAGGAGGAAGAAGGTCAAGGGGCCCTGGAGAATCCTCTGGACCATGCGACTAGCAGTAAAGGAAGAGAATCCAGCTGTCATAAGTTCACTGATTTTCAGAGAGCACCTTCTCAGACTGGGCCCCTCTCTCCTCCAGGGGAACAGGCCAGCAGGCTGATGATCCCTCCGCCAGGCCAACCATATTCTTCTGATGCACGTCTTCCTCTACAAAGGCAAGATAGGTTTTAGTCAAATTGTGGTAGAGCATCGGGACCAGCAGAACACAGAATTCCTATTATGCCTCCTTTGGACTCTGATGTGCCTGATTCAAGTCTCCATGCTGAAAACCAAGCAACTGGCTCTGACTCTGTGTTGGCACCTTTCCCTCCAGTCAGAGGTGCCTTGTTTCCAGTTGACCCAAGGAGTCAGTTCATGAGAAGAGGACCTTTTTTTTCCTCCACCTCTCCCAGGAAACTTGTCTGGGAACCTGGAGATTATTTTCCACCTGACCCGCCACCCACTCCATTTCCAATGCGAAGTGTCTATGCAGGGAGGGGGTTTTCCTCACAAAATCTTCCCCGAAGAGCTGGAATTCAGCCCTCTTCACCCCCATTCTGAAAGTACAAGTGAGTTGCCTGAAGGGTTCCTTCCACCTGCAATTGAGCCTGTTACTCAACATCCAGAACCAAACAAGAAACCTCATGCTGTTGCTCTCTCTTCAAATGTAATTTGACTTATCTCTCATTTTTAGTTTTTAAGTAACTGCTTTTACTTCAGTAATTGACTATACTTTGGCTCCAATTGAAGCTCAATGAAACAATAATTCTTAAGATAGTATTTTGTAAATAAAGATGGTTTACGTAAGAATCTTATGAGTAAATTATTCCTATTTTATGTTATTCCAGAGAACAGCATTTAATCTGATGAAGTCACTCTTACATAAACAAGAATGGGAGTTCTAGGTACTTGTAATCTAGCTGATGGAAATATCTTTTAAACTCCCAACAAAGAAGTGTATTTAGTATGACTGTAGCAATTGTAAAGTGACTTTAGGCTTAATGAAAAAGTGTCACTGATTTAGAGACTGGTTGGGCATTTCAGCTAGTTTTTCCATATCAGAATAACTAGAGCATGGGAGGACTAAAGGAGAGAACACAACGAAACATGTCAAGGAAACAGGAGATCTCAACTACAAAGAAAAATGAAGACCTCTTTTTTATATTGGTTGCTTAAAACCTTACATAGCTCTTGAGATACCATATTTCCTACATTAGAGTCAAGTGAGTTATGAACTCCCATTTTGACCCCATATACAGATTGCACAATCACATTGTTTACACATCCACGTTTTTACAAAATGCCATGTTAGTAACTGTTGTATTCTGCTACCTTTTCTAGCCTCTACTATCCCCCCTCTCCTGCCCTCCCATCTTCTCTCTCTATCCCGTCTGCTGTAATTTAACGTTTGGGAATTGGAAACCACACTTTAAACTCACTCTCCTCCCCTTTTTCCCTTCTGTCAAATTACTCATCATCTTCTTCTATTTCTCCTCCTCCTCCTCCTCTTCCTCCTCCTCCTTATACCTTTAATTCATTCATCATAAACTCATGCATTGGTTCATTCATTCCTTTCACATATGGTGTTGGGGATCCAACTCAGGACCTTTGAAAGTGTGAAGCCAGCACTCTTGTGCTGAGCCAAAACCCCAGCACCTGTCTTTTTGATTTTATGACTGTTTATATGAAATTCAGAATCGCATTCTGCTATGGTTCACTGATATGTGGATTGACCTAGTCCTTGTTTTCTGGGAGACTTTTGGAAAATATACATGAATTATTAGGAGGTTGAAATGAAGAAACAAAGAGGAAATTCCCCGATTTCTTATTCTTGGATTCCATACTCTGACTCTGCCTACCTACTGTAAAAACTTTTAAACTCTTACTCCCCATTTCTATATCATTGCCAACAAGTGAACGTTCACTGCCCTACAACAGACCAGAGATCTCACATTGAACCATGTTTCCCCAGTAGAGACCAAGATACAATACTTATTAAAAAAAATACCCTAGTTATGAATTAGTAGGTAAAGCTTTAT
This sequence comes from Callospermophilus lateralis, assembly GCF_048772815.1. Lineage (NCBI taxonomy): Eukaryota > Metazoa > Chordata > Mammalia > Rodentia > Sciuridae > Callospermophilus > Callospermophilus lateralis. The sequence continues at coordinate 189,474 of NW_027512884.1, read as the reverse complement.
TTGAGTGTTAAATGTGCTCTAATTATGTGTTTGTGTGGTTGTTGATGTGTGTGGTGTGTGTGTGTGTGTGCTTCTGTGTAAAACAAGCACTGAGGTGTAAAATAAATGCAGGATTGCAACGGCCTTCTTAAAAATAAGAAGCAACTTTATCACATTTGAAGCCCACTGAAGAATCTGCCTGATACTTAACCTACAATTAATTGAAATGTGAAAACTTCAGGCCTAGAAAAACAAAGCCAACATACATACTGAATCTAATCAGTCTGTCTCACCTGTTTTCTAATCACTCCTTTAAATAATCCTAAATTGCCATCATAAAACATCAGTTGTATATCATCAGATATAACTGAACTGTCCATTAGTAGGTAGAACAATATAATGGGAATCAGAGTGCACATTCCGGTTTGAACTCAATCTAGGTAACATGGATTCATCTCTGTGTAATAGGCCTGCTTCTGGAAAACATAATGTAGAGCTCCAAAAGCAGAACGATTCTTTCAGAATACCATGTTATGTTTGTAAATAGATAGACAGATAGATATACAGGAATCAAAAATCTGAAAACGGTCTGGAAGTGTACATTTCAATAACTTACAATGTCAGTAGAGGGGGATTAAAGCAGATCAAGAAGACTGTGTCTGCATGCGAAATGGTTCAATTTTTGAAAGAGTTTTTTAAATGAAAATGGACAAAAAATTGAAAGGGTTACAGTAAGTGTTGAGGAGTGACTTGGCAAAAGGAGCACAGAGGTGAGAAAGAATTAAGTAGAGTTCAATAGAACCAGGTATAATTTCTGTACACATGACTCCATGAACAGGAGCAAAGGGGACACTTAAAGAAATCATAGGACTAAGGAGAGATCAGGATTAGGAGGGTTTGTACTAGTCTAGAAATGCTGACCTGAAAACCAATTAAGTTTTCAACTCCTTCTTTGGAGGAACATTAGCTGTGCCGTGCTTTTCAAAAATGACATGTCATAACTGATTTATGCCCATGTTAGCAACTCTTCTGAAATTACTTTGAAAGTAGACTATGTGAGAGTTTCTCTTTAGAGATAATTCAAGTTACTTGCATAGGAAGTGGCAGCAGGTCTGGGGATGTTGTAGCTCAGTGGCAGGGACTTTGCCTAGCTTGGGGCTGGCCTGCCATGGACTTTCACCCCAAACACTTGCAAGAAAAGAAAAGGGAGCGAAGGGAGAGAGAAAGTTGGAAGGGAGGAAGGCAAATTTGGAGGGATGCAGGCAGTTAGAAAAGAAGGAAGAAGAAAAGGAGAACACCCAGGAAGGGAGGAAGGAAGCAAGGAAGGTAGGAAATAGGGAGAGCACAAGGGCAGGGAAAGGACTGAGTCACTCAAACAAAAGGCAAGGGACACAAAGACCAATAGAGGCCATAAAAGCTGTTTGGACAGTTTAGTCAGCTTTAGAATTTGAGTGACATCAAACTGAATGTTATTATGACTGGATGGAATCTTCCTACTAACCCCGCCTTGGCCTGGCCTAAACCAAATCAAGGGGTGGGTGGCACGGAGAGGAATTCTCTCTGGCTGGAGTGGGAGGGACCTAAACCTGTGGCACATGAGGATGCACTGGGTAGGGAAGCGGACAAGACTCCCCTGATGGGCAGTTGAGCACAACAAGGCTCCTGGGAGCCTTTGATCATGGCTCCCACCGCCATACGCCCACCACCCACCATACGCTCAGCCCCTGAAGGGGATCACAGTGGTCTGCTCCGTTGCCTGGTGCAGGTTGGAGTTCCTGACCAAACACCTGAGTGTCCACAGCCTGTGTTGGCCTGCCTGGGCAGGCTGTGGTTGTGGTGGCACGAGCCAAAGCTGTCTTGGCGTGATGGAGGAGCCAAGGGCTGCCTCTCAGCCATCCTAGTGGGTGGTTCTGGAAGAAGCACCCAGGGTTGTGGCAGCATTGTCCGAAGACATGAAGCCAGGCCATCTTCCTTATGGCTTTCCTTGGGAGTTGGTGATGTGTACAGCTCTTGGATTTTTTGCTGTTCTCTCACTTTTCTGGAGAGGTTTTCAGTCGGTTCGTAGCAGGCTTTACGTGGGAAGAGAAAAAAAGGCTGGCTCTAAATCTTGCTGGACTTATTGAGGCAAAATGTGGACTTCTTGAAAAAGTGAGCCTTGTTGAAAAAGAACATGAAGGCTTAGAATCATCTTTAAAGGATTGCAGGTTTGAGAAGGGTTCAAGAGAAGCACAACAGCTGGAGGCAACCGACGAAAAGCTGCATAGGTCCGAATCCAGCCATGGCGTTGAAATGCTCTTTCTAGAAGAAGAGTTCAAAGCACAGAAGGCTCAACATGGTCAACAGGATGAAACGATGGCGCATCTATCAAGAAGGATACAGTCCCTCCAAGGTGAATCTGAATCCCCGAGATCACAAATAGCTGAAGCTAAAACAAACTGGAGACTCTTTCAAGTGAATGAGGAAGAACTGAAGCTGGCAATCAAAGAGGTTTTGAATGAAGGATCCCTACTTCCGCCAATGCAGAGACCAACAATACAAGGAGAAGCTGAAGCACAGAGGCAACAAGGAGGTGTCCAATATAAAGCAAAAATCATATTAGAGGACTCTAAAGTAGCTGGAGAACAAGTTCTAAGGGACACAGAAAATCACATGGAGTCTCTGAGTGAATGCTTGCTGAAGATGAAGGATAGATCTTCTCCAAGCCTGGGAGCCCAAAGGGATGGTGGTCACCTGGAACTGGGAAAGACGAGTGAACCCGAAATTGGTGCTCACTTGGAGGATGAGTCCAAAGGAGCTTTGAGGAACCTGGTTTATGGTGATAAGCTAAAGGCCTCCTTAGAAATCTTGGAAGGAGGAAGAAATCAAAAATGTACTTTCTCATCTGAAGTGGAGAAAACCACAGAAGACCTTACAGAACACCTTAAAAGTCTGGAGACTGAACAGGCATCCTTGCAGTCAGAAAATGCACAGCTGCAAAGTGAGACTGAGACCCAACAGAAGAACTTTAAAGTCATGATGGAATGCTATCAAGAAAATATGATGAAACTGCACAGGAAATTTAGAGTGGAGGAAAACTACCGTGTGGAGCAAGAGGAGAAACTTTCCAAAGTCGAAGAAAAGAGGAGCCATACAATAACAGAGCTGGAGACCTACCGAAAGAGAGCCCAATATCTTGAAGAACAATTGCAGAGTACCATTCGTTCCTGTCTGGGGAAGATTATTTCCTCTGAGAAAGAAGCAGATGCTAGTGAGTTGGCAGCTTGGATTGCTGAAAGAAACCTCAGTTATTTCAGGAAGCAAAATGCACACCACAGACAAAAATTAACTGAGAAGGAGCTTAGATTTGAACTTGTAGAAAAAGATCCCTATGATGCACTGGATGTTTCCAACTCAGCAATGGGCAGAAAGCCTTCTCCAAATGGGCCCTCACCAATAGGTCACCCTTCATCTGAAAGGAGACCTCCTCATTTTGAAAAGAGTGGTCCACTCACACTCTCACCTTTCACTCCAGTGGGAGGAGGAAGAGGGTCAAGGGGCCCTGGAGAATCCTCTGGACCATGCGACTAGCAGTAAAGGAAGAGAATCCAGCTGTCATAAGTTCACTGATTTTCAGAGAGCACCTTCTCAGACTGGGCCCCTCTCTCCTCCAGGGGAACAGGCCAGCAGGCTGATGATCCCTCCGCCAGGCCAACCATATTCTTCTGATGCACGTCTTCCTCTACAAAGGCAAGATAGGTTTTACTCAAATTGTGGTAGAGCATCGGGACCAGCAGAACACAGAATTCCTATTATGCCTCCTTTGGACTCTGATGTGCCTGATTCACCTCTCCATGCTGAAAACCAAGCAACTGGCTCTGACTCTGTGTTGGCACCTTTCCCTCCAGTCAGAGGTGCCTTGTTTCCAGTTGACCCAAGGAGTCAGTTCATGAGAAGAGGACCTTTTTTTTCCTCCACCTCTCCCAGGAAACTTGTCTGGGAACCTGGAGATTATTTTCCACCTGACCCGCCACCCACTCCATTTCCAATGCGAAGTGTCTATGCAGGGAGGCGCTTTTCCTCACAAAATCTTCCCCCAAGAGCTGGAATTCAGCCCTCTTCACCCCCATTCTGAAAGTACAAGTGAGTTGCCTCAAGGGTTCCTTCCACCTGCAAATGAGCCTGTTACTCAACATGCAGAACCAAACAAGAAACCTCATCCTGTTGCTCTCTCTTCAAATGTAATTTGACTTATCTCTCATTTTTAGTTTTTGAGTAACTGCTTTTACTTCAGTAATTGACTATACTTTGGCTCCAATTGAAGCTCAATGAAACAATAATTCTTAAGATAGTATTTTGTAAATATAGATGGTTTACGTAAGAATCTTATGAGTAAATTATTCCTATTTTATGTTATTCCAGAGAACAGCATTTAATCTGATGAAGCCACTCTTACATAAACAAGAATGGGAGTTCTAGGTACTTGTAATCTAGCTGATGGAAATATCTTTTAAACTCCCAACAAAGAAGTGTATTTAGTATGACTGTAGCAATTGTAAAGTGACTTTAGGCTTAATGAAAAAGTGTCACTGATTTAGAGACTGGTTGGGCATTTCAGCTAGTTTTTCCATATCAGAATAACTAGAGCATGGGAGGACTAAAGGAGAGAACACAACTAAACATGTCAAGGAAACAGGAGATCTCAACTACAAAGAAAAATGAAGAACTCTTTTTTATATTGGTTGCTTAAAACCTTACATAGCTCTTGAGATACCATATTTCCTACATTAGAGTCAAGTGAGTTATGAACTCCCATACACTCATGCATTGGTTCATTCATTCCTTTCACATATGGTGTTGGGGATCCAACTCAGGACCTTTGAAAGTGTGAAGCCAGCACTCTAGTGCTGAGCAAAAACCCCAGCACCTGTCTTTTTGATTTTATGACTGTTTATATGAAATTCAGAATCGCATTCTGCTATGGTTCACTGATATGTGGATTGACCTAGTCCTTGTTTTCTGGGAGACTTTTGGAAAATATACATGAATTATTAGGAGTTTGAAATGAAGAAACAAAGAGGAAATACCCCGATTTCTTATTCTTGAATTCCATACTCTGACTCTGCCTACCTACTGTAAAAACTTTTAAACTCTTACTCCCCATTTCTATATCATTGCCAACAAGTGAACGTTCACTGCCCTACAACAAACCAGAGAACTCACATTGAACCATGTTTCCCCAGTAGAGACCAAAACACAATACGTATTAAAAAAATACCCTAGTTATGAATTAGTAGGTAACGCTTTATTTGAGTGTTAAATGTGCTCTAATTATGTGTTTGTGTGTTTGTTGATGTGTGTGCTGTGTGTGTGTGTGTGCTTCTGTGTAAATCAAGCACTGAGGTGTAAAATAAATGCAGGATTGCAACGGCCTTCTTAAAAATAAGAAGCAACTTTATCATATTTGAAGCCCAGTGAAGAATCTGCCTGATACTTACCCTACAATTAATTGAAATGTGAAAACTTCAGGCCTAGAAAAACAAAGCCAACATACATACTGAATCTAATCAGTCTGTCTCACCTGTTTTCTAATCACTCCTTTAAATAAACCTAAATTGCCATCATAAAACATCAGTTGTATATCATCAGATATAACTGAACTGTCCATTAGTAGGTAGAACAATATAATGGGAATCAGAGTGCACATTCCGTTTTGAACTCAATCTAGGTAACATGGATTCATCTCTGTGTAATAGGTCTGCTTCTGGAAAACACAATGTAGAGCTCCAAAAGCAGAACGATTCTTTCAGAATACCATGTTATGTTTGTAAATAGATAGACAGATAGATATACAGGAATCAAAAATCTGAAAACGGTCTGGAAGTGTACATTTCAATAACTTACAATGTCAGTAGTGGGGGATTAAAGCAGATCAAGAAGACTGTGTCTGCATGCGAAATGGTTCAATTTTTGAAAGAGTTTTTTAAATGAAAATGGACAAAAAATTGAAAGGGTTACAGTAAGTGTTGAGGAGTGACTTGGCAAAAGGAGCACAGAGGTGAGAAAGAATTAAGTAGAGTTCAATAGAACCAGGTATAATTTCTGTACACATGACTCCATGAACAGGAGCAAAGGGGACACTTAAAGAAATCATAGGACTAAGGAGAGATCAGGATTAGGAGGGTTTGTACTAGTCTAGAAATGCTGACCTGAAAAGCAATTAAGTTTTCAACTCCTTCTTTGGAGGAACATTAGCTGTGCCGTGCTTTTCAAAAATGACTTGTCATAACTGATTTATGCCCATGTTAGCAACTCTTCTGAAATTACTTTGAAAGTAGACTATGTGAGAGTTTCTCTTTAGAGATAATTCAAGTTACTTGCATAGGAAGTGGCAGCAGGTCTGGGGATGTTGTAGCTCAGTGGCAGTGACCTTGCCTAGCTTGGGGCTGGCCTGCCATGGACTTTCACCCCAAACACTTGCAGGAAAAGAAAAGGGAGGGAAGGGAGAGAGAAAGTTGGAAGGGAGGATGGCAAAGTTGGAGGGATGCAGGGAGGTAGAAAAGAAAGAAGAAGAAAAGGAGAAAACCCAGGAAGGGAGGAAGGAAGCAAGGAAGGGAGGAAATAGGGAAACACAAGGGCAGGGAAAAGACTGAGTCACTCAAACAAAAGGCAAGGGACACAAAGACCAATATAGGCCATAAAAGCTGTTTGAACAGTTTAGTCAGCTTTAGAATTTGAGTGACATCAAACTGAATGTTATTATGACTGGATGGAATCTTCCTACTAAGCCAACTTGGCTTGGCCTTAACCAAATCAAGGGGTGGGTGGCATGGAGAGGAATTCTCTCTGGCTGGAGTGGGAGGGACCTAAACCTGTGGCACATGAAGATGCACTGGGTAGGGAAGCGGACAAGACTCCCCTGATGGGCAGTTGAGCACAACAAGGCTCCTGGGAGCCTTTGATCATGGCTCCCACCGCCATACGCCCACCACCCACCATACGCTCAGCCCCTGAAGGAAATCACAGTGGTCTCCTCCGTTACCTGGTTCAGGTTGGAGTTCCTGACCAAACACCTCAGTGTCCACAGCCTGTGTTGGCCTGCCTGGGCAGGCTGTGGTTGTGGTGGCAAGAGCCAAAGCTGTCTTGGCGTGATGGAGGAGCCAAGGGCTGCCTCTCAGCCATCCTAGTGGGCGGTTCTGGAAGAAGCACCCAGGGTTGTGGCAGCATTGTCCGAAGACATGAAGCCAGGCCATCTTCCTTATGGCTTTCCTTGGGAGTTGGTGGTGTGTACAGCTCTTGGATTTTTTGCTGTTCTCTCACTTTTCTGGAGAGGTTTTCAGTCGGTTCGTAGCAGGCTTTACGTGGGAAGAGAAAAAAGGCTGGCTCTAAATCTTGCTGGACTTATTGAGGCAAAATGTGGACTTCTTGAAAAAGTGAGCCCTGTTGAAAAAGAACATGAAGGCTTAAAATCATCTTTAAAGGATTGCAGGTTTGAGAAGGGTTCAAGAGAAGCACAACAGCTGGAGGCAACCGACGAAAAGCTGCATAGGTCCGAATCCAGCCATGGCGTTGAAATGCTCTTTCTAGAAGAAGAGCTCAAAGCACAGAAGGCTCAACAAGGTCAACAGGATGAAACGATGGCGCATCTATCAAGAAGGATACAGTCCCTCCAAAGTGAATCTGAATCACTGAGATCACAAATAGCTGAAGCTAAAACAAACTGGAGACTCTTTCAAGTGAATGAGGAAGAACTGAAGCTGGTAATCAAAGAGGTTTTGAATGAAGGATCCCTACTTCCGCCAACGCAGAGACCAACAATACAAGGAGAAGCTGAAGCACAGAGGGAACAAGGAGGTGTCCAATATAAAGCAAAAATCATATTAGAGGACTCTAAAGTAGCTGGAGAACAAGTTCTAAGGGACACAGAAAATCACATGGAGTCTCTGAGTGAATGCTTGCTGAAGATGAAGAATAGATCTTCTCCAAGCCTGGGAGCCCAAAGGGATGTTGGTCACCTGGAACTGGGAAAGACGAGTGAACCCGAAATTGGTGCTCACTTGGAGGATGAGTCCAAAGGAGCTTTGAGGAACCTGGTTTATGGTGATAAGCTAAAGGCCTCCTTAGAAATCTTGGAAGGAGGAAGAAATCAAAAATGTACTTTCTCATCTGAAGTGGAGAAAACCACAGAAGACCTTACAGAACACCTTAAAAGTCTGCAGACTGAACAGGCATACTTGCAGTCAGAAAATGCACAGCTGCAAAGTGAGAATGAGACCCTACAGGAGAACTTTAAAGTCATGATGGAATGCTATCAAGAAAATATGATGAAACTGCACAGGAAATTAAGAGTGGAGGAAAACTACCGTGTGGAGCAAGAGGAGAAACTTTCCAAAGTCGAAGAAAAGATGAGCCATACAATAAAAGAGCTGGAGACCTACCGAAAGAGAGCCCAATATCTTGAAGAACAATTGCAGAGTACCATTCGTTCCTGTCTGGGGAAGATTATTTCCTCTGAGAAAGAAGCAGATGCTAGTGAGTTGGCAGCTCGGATTGCTGAAAGAAACCTCAGTTATTTCAGGAAGCACAATGCACGCAACAGACAAAAATTAACTGAGAAGGAGCTTAGATTTGAACTTGTAGAAAAAGATCCCTATGATGCACTGGATGTTTCCAACTCAGCAATGGGCAGAAAGCCTTCTCCAAATGGGCCCTCACCAATAGGTCACCCTTCATCTGAAAGGAGACCTCCTCATTTTGAAAAGAGTGGTCCACTCACACTCTCACCTTTCACTCCAGTGGGAGGAGGAAGAGGGTCAAGGGGCCCTGGAGAATCCTCTGGACCATGCGACTAGCAGTAAAGGAAGAGAATCCAGCTGTCATAAGTTCACTGATTTTCAGAGAGCACCTTCTCAGACTGGGCCCCTCTCTCCTCCAGGGGAACAGGCCAGCAGGCTGATGATCCCTCCGCCAGGCCAACCATATTCTTCTGATGCACGTCTTCCTCTACAAAGGCAAGATAGGTTTTACTCAAATTGTGGTAGAGCATCGGGACAAGCAGAACACAGAATTCCTAATATGCCTCCTTTGGACTCTGATGTGCCTGATTCACCTCTCCATGCTGAAAACCAAGCAACCGGCTCTGACTCTGTGTTGGCACCTTTCCCTCCAGTCAGAGGTGCCTTGTTTCCATTTGACCCAAGGAGTCAGTTCATGAGAAGAGCACCTTTTTTTTCCTCCACCTCTCCCAGGAAACTTGTCTGGGAACCTGGAGATTATTTTCCACCTGACCCGCCACCCACTCCATTTCCAATGCGAAGTGTCTATGCAGGGAGGGGGTTTTCCTCACAAAATCTTCCCCCAAGAGCTGGAATTCAGCCCTCTTCACCCCCATTCTGAAAGTACAAGTGAGTTGCCTCAAGGGTTCCTTCCACCTGCAAATGAGCCTGTTACTCAACATCCAGAACCAAACAAGAAACCTCATGCTGTTGCTCTCTCTTCAAATGTAATTTGACTTATCTCTCATTTTTATTTTTTACTAACTGCTTTTACTTCAGTAATTGACTATACTTTGGCTCCAATTGAAGCTCAATGAAACAATAATTCTTAAGATAGTATTTTGTAAATAAAGGTGGTTTACGTAGGAATCTTATGACTAAATTATTCCTATTTTATGTAATTCCAGATAACAGCATTTAATCTGATGAAGCCACTCTTACATAAACAAAAATGGGAGTTCTAGGTACTTGTAATCTAGCTGATGGAAATATCTTTTAAACTCCCAACAAAGAAGTGTATTTAGTATGACTGTAGCAATTGTAAACTGACTTTAGGCTTAATGAAAAAGTGTCACTGATTTAGAGACTGGTTGGGCATTTCAGCTAGTTTTCCATATCAGAATAACTAGAGCATGGGAGGACTAAAGGAGAGAACACAACTAAACATGTCAAGGAAACAGGAGATCTCAACTACAAAGAAAAATGAAGATCTCTTTTTTATATTGGTTGCTTAAAACCTTACATAGCTCTTGAGATAACATATTTCCTACATTAGATTCAAGTGAGTTATGAACTCCCATTTTGACCCCATATACAGATTGCACAATCACATTGTTTACACATTCACGTTTTTACAAAATGCCATGTTAGTAACTGTTGTATACTGCTACCTTTTCTAGCCTCAACTATCCCCCCTCTCCTGCCCTCCCATCTTCTCTCTCTATCCCGTCTGCTGTAATTTAACGTTTGGGAATTGGAAACCACACTTTAAACTCACTCTCCTCCCCTTTTTCCCTTCTGTCAAATTACTCATCATCTTCTTCTATTTCTCCTCCTCCTCCTCCTCTTCCTCCTCCTCCTTTTACCTTTAATTCATTCATCATACACTCATGCATTGGTTCATTCATTCCTTTCACATATGGTGTTGGGGATCCAACTCAGGACCTTTGAAAGTGTGAAGCCAGCACTCTAGTGCTGAGCCAAAACCCCAGCACCTGTCTTTTTGATTTTATGACTGTTTACATGAAATTCAGAATCGCATTCTGCTATGGTTCACTGATATGTGGATTGACCTAGTCCTTGTTTTCTGGGAGACTTTTGGAAAATATACATGAATTATTAGGAGGTTGAAATGAAGAAACAAAGAGGAAATTCCCCGATTTCTTATTCTTGGATTCCATACTCTGACTCTGCCTACCTACTGTAAAAACTATTAAACTCTTACTCCCCATTTCTATATCATTGCCAACAAGTGAACGTTCACTGCCCTACAACAAACCAGAGAACTCACATTGAACCATGTTTCCCCAGTAGAGACGAAGACACAATACTTATTAAAAAAATACCCTAGTTATGAATTAGTAGGTAAAGCTTTATTTGAGTGTTAAATGTGCTCTAATTATGTGTTTGTGTGTTTGTTGATGTGTGTGCTGTGTGTGTGTGTGTGCTTCTGTGTAAATCAAGCACTGAGGTGTAAAATAAATGCAGGATTGCAACGGCCTTCTTAAAAATAAGAAGCAACTTTATCATATTTGAAGCCCAGTGAAGAATCTGCCTGATACTTAACCTACAATTAATTGAAATGTGAAAACTTCAGGCCTAGAAAAACAAAGCCAACATACATACTGAATCTAATCAGTCTGTCTCACCTGTTTTCTAATCACTCCTTTAAATAATCCTAAATTGCCATCATAAAACATCAGTTGTATATCATCAGATATAACTGAACTGTCCATTAGTAGGTAGAACAATATAATGGGAATCAGAGTGCACATTCCGGTTTGAACTCAATCTAGGTAACATGGATTCATCTCTGTGTAATAGGTCTGCTTCTGGAAAACACAATGTAGAGCTCCAAAAGCAGAACGATTCTTTCAGAATACCATGTTATGTTTGTAAATAGATAGACAGATAGATATACAGGAATCAAAAATCTGAAAATGGTCTGGAAGTGTACATTTCAATAACTTACAATGTCAGTAGTGGGGGATTAAAGCAGATCAAGAAGACTGTGTCTGCATGCGAAATGGTTCAATTTTTGAAAGAGTTTTTAAATGAAAATGGACAAAAAATTGAAAGGTTTACAGTAAGTGTTGAGTAGTGACTTGGCAAAAGGAGCACAGAGGTGAGAAAGAATTAAGTAGAGCTCAATAGAACCAGGTATAATTTCTGTACACATGACTCCATGAACAGGAGCAAAGGGGACACTTAAAGAAATCATAGGACTAAGGAGAGATCAGGATTAGGAGGGTTTGTACTAGTCTAGAAATGCTGACCTGAAAACCAATTAAGTTTTCAACTCCTTCTTTGGAGGAACATTAGCTGTGCCATGCTTTTCAAAAATGACTTGTCATAACTGATTTATGCCCATGTTAGCAACTCTTCTGAAATTACTTTGAAAGTAGACTATGTGAGAGTTTCTCTTTAGAGATAATTCAAGTTACTTGCATAGGAAGTGGCAGCAGGTCTGGGGATGTTGTAGCTCAGTGGCAGTGACCTTGCCTAGCTTGGGGCTGGCCTGCCATGGACTTTCACCCCAAACACTTGCAAGAAAAGAAAAGGGAGGGAAGGGAGAGAGAAAGTTGGAAGGGAGGAAGGCAAAGTTGGAGGGATGCAGGGAGGTAGAAAAGAAAGAAGAAGAAAATGGGAAAACCCAGGAAGGGAGGAAGAAAGCAAGGAAGGTAGGAAATAGGGAAACACAAGGGCAGGGAAAGGACTGAGTCACTCAAACAAAAGGCAAGGGACACAAAGACCAATATAGGCCATAAAAGCTGTTTGAACAGTTTAGTCAGCTTTAGAATTTGAGTGACATCAAACTGAATGTTATTATGACTGGATGGAATCTTCCTACTAACCCCACCTTGGCTTGGCCTAAACCAAATCAAGGGGTGGGTGGCATGGAGAGGAATTCTCTCTGGCTGGAGTGGGAGGGACCTAAACCTGTGGCACATGAGGATGCACTGGGTAGGGAAGCGGACAAGACTCCCCTGATGGGCAGTTGAGCACAACAAGGCTCCTGGGAGCCTTGGATCATGGCTCCCACCGCCATACGCCCACCACCCACCATACGCTCAGCCCCTGAAGGGGATCACAGTGGTCTGCTCCGTTGCCTGGTGCAGGTTGGAGTTCCTGACCAAACACCTCAGTGTCCACAGCCTGTGTTGGCCTGCCTGGGCAGGCTGTGGTTGTGGTGGCAAGAGCCAAAGCTGTCTTGGCGTGATGGAGGAGCCAAGGGCTGCCTCTCAGCCATCCTAGTGGGTGGTTCTGGAAGAAGCACCCAGGGTTGTGGCAGCATTGTCCGAAGACATGAAGCCAGGCCATCTTCCTTATGGCTTTCCTTGGGAGTTGGTGGTGTGTACAGCTCTTGGATTTTTTGCTGTTCTCTCACTTTTCTGGAGAGGTTTTCAGTCGGTTCGTAGCAGGCTTTACGTGGGAAGAGAAAAAAGGCTGGCTCTAAATCTTGCTGCACTTATTGAGGCAAAATGTGGACTTCTTGAAAAAGTGAGCCTTGTTGAAAAAGAACATGAAGGCTTAGAATCATCTTTAAAGGATTGCAGGTTTGAGAAGGGTTCAAGAGAAGCACAACAGCTGGAGGCAACCGACGAAAAGCTGCATAGGTCCGAATCCAGCCATGGCATTGAAATGCTCTTTCTAGAAGAAGAGCTCAAAGCACAGAAGGCTCAACAAGGTCAACAGGATGAAACGATGGCTCATCTATCAAGAAGGATACAGTCCCTCCAAGGTGAATCTGAATCCCTGAGATCACAAATAGCTGAAGCTAAAACAAACTGGAGACTCTTTCAAGTGAATGAGGAAGAACTGAAGCTGGCAATCAAAGAGGTTTTGAATGAAGGATCCCTACTTCCGCCAACGCAGAGACCAACAATACAAGGAGAAGCTGAAGCACAGAGGGAACAAGGAGGTGTCCAATATAAAGCAAAAATCATATTAGAGGACTCTAAAGTAGCTGGAGAACAAGTTCTAAGGGACACAGAAAATCACATGGAGTCTCTGAGTGAATGCTTGCTGAAGATGAAGGATAGATCTTCTCCAAGCCTGGGAGCCCAAAGGGATGGTGGTCACCTGGAACTGGGAAAGATGAGTGAACCCGAAATTGGTGCTCACTTGGAGGATGAGTCCAAAGGAGCTTTGAGGAACATGGTTTATGGTGATAAGCTAAAGGCCTCCTTAGAAATCTTGGAAGGAGGAAGGAATCAAAAATGTACTTTCTCATCTGAAGTGGAGAAAACCACAGAAGACCTTACAGAACACCTTAAAAGTCTGCAGACTGAACAGGCATCCTTGCAGTCAGAAAATGCACAGCTGCAAAGTGAGAATGAGACCCCACATAAGAACTTTAAAGTCATGATGGAACGCTATCAAGAAAATATGATGAAACTGCACAGGAAATTTAGAGTGGAGGAAAACTACCGTGTGGAGCAAGAGGAGAAACTTTCCAAAGTCGAAGAAAAGATGAGCCATACAATAAAAGAGCTGGAGACCTACAGAAAGAGAGCCCAATATCTTGAAGAACAATTGCAGAGTACCATTCGTTCCTGTCTGGGGAAGATTATTTCCTCTGAGAAAGAAGCAGATGCTAGTGAGTTGGCAGCTCGGATTGCTGAAAGAAACCTCAGTTATTTCAGGAAGCAAAATGCACGCAACAGACAAAAATTAACTGAGAAGGAGCTTAGATTTGAACTTGTAGAAAAAGATCCCTATGATGCACTGGATGTTTCCAACTCAGCAATGGGCAGAAAGCGTTCTCCAAATGGGCCCTCACCAATAGGTCACCCTTCATCTGAAAGGAGACCTCCTCATTTTGAAAAGAGTGGTCCACTCACACTCTCACCTTTCACTCCAGTGGGAGGAGGAAGAGGGTCAAGGGGCCCTGGAGAATCCTCTGGACCATGCGACTAGCAGTAAAGGAAGAGAATCCAGCTGTCATAAGTTCACTGATTTTCAGAGAGCACCTTCTCAGACTGGGCCCCTCTCTCCTCCAGGGGAACAGGCCAGCAGGCTGATGATCCCTCCGCCAGGCCAACCATATTCTTCTGATGCACGTCTTCCTCTACAAAGGCAAGATAGGTTTTACTCAAATTGTGGTAGAGCATCGGGACCAGCAGAACACAGAATTCCTAATATGCCTCCTTTGGACTCTGATGTGCCTGATTCACCTCTCCATGCTGAAAACCAAGCAACCGGCTCTGACTCTGTGTTGGCACCTTTCCCTCCAGTCAGAGGTGCCTTGTTTCCAGTTGACCCAAGGAGTCAGTTCATGAGAAGTGGACCTTTTTTTTCCTCCACCTCTCCCAGGAAACTTGACTGGGAACCTGGAGATTATTTTCCACCTGACCCGCCACCCACGCCATTTCCAATGCGAAGTGTCTATGCAGGGAGGGGGTTTTCCTCACAAAATCTTCCCCCAAGAGCTGGAATTCAGCCCTCTTCACCCCCATTCTGAAAGTACAAGTGAGTTGCCTCAAGGGTTCCTTCCACCTGCAAATGAGCCTGTTACTCAACATCCAGAACCAAACAAGAAACCTCATGCTGTTGCTCTCTCTTCAAATGTAATTTGACTTATCTCTCATTTTTACTTTTTAAGTAACTGCTTTTAGTTCAGTAATTGACTATACTTTGGCTCCAATTGAAGCTCAATGAAACAATAATTCTTAAGATAGTATTTTGTAAATAAAGATGGTTTACGTAAGAATCTTATGAGTAAATTATTCCTATTTTATGTTATTCCAGAGAACAGCATTTAATCTGATGAAGCCACTCTTACATAAACAAGAATGGGAGTTCTAGGTCCTTGTAATCTAGCTGATGTAAATATCTTTTAAACTCCCAACAAAGAAGTGTATTTAGTATGACTGTAGCAATTGTAAAGTGACTTTAGGCTTAATGAAAAAGTGTCACTGATTTAGAGACTGGTTGGGCATTTCAGCTAGTTTTTCCATATCAGAATAACTAGAGCTTGGGAGGACTAAAGGAGAGAACACAACTAATCATGTCAAGGAAACAGGAGATATCAACTACAAAGAAAAATGAAGACCTCTTTTTTATATTGGTTGCTTAAAACCTTACATAGCTCTTGAGATACCATATTTCCTACATTAGATTCAAGTGAGTTATGAACTCCCATTTTGACCCCATATACAGATTGCACAATCACATTGTTTACACATCCACGTTTTTACAAAATGCCATGTTAGTAACTGTTGTATACTGCTACCTTTTCTAGCCTCTACTATCTCCAATCTCCTGCCCTCCCATCTTCTCTCTCTATCCCGTCTGCTGTAATTTAACGTTTGGGAATTGGAAACCACACTTTAAACTCACTCTCCTCCCCTTTTTCCCTTCTGTCAAATTACTCATCATCTTCTTCTATTTCTCCTCCTCCTCCTCCTCTTCCTCCTCCTCCTCATACCTTTTATTCATTCATCATACACTCATGCATTGATTCATTCATTCCTTTCACATATGGTGTTGGGGATCAAACTCAGGACCTTTGAAAGTGTGAAGCCAGCACTCTAGTGCTGAGCCAAAACCCCAGCACCTGTCTTTTTGATTTTATGACTGTTTATATGAAATTCAGAATCGCATTCTGCTATGGTTCACTGATATGTGGATTGACCTAGTCCTTGTTTTCTGGGAGACTTTTGGAAAATATACATGAATTATTAGGAGGTTGAAATGAAGAAACAAAGAGGAAATTCCCCGATTTCTTATTCTTGGATTCCATACTCTGACTCTGCCTACCTACTGTAAAAACTTTTAAACTCTTACTCCCCATTTCTATATCATTGCCAACAAGTGAACGTTCACTGCCCTACAACAAACCAGAGAACTCACGTTGAACCATGTTTCCCCAGTAGAGACCAAGACACAATACTTATTAAAAAAATACCCTAGTTATGAATTAGTAGGTAAAGCTTTATTTGAGTGTTAAATGTGCTCTAATTATGTGTTTGTGTGTGTGTTGATGTGTGTGGTGTGTGGGTGTGTGTGCTTGTGTGTAAAACAAGCACTGAGCTGTAAAATAAATGCAGGATTGCAACGGCCTTCGTAAAAATAAGAAGCAACTTTATCACATTTGAAGCCCACTGAAGAATCTGCCTGATACTTAACCTACAATTAATTTAAATGTGAAAACTTCAGGCCTAGAAAAACAAAGCCAACATACATACTGAATCTAATCAGTCTGTCTCACCTGTTTTCTAATCACTCCTTTAAATAAACCTAAATTGCCAGCATAAAACATCAGTTGTTCTAAACGAGTGGACGGATGTCCCCCGTCATGGACTGTTTAAAATACATGGAGGATCCGGCACTGCTTGTTATCTAGAATGACTTCTGCCAGAACTACTATTGGAGAATGGTTGCTGTTATACTGCAGTTCTTATACCAGTAAACTGGAATGAAGGTAATTTCAGGCTGCAAAGGAATAAATTGATTTTACTAACTGGTTTTTGGAAAACACTGCCATGAAAAATTATCAATATGTTCATAAAGGCATCTACATGTCTCTTCACAAGGGTTTTACACAATGGGGGAGGTGGTGAGGTCTGGTGATAACTGAACTGTCCATTAGTAGGTAGAACAATATAATGGGAATCAGAGTGCACATTCCGGTTTGAACTCAATCGAGGTAACATGGATTCATCTCTGTGTAAGAGGCCTGCTTCTGGAAAACACATTGTAGAGCTCCAAAAGCAGAACCATTCTTTCAGAATACCATGTTACGTTTGTAAATAGATAGACAGATAGATAGACAGGAATCAAAAATCTGAAAACGGTCTGGAAGTGTACATTTCAATAACTTACAATGTCAGTAGTGGGGGATTAATAGCAGATCAAGAAGACTGTGTCTGCATGCGAAATGGTTCAATTTTTGAAAGAGTTTTTTAAATGAAAATGGACAAAAAATTGAAAGGGTTACAGTAAGTGTTGAGGAGTGACTTGGCAAAAGGAGCACAGAGGTGAGAAAGAATTAAGTAGAGTTCAATAGAACCAGGAATAATTTCTGTACACATGACTCCATGAACAGGCGCAAAGGGGACACTTAAAGAAATCATAGGACTAAGGAGAGATCAGGATTAGGAGGGTTTGTACTAGTCTAGAAATGCTGACCTGAAAACCAATTAAGTTTACAACTCCTTCTTTGGAGGAACCTTAGCTGTGCCGTGCTTTTCAAAAATGACTTGTCATAACTGATTTATGCCCATGTTAGCAACTCTTCTGAAATTACTTTGAAAGTAGACTAATGTGAGAGTTTCTCTTTAGAGATAATTCAAGTTACTTGCATAGGAAGTGGCAGCAGGTCTGGGGATGTTGTAGCTCAGTGGCAGTGACCTTGCCTAGCTTGGGGCTGGCCTGCCATGTACGTTCACCCCAAACACTTGCAAGAATAGTAAAGGGAGGGAAGGGAGAGAGAAAGTTGGAAGGGAGGAAGGCAAAGTTGGAGGGATGGAGGGAGGTAGAAAAGAAGGAAGAAGAAAAGGAGAAAACCCAGGAAGGGAGAAAGGAAGCAAGGAAGGTAGGAAATAGGGAGAGCACAAGGGCAGGGAAAGGACTGAGTCACTCAAACAAAAGGCAAGGGACACAAAGACCAATAGAGGCCATAAAAGCTGTTTGAACAGTTTAGTCAGCTTTAGAATTTGAGTGACATCAAACTGAATGTTATTATGACTGGATGGAATCTTCCTACTAACCCCGCCTTGGCCTGGCCTAAACCAAATCAAGGGGTGGGTGGCATGGAGAGGAATTCTCTCTGGCTGGAGTGGGAGGGACCTAAACCTGTGGCACATGAGGATGCACTGGGTAGGGAAGCGGACAAGACTCCCCTGATGGGCAGTTGAGCACAACAAGGCTCCTGGGAGCCTTTGATCATGGCTCCCACCGCCATACGCCCACCACCCACCATACGCTCAGCCCCTGAACGGGATCACAGTGGTCTGCTCCGTTGCCTGGTGCAGGTTGGAGTTCCTGACCAAACACCTGAGTGTCCACAGCCTGTGTTGGCCTGCCTGGGCAGGCTGTGGTTGTGGTGGCAAGAGCCAAAGCTGTCTTGGCGTGATGGAGGAGCCAAGGGCTGCCTCTCAGACATCCTAGTGGGTGGTTCTGGAAGAAGCACCCAGGGTTGTGGCAGCATTGTCCGAAGACATGAAGCCAGGCCATCTTCCTTATGGCTTTCCTTGGGAGTTGGTGGTGTGTACAGCTCTTGGATTTTTTGCTGTTCTCTCACTTTTCTGGAGAGGTTTTCAGTCGGTTCGTAGCAGGCTTTACGTGGGAAGAGAAAAAAGGCTGGCTCTAAATCTTGCTGGACTTATTGAGGCAAAATGTGGACTTCTTGAAAAAGTGAGCCTTGTTGAAAAAGAACATGAAGGCTTAGAATCATCTTTAAAGGATTGCAGGTTTGAGAAGGGTTCAAGAGAAGCACAACAGCTGGAGGCAACCGACGAAAAGCTGCATAGGTCCGAATACAGCCATGGCGTTGAAATGCTCTTTCTAGAAGAAGAGCTCAAAGCACAGAAGGCTCAACAAGGTCAACAGGATGAAATGATGGCGCATCTATCAAGAAGGATACAGTCCCTCCAAGGTGAATCTGAATCCCTGAGATCACAAATAGCTGAAGCTAAAACAAACTGGAGACTCTTTCAAGTGAATGAGGAAGAACTGAAGCTGGCAATCAAAGAGGTTTTGAATGAAGGATCCCTACTTCCGCCAACGCAGAGACCAACAATACAAGGAGAAGCTGAAGCACAGAGGGAACAAGGAGGTGTCCAATATAAAGCAAAAATCATATTAGAGGACTCTAAAGTAGCTGGAGAACAAGTTCTAAGGGACACAGAAAATCACATGGAGTCTCTGAGTGAATGCTTGCTGAAGATGAAGGATAGATCTTCTCCAAGCCTGGGAGCCCAAAGGTATGGTGGTCACCTGGAACTGGGAAAGACGAGTGAACCCGAAATGGGTGCTCACTTGGAGGATGAGTCCAAAGGAGCTTTGAGGAACCTGGTTTATGGTGATAAGCTAAAGGCCTCCTTAGAAATCTTGGAAGGAGGAAGAAATCAAAAATGTACTTTCTCATCTGAAGTGGAGAAAACCACAGAAGACCTTACAGAACACCTTAAAAGTCTGCAGACTGAACAGGCATCCTTGCAGTCAGAAAATGCACAGCTGCAAAGTGAGAATGAGACCCTACAGGAGAACTTTAAAGTCATGATGGAACGCTATCAAGAAAATATGATGAAACTGCACAGGAAATTAAGAGTGGAGGAAAACTACCGTGTGGAGCAAGAGGAGAAACTTTCCAAAGTCGAAGAAAAGATGAGCCATACAATAAAAGAGCTGGAGACCTACAGAAAGAGAGCCCAATATCTTGAAGAACAATTGCAGAGTACCATTCGTTCCTGTCTGGGGAAGATTATTTCCTCTGACAAAGAAGCAGATGCTAGTGAGTTGGCAGCTTGGATTGCTGAAAGAAACCTCAGTTATTTCAGGAAGCACAATGCACGCAACAGACAAAAATTAACTGAGAAGGAGCTTAGATTTGAACTTGTAGAAAAAGATCCCTATGATGCACTGGATGTTTCCAACTCAGCAATGGGCAGAAAGCCTTCTCCAAATGGGCCCTCACCAATAGGTCACCCTTCATCTGAAAGGAGACCTCCTCATTTTGAAAAGAGTGGTCCACTCACACTCTCACCTTTCACTCCAGTGGGAGGAGGAAGAGGGTCAAGGGGCCCTTTAGAATCCTCTGGACCATGCGACTAGCAGTAAAGGAAGAGAATCCAGCTGTCATAAGTTCACTGATTTTCAGAGAGCACCTTCTCAGACTGGGCCCCTCTCTCCTCCAGGGGAACAGGCCAGCAGGCTGATGATCCCTCCGCCAGGCCAACCATATTCTTCTGATGCACGTCTTCCTCTACAAAGGCAAGATAGGTTTTACTCAAATTGTGGTAGAGCATCGGGACCAGCAGAACACAGAATTCCTAATATGCCTCCTTTGGACTCTGATGTGCCTGATTCACCTCTCCATGCTGAAAACCAAGCAACCGGCTCTGACTCTGTGTTGGCACCTTTCCCTCCAGTCAGAGGTGCCTTGTTTCCAGTTGACCCAAGGAGTCAGTTCATGAGAAGAGGACCTTTTTTTTCCTCCACCTCTCCCAGGAAACTTGTCTGGGAACCTGGAGATTATTTTCCACCTGACCCGCCACCCACTCCATTTCCAATGCGAAGTGTCTATGAAGGGAGGGGGTTTTCCTCACAAAATCTTCCCCCAAGAGCTGGAATTCAGCCCTCTTCACCCCCATTCTGAAAGTACAAGTGAGTTGCCTGAAGGGTTCCTTCCACCTGCAAATGAGCCTGTTACTCAACATGCAGAACCAAACAAGAAACCTCATGCTGTTGCTCTCTCTTCAAATGTAATTTGACTTATCTCTCATTTTTAGTTTTTAAGTAACTGCTTTTACTTCAGTAATTGACTATACTTTGGCTCCAATTGAAGCTCAATGAAACAATAATTCTTAAGATAGTATTTTGTAAATACAGATGGTTTACGTAAGAATCTTATGAGTAAATTATTCCTATTTTATGTTATTCCAGAGAACAGCATTTAATCTGATGAAGCCACTCTTACATAAACAAGAATGGGAGTTCTAGGTACTTGTAATCTAGCTGATGGAAATATCTTTTAAACTCCCAACAAAGAAGTGTATTTAGTATGACTGTAGCAATTGTAAAGTGACTTTAGGCTTAATGAAAAAGTGTCACTGATTTAGAGACTGGTTGGGCATTTCAGCTAGTTTTTCCATATCAGAATAACTAGAGCATGGGAGGACTAAAGGAGAGAACACAACTAAACATGTCAAGGAAACAGGAGATCTCAACTACAAAGAAAAATGAAGACCTCTTTTTTATATTGGTTGCTTAAAACCTTACATAGCTCTTGAGATACCATATTTCCTACATTAGATTCAAGTGAGTTATGAACTCCCATTTTGACCCCATATACAGATTGCACAATCACATTGTTTACACATTCACGTTTTTACAAAATGCCATGTTAGTAACTGTTGTATATTGCTACCTTTTCAGGCCTCTACTATCCCCCCTCTCCTGCCCTCCCATCTTCTCTCTCTATCCCGTCTGCTGTAATTTAACGTTTGGGAATTGGAAACCACACTTTAAACACACTCTCCTCCCCTTTTTCCCTTCTGTCAAATTACTCATCATCTTCTTCTATTTCTCCTCCTCCTCCTCCTCTTCCTCCTCCTCCTTATACCTTTAATTCATTCATCATACACTCATGCATTGGTTGATTCTTTCCTTTCACATATGGTGTTGGGGATCCAACTCAGGACCTTTGAAAGTGTGAAGCCAGCACTCTTGTGCTGAGCCAAAACCCCAGCACCTGTCTTTTTGATTTTATGACTGTTTATATGAAATTCAGAATCGCATTCTGCTATGGTTCACTGATATGTGGATTGACCTAGTCCTTGTTTTCTGGGAGACTTTTGGAAAATATACATGAATTATTAGGAGGTTGAAATGAAGAAACAAAGAGGAAATTCCCCGATTTCTTATTCTTGGATTCCATACTCTGACTCTGCCTACCTACTGTAAAAACTTTTAAACTCTTACTCCCCATTTCTATATCATTGCCAACAAGTGAACGTTCACTGCCCTACAACAAACCAGAGAACTCACATTGAACCATGTTTCCCCAGTAGAGACCAAGACACAATACTTATTAAAAAAATACCCTAGTTATGAATTAGTAGGTAAAGCTTTATTTGAGTGTTAAATGTGCTCTAATTATGTGTTTGTGTGTTTGTTGATGTGTGTGCTGTGTGTTTGTGTGTGCTTCTGTGTAAATCAAGCACTGAGGTGTAAAATAAATGCAGGATTGCAACGGCCTTCTTAAAAATAAGAAGCAACTTTATCATATTTGAAGCCCAGTGAAGAATCTGCCTGATACATAACCTACAATTAATTGAAATGTGAAAACTTCAGGCCTAGAAAAACAAAGCCAACATACATACTGAATCTAATCAGTCTGTCTCACCTGTTTTCTAATCACTCCTTTAAATAATCCTAAATTGCCATCATAAAACATCAGTTGTATATCATCAGATATAACTGAACTGTCCATTAGTAGGTAGAACAATATAATGGGAATCAGAGTGCACATTCCGGTTTGAACTCAATCTAGGTAACATGGATTCATCTCTGTGTAATAGGTCTGCTTCTGGAAAACACAATGTAGAGCTCCAAAAGCAGAACGATTCTTTCAGAATACCATGTTATGTTTGTAAATAGATAGACAGATAGATATACAGGAATCAAAAATCTGAAAACGGTCTGGAAGTGTACATTTCAATAACTTACAATGTCAGTAGTGGGGGATTAAAGCAGATCAAGAAGACTGTGTCTGCATGCGAAATGGTTCAATTTTTGAAAGAGTTTTTTAAATGAAAATGGACAAAAAATTGAAAGGGTTACAGTAAGTGTTGAGGAGTGACTTGGCAAAAGGAGCACAGAGGTGAGAAAGAATTAAGTAGAGCTCAATAGAACCAGGTATAATTTCTGTACACATGACTCCATGAACAGGAGCAAAGGGGACACTTAAAGAAATCATAGGACTAAGGAGAGATCAGGATTAGGAGGGTTTGTACTAGTCTAGAAATGCTGACCTGAAAACCAATTAATTTTCAACTCCTTCTTTGGAGGAACATTAGCTGTGCCGTGCTTTTCAAAAATGACATGTCATAACTGATTTATGCCCATGTTAGCAACTCTTCTGAAATTACTTTGAAAGTAGACTATGTGAGAGTTTCTCTTTAGAGATAATTCAAGTTACTTGCATAGGAAGTGGCAGCAGGTCTGGGGATGTTGTAGCTCAGTGGCAGTGACCTTGCCTAGCTTGGGGCTGGCCTGCCATGGACTTTCACCCCAAACACTTGCAAGAAAAGAAAAGGGAGGGAAGGGAGAGAGAAAGTTGGAAGGGAGGATGGCAAAGTTGGAGGGATGCAGGGAGGTAGAAAAGAAAGAAGAAGAAAAGGAGAAAACCCAGGAAGGGAGGAAGGAAGCAAGGAAGGTAGGAAATAGGGAAACACAAGGGCAGGGAAAAGACTGAGTCACTCAAACAAAAGGCAAGGGACACAAAGACCAATATAGGCCATAAAAGCTGTTTGAACAGTTTAGTCAGCTTTAGAATTTGAGTGACATCAAACTGAATGTTATTATGACTGGATGGAATCTTCCTACTAATCCAACTTGGCTTGGCCTAAACCAAATCAAGGGGTGGGTGGCATGGAGAGGAATTCTCTCTGGCTGGAGTGGGAGGGACCTAAACCTGTGGCACATGAAGATGCACTGGGTAGGGAAGCGGACAAGACTCCCCTGATGGGCAGTTGAGCACAACAAGGCTCCTGGGAGCCTTTGATCATGGCTCCCACCGCCATACGCCCACCACCCACCATACGCTCAGCCCCTGAAGGGGATCACAGTGGTCTGCTCCGTTGCCTGGTGCAGGTTGGAGTTCCTGACCAAACACCTGAGTGTCCACAGCCTGTGTTGGCCTGCCTGGGCAGGCTGTGGTTGTGGTGGCAAGAGCCAAAGCTGTCTTGGCGTGATGGAGGAGCCAAGGGCTGCCTCTCAGCCATCCTAGTGGGTGGTTCTGGAAGAAGCACCCAGGGTTGTGGCAGCATTGTCCGAAGACATGAAGCCAGGCCATCTTCCTTATGGCTTTCCTTGGGAGTTGGTGGTGTGTACAGCTCTTGGATTTTTTGCTGTTCTCTCACTTTTCTGGAGAGGTTTTCAGTCGGTTCGTAGCAGGCTTTACGTGGGAAGAGAAAAAAGGCTGGCTCTAAATCTTGCTGGACTTATTGAGGCAAAATGTGGACTTCTTGAAAAAGTGAGTCTTGTTGAAAAAGAACATGAAGGCTTAGAATCATCTTTAAAGGATTGCAGGTTTGAGAAGGGTTCAAGAGAAGCACAACAGCTGGAGGCAACCGACGAAAAGCTGCATAGGTCCGAATCCAGCCATGGCGTTGAAATGCTCTTTCTAGAAGAAGAGCTCAAAGCACAGAAGGCTCAACAAGGTCAACAGGATGAAACGATGGCGCATCTATCAAGAAGGATACAGTCCCTCCAAGGTGAATCTGTATCCCTCAGATCACAAATAGCTGAAGCTAAAACAAACTGGAGACTCTTTCAAGTGAATGAGGAAGAACTGAAGCTGGCAATCAAAGAGGTTTTGAATGAAGGATCCCTACTTCCGCCAACGCAGAGACCAACAATACAAGGAGAAGCTGAGGCACAGAGGGAACAAGGAGGTGTCCAATATAAAGCAAAAATCATATTAGAGCACTCTAAAGTAGCTGGAGAACAAGTTCTAAGGGACACAGAAAATCACATGGAGTCTCTGAGTGAATGCTTGCTGAAGATGAAGGATAGATCTTCTCCAAGCCTGGGAGCCCAAAGGGATGGTGGTCACCTGGAACTGGGAAAGACGAGTGAACCCGAAATTGGTGCTCACTTGGAGGATGAGTCCAAAGGAGCTTTGAGGAACCTGGTTTATGGTGATAAGCTAAAGGCCTCCTTAGAAATCTTGGAAGGAGGAAGAAATCAAAAATGTACTTTCTCATCTGAAGTGGAGAAAACCACAGAAGACCTTACAGAACACCTTAAAAGTCTGCAGACTGAATAGGCATCCTTGCAGTCAGAAAATGCACAGCTGCAAAGTGAGAATGAGACCCCACATAAGAACTTTAAAGTCATGATGGAACGCTATCAAGAAAATATGATGAAACTGCACAGGAAATTTAGAGTGGAGGAAAACTACCCTGTGGAGTAAGAGGAGAAACTTTCCAAAGTCGAAGAAAAGATGAGCCATACAATAAAAGAGCTGGAGACCTACAGAAAGAGAGCCCAATATCTTGAAGAACAATTGCAGAGTACCATTCGTTCCTGTCTGGGGAAGATTATTTCCTCTGAGAAAGAAGCAGATGCTAGTGAGTTGGCAGCTCGGATTGCTGAAAGAAACCTCAGTTATTTCAGGAAGCAAAATGCACGCAACAGACAAAAATTAACTGAGAAGGAGCTTAGATTTGAACTTGTAGAAAAAGATCCCTATGATGCACTGGATGTTTCCCACTCAGCAATGGGCAGAAAGCCTTCTCCAAGTGGGCCCTCAGCAATAGGTCACCCTTCATCTGAAAGGAGACCTCCTCATTTTGAAAAGAGTGGTCCACTCACACTCTCACCTTTCACTCCAGTGGGAGGAGGAAGAGGGTCAAGGGGCCCTGGAGAATCCTCTGGACCATGCGACTAGCAGTAAAGGAAGAGAATCCAGCTGTCATAAGTTCACTGATTTTCAGAGAGCACCTTCTTAGACTGGGACCCTCTCTCCTCCAGGGGAACAGGCCAGCAGGCTGATGATCCCTCCGCCAGGCCAACCATATTCTTCTGATGCACGTCTTCCTCTACAAAGGCAAGATAGGTTTTACTCAAATTGTGGTAGAGCATCGGGACCAGCAGAACACAGAATTCCTAATATGCCTCCTTTGGACTCTGATGTGCCTGATTCACCTCTCCATGCTGAAAACCAAGCAACCGGCTCTGACTCTGTGTTGGCACCTTTCCCTCCAGTCAGAGGTGCCTTGTTTCCAGTTGACCCAAGGAGTCAGTTCATGAGAAGAGGACCTTTTTTTTCCTCCACCTCTCCCATTAAACTTGACTGGGAACCTGGAGATTATTTTCCACCTGACCCGCCACCCACGCCATTTCCAATGCGAAGTGTCTATGCAGGGAGGGGGTTTTCCTCACAAAATCTTCCCCCAAGAGCTGGAATTCAGCCCTCTTCACCCCCATTCTGAAAGTACAAGTGAGTTGCCTCAAGGGTTCCTTCCACCTGCAAATGAGCCTGTTACTCAACATCCAGAACCAAACAAGAAACCTCATGCTGTTGCTCTCTCTTCAAATGTAATTTGACTTATCTCTCATTTTTACTTTTTAAGTAACTGCTTTTAGTTCAGTAATTGACTATACTTTGGCTCCAATTGAAGCTCAATGAAACAATAATTCTTAAGATAGTATTTTGTAAATAAAGATGGTTTACGTAAGAATCTTATGAGTAAATTATTCCTATTTTATGTTATTCCAGAGAACAGCATTTAATCTGATGAAGCCACTCTTACATAAACAAGAATGGGAGTTCTAGGTCCTTGTAATCTACCTGATGTAAATATCTTTTAAACTCCCAACAAAGAAGTGTATTTAGTATGACTGTAGCAATTGTAAAGTGACTTTAGGCTTAATGAAAAAGTGTCACTGATTTAGAGACTGGTTGGGCATTTCAGCTAGTTTTTCCATATCAGAATAACTAGAGCTTGGGAGGACTAAAGGAGAGAACACAACTAATCATGTCAAGGAAACAGGAGATATCAACTACAAAGAAAAATGAAGACCTCTTTTTTATATTGGTTGCTTAAAACCTTACATAGCTCTTGAGATACCATATTTCCTACATTAGATTCAAGTGAGTTATGAACTCCCATTTTGACCCCATATACAGATTGCACAATCACATTGTTTACACATCCACGTTTTTACAAAATGCCATGTTAGTAACTGTTGTATACTGCTACCTTTTCTAGCCTCTACTATCTCCAATCTCCTGCCCTCCCATCTTCTCTCTCTATCCCGTCTGCTGTAATTTAACGTTTGGGAATTGGAAACCACACTTTAAACTCACTCTCCTCCCCTTTTTCCCTTCTGTCAAATTACTCATCATCTTCTTCTATTTCTCCTCCTCCTCCTCCTCTTCCTCCTCCTCCTCATACCTTTTATTCATTCATCATACACTCATGCATTGGTTCATTCATTCCTTTCACATATGGTGTTGGGGATCCAACTCAGGACCTTTGAAAGTGTGAAGCCAGCACTCTAGTGCTGAGCCAAAACCCCAGCACCTGTCTTTTTGATTTTATGACTGTTTATATGAAATTCAGAATCGCATTCTGCTATGGTTCACTGATATGTGGATTGACCTAGTCCTTGTTTTCTGGGAGACTTTTGGAAAATATACATGAATTATTAGGAGGTTGAAATGAAGAAACAAAGAGGAAATTCCCCGATTTCCTATTCTTGGATTCCATACTCTGACTCTGCCTACCTACTGTAAAAACTTTTAAACTCTTACTCCCCATTTCTATATCATTGCCAACAAGTGAACGTTCACTGCCCTACAACAAACCAGAGAACTCACATTGAACCATGTTTACCCAGTAGAGACCAAGACACAATACTTATTAAAAAAATACCCTAGTTATGAATTAGTAGGTAAAGCTTTATTTGAGTGTTAAATGTGCTCTAATTATGTGTTTGTGTGTGTGTTGATGTGTGTGGTGTGTGGGTGTGTGTGCTTGTGTGTAAAACAAGCACTGAGCTGTTAAATAAATGCAGGATTGCAACGGCCTTCTTAAAAATAAGAAGCAACTTTATCACATTTGAAGCCCACTGAAGAATCTGCCTGATACTTAACCTACAATTAATTTAAATGTGAAAACTTCAGGCCTAGAAAAACAAAGCCAACATACATACTGAATCTAATCAGTCTGTCTCACCTGTTTTCTAATCACTCCTTTAAATAAACCTAAATTGCCAGCACAAAACATCAGTTGTTCTAAACGAGTGGACGGATGTCCCCCGTCATGGACTGTTTAAAATACATGGAGGATCCGGCACTGCTTGTTATCTAGAATGACTTCTGCCTGAACTACTATTGGAGAATGGTTGCTGATATACTGCAGTTCTTATACCAGTAAACTGGAATGAAGGTAATTTCAGGCTGCAAAGGAATAAATTGATTTTACTAACTGGTTTTTGGAAAACACTGCCATGAAAAATTATCAATATGTTCATAAAGGCATCTACATGTCTCTTCACAAGGGTTTTACTCAATGGGGGAGGTGGTGAGGTCTGGTGATAACTGAACTGTCCATTAGTAGGTAGAACAATATAATGGGAATCAGAGTGCACATTCCGGTTTGAACTCAATCGAGGTAACATGGATTCATCTCTGTGTAATAGGCCTGCTTCTGGAAAACACATTGTAGAGCTCCAAAAGCAGAACCATTCTTTCAGAATACCATGTTACGTTTGTAAATAGATAGACAGATAGATAGACAGGAATCAAAAATCTGAAAACGGTCTGGAAGTGTACATTTCAATAACTTACAATGTCAGTAGTGGGGGATTAATAGCAGATCAAGAAGACTGTGTCTGCATGCGAAATGGTTCAATTTTTGAAAGAGTTTTTTAAATGAAAATGGACAAAAAATTGAAAGGGTTACAGTAAGTGTTGAGGAGTGACTTGGCAAAAGGAGCACAGAGGTGAGAAAGAATTAAGTAGAGTTCAATAGAACCAGGTATAATTTCTGTACACATGACTCCATGAACAGGAGCAAAGGGGACACTTAAAGAAATCATAGGACTAAGGAGAGATCAGGATTAGGAGGGTTTGTACTAGTCTAGAAATGCTGACCTGAAAACCAATTAAGTTTACAACTCCTTCTTTGGAGGAACCTTAGCTGTGCCGTGCTTTTCAAAAATGACTTGTCATAACTGATTTATGCCCATGTTAGCAACTCTTCTGAAATTACTTTGAAAGTAGACTAATGTGAGAGTTTCTCTTTAGAGATAATTCAAGTTACTTGCATAGGAAGTGGCAGCAGGTCTGGGGATGTTGTAGCTCAGTGGCAGTGACCTTGCCTAGCTTGGGGCTGGCCTGCCATGTACGTTCACCCCAAACACTTGCAAGAATAGTAAAGGGAGGGAAGGGAGAGAGAAAGTTGGAAGGGAGGAAGGCAAAGTTGGAGGGATGGAGGGAGGTAGAAAAGAAGGAAGAAGAAAAGGAGAAAACCCAGGAAGGGAGGAAGGAAGCAAGGAAGGTAGGAAATAGGGAGAGCACAAGGGCAGGGAAAGGACTGAGTCACTCAAACAAAAGGCAAGGGACACAAAGACCAATAGAGGCCATAAAAGCTGTTTGAACAGTTTAGTCAGCTTTAGAATTTGAGTGACATCAAACTGAATGTTGTTATGACTGGATGGAATCTTCCTACTAACCCCGCCTTGGCCTGGCCTAAACCAAATCAAGGGGTGGGTGGCATGGAGAGGAATTCTCTCTGGCTGGAGTGGGAGGGACCTAAACCTGTGGCACATGAGGATGCACTGGGTAGGGAAGCGGACAAGACTCCACTGATGGGCAGTTGAGCACAACAAGGCTCCTGGGAGCCTTTGATCATGGCTCCCACCGCCATACGCCCACCACCCACCATACGCTCAGCCCCTGAAGGGGATCACAGTGGTCTGCTCCGTTGCCTGGTGCAGGTTGGAGTTCCTGACCAAACACCTGAGTGTCCACAGCCTGTGTTGGCCTGCCTGGGCAGGCTGTGGTTGTGGTGGCAAGAGCCAAAGCTGTCTTGGCGTGATGGAGGAGCCAAGGGCTGCCTCTCAGCCATCCTAGTGGGTGGTTCTGGAAGAAGCACCCAGGGTTGTGGCAGCATTGTCCGAAGACATGAAGCCAGGCCATCTTCCTTATGGCTTTCCTTGGGAGTTGGTGGTGTGTACAGCTCTTGGATTTTTTGCTGTTCTCTCACTTTTCTGGAGAGGTTTTCAGTCGGTTCGTAGCAGGCTTTACGTGGGAAGAGAAAAAAGGCTGGCTCTAAATCTTGCTGGACTTATTGAGGCAAAATGTGGACTTCTTGAAAAAGTGAGCCTTGTTGAAAAAGAACATGAAGGCTTAGAATCATCTTTAAAGGATTGCAGGTTTGAGAAGGGTTCAAGAGAAGCACAACAGCTGGAGGCAACCGACGAAAAGCTGCATAGGTCCGAATCCAGCCATGGCGTTGAAATGCTCTTTCTAGAAGAAGAGCTCAAAGCACAGAAGGCTCAACAAGGTCAACAGGATGAAACGATGGCGCATCTATCAAGAAGGATACAGTCCCTCCAAGGTGAATCTGAATCCCTGAGATCACAAATAGCTGAAGCTAAAACAAACTGGAGACTCTTTCAAGTGAATGAGGAAGAACTGAAGCTGGCAATCAAAGAGGTTTTGAATGAAGGATCCCTACTTCCGCCAACGCAGAGACCAACAATACAAGGAGAAGCTGAAGCACAGAGGGAACAAGGAGGTGTCCAATATAAAGCAAAAATCATTTTAGAGGACTCTAAAGTAGCTGGAGAACAAGTTCTAAGGGACACAGAAAATCACATGGAGTCTCTGAGTGAATGCTTGCTGAAGATGAAGGATAGATCTTCTCCAAGCCTGGGAGCCCAAAGGTATGGTGGTCACCTGGAACTGGGAAAGACGAGTGAACCCGAAATGGGTGCTCACTTGGAGGATGAGTCCAAAGGAGCTTTGAGGAACCTGGTTTATGGTGATAAGCTAAAGGCCTCCTTAGAAATCTTGGAAGGAGGAAGAAATCAAAAATGTACTTTCTCATCTGAAGTGGAGAAAACCACAGAAGACCTTACAGAACACCTTAAAAGTCTGCAGACTGAACAGGCATCCTTGCAGTCAGAAAATGCACAGCTGCAAAGTGAGAATGAGACCCTACAGGAGAACTTTAAAGTCATGATGGAACGCTATCAAGAAAATATGATGAAACTGCACAGGAAATTAAGAGTGGAGGAAAACTACCGTGTGGAGCAAGAGGAGAAACTTTCCAAAGTCGAAGAAAAGATGAGCCATACAATAAAAGAGCTGGAGACCTACCGAAAGAGAGCCCAATATCTTGAAGAACAATTGCAGAGTACCATTCGTTCCTGTCTGGGGAAGATTATTTCCTCTGAGAAAGAAGCAGATGCTAGTGAGTTGGCAGCTCGGATTGCTGAAAGAAACCTCAGTTATTTCAGGAATCACAATGCACGCAACAGACAAAAATTAACTGAGAAGGAGCTTAGATTTGAACTTGTAGAAAAAGATCCCTATGATGCACTGGATGTTTCCAACTCAGCAATGGGCAGAAAGCCTTCTCTAAATGGGCCCTCACCAATAGGTCACCCTTCATCTGAAAGGAGACCTCCTCATTTTGAAAAGAGTGGTCCACTCACACTCTCACCTTTCACTCCAGTGGGAGGAGGAAGAGGGTCAAGGGGCCCTGGAGAATCGTCTGGACCATGCGACTAGCAGTAAAGGAAGAGAATCCAGCTGTCATAAGTTCACTGATTTTCAGAGAGCACCTTCTCAGACTGGGCCCCTCTCTCCTCCAGGGGAACAGGCCAGCAGGCTGATGATCCCTCCGCCAGGCCAACCATATTCTTCTGATGCACGTCTTCCTCTACAAAGGCAAGATAGGTTTTACTCAAATTGTGGTAGAGCATCGGGACCAGCAGAACACAGAATTCCTAATATGCCTCCTTTGGACTCTGATGTGCCTGATTCACCTCTCCATGCTGAAAACCAAGCAACCGGCTCTGACTCTGTGTTGGCACCTTTCCCTCCAGTCAGAGGTGCCTTGTTTCCAGTTGACCCAAGGAGTCAGTTCATGAGAAGAGGACCTTTTTTTTCCTCCACCTCTCCCAGGAAACTTGTCTGGGAACCTGGAGATTATTTTCCACCTGACCCGCCACCCACTCCATTTCCAATGTGAAGTGTCTATGCAGGGAGGGGGTTTTCCTCACAAAATCGTCCCCCAAGAGCTGGAATTCAGCCCTCTTCACCCCCATTCTGAAAGTACAAGTGAGTTGCCTCAAGGGGTCCTTCCACCTGCAAATGAGCCTGTTACTCAACATCCAGAACCAAACAAGAAACCTCATGCTGTTGCTCTCTCTTCAAATGTAATTTGACTTATCTCTCATTTTTAGTTTTTAAGTAACTGCTTTTAGTTCAGTAATTGACTATACTTTGGCTCCAATTGAAGCTCAATGAAACAATAATTCTTAAGATAGTATTTTGTAAATAAAGGTGGTTTACGTAGGAATCTTATGACTAAATTATTCCTATTTTATGTTATTCCAGAGAACAGCATTTAATCTGATGAAGCCACTCTTACATAACCAAGAATGGGAGTTCTAGGTACTTGTAATCTAGCTGATGGAAATATCTTTTAAAACCTTACATAGCTCTTGAGATACCATATTTCCTACATTAGATTCAAGTGAGTTATGAACTCCCATTTTGACCCCATATACAGATTGCACAATCACATTGTTTACACATCCACGTTTTTACAAAATGCCATGTTAGTAACTGTTGTATTCTGCTACCTTTTCTAGCCTCTACTATCCCCCCTCTCCTGCCCTCCCATCTTCTCTCTCTATCAGGTCTGCTGTAATTTAACGTTTGGGAATTGGAAACCACACTTTAAACTCACTCTCCTCCCCTTTTTCCCTTCTGTCAAATTACTCATCATCTTCTTCTATTTCTCCTCCTCCTCCTCCTCTTCCTCCTCCTCCTTATACCTTTAATTCATTCATCATACACTCATGCATTGGTTCATTCATTCCTTTCACATATGGTGTTGGGGATCCAACTCAGGACCTTTGAAAGTGTGAAGCCAGCACTCTTGTGCTGAGCCAAAACCCCAGCACCTGTCTTTTTGATTTTATGACTGTTTATATGAAATTCAGAATCGCATTCTGCTATGGTTCACTGATATGTGGATTGACCTAGTCCTTGTTTTCTGGGAGACTTTTGGAAAATATACATGAATTATTAGGAGGTTGAAATGAAGAAACAAAGAGGAAATTCCCCGATTTCTTATTCTTGGATTCCATACTCTGACTCTGCCTACCTACTGTAAAAACTTTTAAACTCTTACTCCCCATTTCTATATCATTGCCAACAAGTGAACGTTCACTGCCCTACAACAAACCAGAGAACTCACATTGAACCATGTTTCCCCAGTAGAGACCAAGACACAATACTTATTAAAAAAATACCCTAGTTATGAATTAGTAGGTAAAGCTTTATTTGAGTGTTAAATGTGCTCTAATTATGTGTTTGTGTGTTTGTTGATGTGTGTGCTGTGTGTGTGTGTGTGTGTGCTTCTGTGTAAAACAAGCACTGAGGTGTAAAATAAATGCAGGATTGCAACGGCCTTCTTAAAAATAAGAAGCAACTTTATCATATTTGAAGCCCAGTGAAGAATCTGCCTGATACTTAACCTACAATTAATTGAAATGTGAAAACTTCAGGCCTAGAAAAACAAAGCCAACGTACATACTGAATCTAATCAGTCTGTCTCACCTGTTATCTAATCACTCCTTTAAATAAACCTAAATTGCCATCATAAAACATCAGTTGTATATCATCAGATATAACTGAACTGTCCATTAGTAGGTAGAACAATATAATGGGAATCAGAGTGCACATTCCGGTTTGAACTCAATCTAGGTAACATGGATTCATCTCTGTGTAATAGGCCTGCTTCTGGAAAACACAATGTAGAGCTCCAAAAGCAGAACGATTCTTTCAGAATACCATGTTATGTTTGTAAATAGATAGACAGATAGATATACAGGAATCAAAAATCTGAAAACGGTCTGGAAGTGTACATTTCAATAACTTACAATGTCAGTAGACGGGGATTAATAGCAGATCAAGAAGACTGTGTCTGCATGCGAAATGGTTCAATTTTTGAAAGAGTTTTTTAAATGAAAATGGACAAAAAATTGAAAGGGTTACAGTAAGTGTTGAGGAGTGACTTGGCAAAAGGAGCACAGAGGTGAGAAAGAATTAAGTAGAGTTCAATAGAACCAGGTATAATTTCTGTACACATGACTCCATGAACAGGAGCAAAGGGGACACTTAAAGAAATCATAGGACTAAGGAGAGATCAGGATTAGGAGGGTTTGTACTAGTCTAGAAATGCTGACCTGAAAACCAATTAAGTTTTCAACTCCTTCTTTGGAGGAATATTAGCTCTGCCGTGCTTTTCAAAAATGACTTGTCATAACTGATTTATGCCCATGTTAGCAACTCTTCTGAAATTACTTTGAAAGTAGACTAATGTGAGAGTTTCTCTTTAGAGATAATTCAAGTTACTTGCATAGGAAGTGGCAGCAGGTCTGGGGATGTTGTAGCTCAGTGGCAGTGACCTTGCCTAGCTTGGGGCTGTCCTGCCATGGACTTTCACCCCAAACACTTGCAGGAAAAGAAAAGGGAGGGAAGGGAGAGAGAAAGTTGGAAGGGAGGAAGGCAAAGTTGGAGGGATGCAGGGAGGTAGAAAAGAAAGAAGAAGAAAAGGAGAAAACCCAGGAAGGGAGGAAGGAAGCAAGGAAGGTAGGAAATAGGGAAACACAAGGGCAGGGTAAAGACTGAGTCACTCAAACAAAAGGCAAGGGACACAAAGACCAATATAGGCCATAAAAGCTGTTTGAACAGTTTAGTCAGCTTTAGTATTTGAGTGACATCAAACTGAATGTTATTATGACTGGATGGAATCTTCCTACTAAGCCAACTTGGCTTGGCCTAAACCAAATCAAGGGGTGGGTGGCATGGAGAGGAATTCTCTCTGGCTGGAGTGGGAGGGACTTAAACCTGTGGCACATGAAGATGCACTGGGTAGGGAAGCGGACAAGACTTCCCTGATGGGCAGTTGAGCACAACAAGGCTCCTGGGAGCCTTTGATCATGGCTCCCACCGCCATACGCCCACCACCCACCATACGCTCAGCCCCTGAAGGGGATCACAGTGGTCTCCTCCGTTACCTGGTTCAGGTTGGAGTTCCTGACCAAACACCTCAGTGTCCACAGCCTGTGTTGGCCTGCCTGGGCAGGCTGTGGTTGTGGTGGCAAGAGCCAAAGCTGTCTTGGCGTGATGGAAGAGCCAAGGGCTGCCTCTCAGCCATCCTAGTGGGCGGTTCTGGAAGAAGCACCCAGGGTTGTGGCAGCATTGTCCGAAGACATGAAGCCAGGCCATCTTCCTTATGGCTTTCCTTGGGAGTTGGTGGTGTGTACAGCTCTTGGATTTTTTGCTGTTCTCTCACTTTTCTGGAGAGGTTTTCAGTCGGTTCGTAGCAGGCTTTACGTGGGAAGAGAAAAAAGGCTGGCTCTAAATCTTGCTGGACTTATTGAGGCAAAATGTGGACTTCTTGAAAAAGTGAGCCTTGTTGAAAAAGAACATGAAGGCTTAGAATCATCTTTAAAGGATTGCAGGTTTGAGAAGGGTTCAAGAGAAGCACAACAGCTGGAGGCAACCGACGAAAAGCTGCATAGGTCCGAATCCAGCCATGGCGTTGAAATGCTCTTTCTAGAAGAAGAGCTCAAAGCACAGAAGGCTCAACAAGGTCAACAGGATGAAACGATGGCGCATCTATCAAGAAGGATACAGTCCCTCCAAGGTGAATCTGAATCCCTCAGATCACAAATAGCTGAAGCTAAAACAAACTGGAGACTCTTTCAAGTGAATGAGGAAGAACTGAAGCTGGTAATCAAAGAGGTTTTGAATGAAGGATCCCTACTTCCGCCAACGCAGAGACCAACAATACAAGGAGAAGCTGAAGCACAGAGGGAACAAGGAGGTGTCCAATATAAAGCAAAAATCATATTAGAGGACTCTAAAGTAGCTGGAGAACAAGTTCTAAGGGACACAGAAAATCACATGGAGTCTCTGAGTGAATGCTTGCTGAAGATGAAGAATAGATCTTCTCCAAGCCTATGAGCCCAAAGGGATGTTGGTCACCTGGAACTGGGAAAGACGAGTGAACCCGAAATTGGTGCTCACTTGGAGGATGAGTCCAAAGGAGCTTTGAGGAACCTGGTTTATGGTGATAAGCTAAAGGCCTCCTTAGAAATCTTGGAAGGAGGAAGAAATCAAAAATGTACTTTCTCATCTGAAGTGGAGAAAACCACAGAAGACCTTACAGAACACCTTAAAAGTCTGCAGACTGAACAGGCATCCTTGCAGTCAGAAAATGCACAGCTGCAAAGTGAGAATGAGACCCTACAGGAGAACTTTAAAGTCATGATGGAATGCTATCAAGAAAATATGATGAAACTGCACAGGAAATTAAGAGTGGAGGAAAACTACCGTGTGGAGCAAGAGGAGAAACTTTCCAAAGTCGAAGAAAAGATGAGCCATACAATAAAAGAGCTGGAGACCTACCGAAAGAGAGCCCAATATCTTGAAGAACAATTGCAGAGTACCATTCGTTCCTGTCTGGGGAAGATTATTTCCTCTGACAAAGAAGCAGATGCTAGTGAGTTGGCAGCTCGGATTGCTGAAAGAAACCTCAGTTATTTTAGGAAGCAAAATGCACGCAACAGACAAAAATTAACTGAGAAGGAGCTTAGATTTGAACTTGTAGAAAAAGATCCCTATGATGCACTGGATGTTTC
Source organism: Callospermophilus lateralis (assembly GCF_048772815.1). Classification (NCBI taxonomy): domain Eukaryota; kingdom Metazoa; phylum Chordata; class Mammalia; order Rodentia; family Sciuridae; genus Callospermophilus; species Callospermophilus lateralis. Next base: position 152,671 of record NW_027512884.1, on the reverse strand, counting down.
CAACTCAGCAATGGGCAGAAAGCCTTCTCCAAATGGGCCCTCACCAATAGGTCACCCTTCATCTGAAAGGAGACCTCCTCATTTTGAAAAGAGTGGTCCACTCACACTCTCACCTTTCACTCCAGTGGGAGGAGGAAGAGGGTCAAGGGGCCCTGGAGAATCCTCTGGACCATGCGACTAGCAGTAAAGGAAGAGAATCCATCTGTCATAAGTTCACTGATTTTCAGAGAGCACCTTCTCAGACTGGGCCCCTCTCTCCTCCAGGGGAACAGGCCAGCAGGCTGATGATCCCTCCGCCAGGCCAACCATATTCTTCTGATGCACGTCTTCCTCTACAAAGGCAAGATAGGTTTTACTCAAATTGTGCTAGAGCATCGGGACCAGCAGAACACAGAATTCCTAATATGCCTCCTTTGGACTCTGATGTGCCTGATTCACCTCTCCATGCTGAAAACCAAGCAACCGGCTCTGACTCTGTGTTGGCACCTTTCCCTCCAGTCAGAGGTGCCTTGTTTCCAGTTGACCCAAGGAGTCAGTTCATGAGAAGAGGACCTTTTTTTTCCTCCACCTCTCCCAGGAAACTTGTCTGGGAACCTGGAGATTATTTTCCACCTGACCCGCCACCCACTCCATTTCCAATGCGAAGTGTCTATGCAGGGAGGCGCTTTTCCTCACAAAATCTTCCCCCAAGAGCTGGAATTCAGCCCTCTTCACCCCCATTCTGAAAGTACAAGTGAGTTGCCTCAAGGGTTCCTTCCACCTGCAAATGAGCCTGTTACTCAACATCCAGAACCAAACAAGAAACCTCATGCTGTTGCTCTCTCTTCAAATGTAATTTGACTTATCTCTCATTTTTACTTTTTAAGTAACTGCTTTTACTTCAGTAATTGACTATACTTTGGCTCCAATTGAAGCTCAATGAAACAATAATTCTTAAGATAGTATTTTGTAAATAAAGGTGGTTTACGTAGGAATCTTATGACTAAATTATTCCTATTTTATGTAATTCCAGATAACAGCATTTAATCTGATGAAGCCACTCTTACATAAACAAAAATGGGAGTTCTAGGTACTTGTAATCTAGCTGATGGAAATATCTTTTAAACTCCCAACAAAGAAGTGTATTTAGTATGACTGTAGCAATTGTAAAGTGACTTTAGGCTTAATGAAAAAGTGTCACTGATTTAGAGACTGGTTGGGCATTTCAGCTAGTTTTTCCATATCAGAATAACTAGAGCATGGGAGGACTAAAGGAGAGAACACAACTAAACATGTCAAGGAAACAGGAGATCTCAACTACAAAGAAAAATGAAGACCTCTTTTTTATATTGGTTGCTTAAAACCTTACATAGCTCTTGAGATACCATATTTCCTACATTAGATTCAAGTGAGTTATGAACTCCCATTTTGACCCCATATACAGATTGCACAATCACATTGTTTACACATTCACGTTTTTACAAAATGCCATGTTAGTAACTGTTGTATATTGCTACCTTTTCAGGCCTCTACTATCCCCCCTCTCCTGCCCTCCCATCTTCTCTCTCTATCCCGTCTGCTGTAATTTAACGTTTGGGAATTGGAAACCACACTTTAAACACACTCTCCTCCCCTTTTCCCTTCTGTCAAATTACTCATCATCTTCTTCTATTTCTCCTCCTCCTCCTCCTCTTCCTCCTCCTCCTTATACCTTTAATTCATTCATCATACACTCATGCATTGGTTGATTCTTTCCTTTCACATATGGTGTTGGGGATCCAACTCAGGACCTTTGAAAGTGTGAAGCCAGCACTCTTGTGCTGAGCCAAAACCCCAGCACCTGTCTTTTTGATTTTATGACTGTTTACATGAAATTCAGAATCGCATTCTGCTATGGTTCACTGATATGTGGATTGACCAAGTCCTTGTTTTCTGCGAGACTTTTGGAAAATATACATGAAGTATTAGGAGGTTGAAATGAAGAAACAAAGAGGAAATTCCCCGATTTCTTATTCTTGGATTCCATACTCTGACTCTGCCTACCTACTGTAAAAACTTTTAAACTCTTACTCCCCATTTCTATATCATTGCCAACAAGTGAACCTTCACTGCCCTACAACAAACCAGAGAACTCACATTGAACCATGTTTCCCCAGTAGAGACCAAGACACAATACTTATTAAAAAAATACCATAGTTATGAATTAGTAGGTAAAGCTTTAATTGAGTGTTAAAAGTGCTCTAATTATGTGTTTGTGTGTTTGTTGAGGTGAGTGGTGTGTGTGTGTGTGTGCTTCTGTTTAAAACAAGCACTGAGGTGTAAAATAAATGCAGGATTGCAACGGCCTTCTTAAAAATAAGAAGCAAATTTATCATATTTGAAGCCCAGTGAAGAATCTGCCTGATACTTAAACTACAATTAATTGAAATGTGAAAACTTCAGGCCTAGAAAAACAAAGCCAACATACATACTGAATCTAATCAGTCTGTCTCACCTGTTTTCTAATCACTCCTTTAAATAAACCTAAATTGCCATCATAAAACATCAGTTGTATATCATCAGATATAACTGAACTGTCCATTAGTAGGTAGAACAATATAATGGGAATCAGAGTGCACATTCCGGTTTGAACTCAATCTAGGTAACATGGATTCATCTCTGTGTAATAGGCCTGCTTCTGGAAAACACAATGTAGAGCTCCAAAAGCAAACGATTCTTTCAGAATACCATGTTATGTTTGTAAATAGATAGACAGATAGATATACAGGAATCAAAAATCTGAAAACGGTCTGGAAGTGTACATTTCAATAACTTACAATGTCAGTAGAGGGGGATTAATAGCAGATCAAGAAGACTGTGTCTGCATGCGAAATGGTTCAATTTTTGAAAGAGTTTTTTAAATGAAAATGGACAAAAAATTGAAAGGGTTACAGTAAGTGTTGAGGAGTGACTTGGCAAAAGGAGCACAGAGGTGAGAAAGAATTAAGTAGAGTTCAATAGAACCAGGTATAATTTCTGTACACATGACTCCATGAACAGGAATAAAGGGGACACTTAAAGAAATCATAGGACTAAGGAGAGATCAGGATTAGGAGGGTTTGTACTAGTCTAGAAATGCTGACCTGAAAACCAATTAAGTTTTCAACTCCTTCTTTGGAGCAACATTAGCTGTGCCGTGCTTTTCAAAAATGACTTGTCATAACTGATTTATGCCCATGTTAGCAACTCTTCTGAAATTACTTTGAAAGTAGACTAATGTGAAAGTTTCTCTTTAGAGATAATTCAAGTTACTTGCATAGGAAGTGGCAGCAGGTCTGGGGATGTTGTAGCTCAGTGGCAGGGACCTTGCCTAGCTTGGGGCTGGCCTGCCATGGACTTTCACCCCAAACACTTGCAAGAAAAGAAAAGGGAGCGAAGGGAGAGAGAAAGTTGGAAGGGAGGAAGGCAAATTTGGAGGGATGCAGGGAGGTAGAAAAGAAGAAAGAAGAAAAGGAGAAAACCCAGGAAGGGAGGAAGGAAGCAAGGAAGGTAGGAAATAGGGAGAGCAAAAGGGCAGGGAAAGGACTGAGTCACTCAAACAAAAGGCAAGGGACACAAAGACCAATAGAGGCCATAAAAGCTGTTTGAACAGTTTAATCAGCTTTAGAATTTGAGTGACATCAAACTGAATGTTATTATGACTGGATGGAATCTTCCTACTAACCCCGCCTTGGCCTGGCCTAAACCAAATCAAGGGGTGGGTGGCATGGAGAGGAATTCTCTCTGGCTGGAGTGGGAGGGACCTAAACCTGTGGCACATGAGGATGCACTGGGTAGGGAAGCGGACAAGACTCCCCTGATGGGCAGTTGAGCACAACAAGGCTCCTGGGAGCCTTTGATTATGGCTCCCATCGCCATACGCCCACCACCCACCATACGCTCAGCCCCTGAAGGGGATCACAGTGGTCTGCTCCGTTGCCTGGTGCAGGTTGGAGTTCCTGACCAAACATCTCAGTGTCCACAGCCTGTGTTGGCCTGCCTGGGCAGGCTGTGGTTGTGGTGGCAAGAGCCAAAGCTGTCTTGGCGTGATGGAGGAGCCAAGGGCTGCCTCACAGCCATCCTAGTGGGTGGTTCTGGAAGAAGCACCCAGGGTTGTGGCAGCATTGTCCGAAGTCATGAAGCCAGGCCATCTTCCTTATGGCTTTCCTTGGGAGTTGGTGATGTGTACAGCTCTTGGATTTTTTGCTGTGCTCTCACTTTTCTGGAGAGGTTTTCAGTCGGTTCGTAGCAGGCTTTACGTGGGAAGAGAAAAAAGGCTGGCTCTAAATCTTGCTGGACTTATTGAGGCAAAATGTGGACTTCTTGAAAAAGTGAGCCTTGTTGAAAAAGAACATGAAGGCTTAGAATCATCTTTAAAGGATTGCAGGTTTGAGAAGGGTTCAAGAGAAGCACAACAGCTGGAGGCAACCGACGAAAAGCTGCATAGGTCCGAATCCAGCCATGGCGTTGAAATGCTCTTTCTAGAAGAAGAGCTCAAAGCACAGAAGGCTCAAAAAGGTCAACAGGATGAAATGATGGCGCATCTATCAAGAAGGATACAGTCCCTCCAAGGTGAATCTGAATCCCTGAGATCACAAATAGCTGAAGCTAAAACAAACTGGAGACTCTTTCAAGTGAATGAGAAAGAACTGAAGCTGGCAATCAAAGAGGTTTTGAATGAAGGATCCCTACTTCCACCAACGCAGAGACCAACAATACAAGGAGAAGCTGAAGCACAGAGGGAACAAGGAGGTGTCCAATATAAAGCAAAAATCATATTAGAGGACTCTAAAGTAGCTGGAGAACAAGTTCTAAGGGACACAGAAAATCACATGGAGTCTCTGAGTGAATGCTTGCTGAAGATGAAGGATAGATCTTCTCCATGCCTGGGAGCCCAAAGGTATGGTGGTCACCTGGAACTGGGAAAGACGAGTGAACCCGAAATTGGTGCTCACTTGGAGGATGAGTCCAAAGGAGCTTTGAGGAACCTGGTTTATGGTGATAAGCTAAAGGCCTCCTTAGAAATCTTGGAAGGAGGAAGAAATCAAAAATGTACTTTCTCATCTGAAGTGGAGAAAACCACAGAAGACCTTACAGAACACCTTAAAAGTCTGCAGACTGAACAGGCATCCTTGCAGTCAGAAAATGCACAGCTGCAAAGTGAGAATGAGACCCCACAGAAGAACTTTAAAGTCATGATGGAACGCTATCAAGAAAATATGATGAAACTGCACAGGGAATTAAGAGTGGAGGAAAACTACCGTGTGGAGCAAGAGGAGAAACTTTCCAAAGTCGAAGAAAAGATGAGCCATACAATAACAGAGCTGGAGACCTACCGAAAGAGAGCCCAATATCTTGAAGAACAATTGCAGAGTACCATTCGTTCCTGTCTGTGGAAGATTATTTCCTCTGACAAAGAAGCAGATGGTAGTGAGTTGGCAGCTTGGATTGCTGAAAGAAACCTCAGTTATTTCAGGAAGCAAAATGCACGCAACAGACAAAAATTAACTGAGAAGGAGCTTAGATTTGAACTTGTAGAAAAAGATCCCTATGATGCACTGGATGTTTCCAACTCAGCAATGGGCAGAAACCCTTCTCCAAATGGGCCCTCACTAATAGGTCACCCTTCATCTGAAAGGAGACCTCCTCATTTTGAAAAGAGTGGTCCACTCACACTCTCACCTTTCACTCCAGTGGGAGGAGGAAGAGGGTCAAGGGGCCCTGGAGAATCCTCTGGACCATGCGACTAGCAGTAAAGGAAGAGAATCCATCTGTCATAAGTTCACTGATTTTCAGAGAGCACCTTCTCAGACTGGGCCCCTCTCTACTCCAGGGGAACAGGCCAGCAGGCTGATGATCCCTCCGCCAGGCCAACCATATTCTTCTGATGCACGTCTTCCTCTACAAAGGCAAGATAGGTTTTAGTCAAATTGTGGTAGAGCATCGGGACCAGCAGAACACAGAATTCCAAATATGCCTCCTTTGGACTCTGATGTGCCTGATTCACCTCTCCATGCTGAAAACCAAGCAACCGGCCCTGGCTCTGTGTTCGCACCTTTCCCTCCAATCAGAGGTGCCTTGTTTCCAGTTGACCCAAGGCTTCAGTTCATGAGAAGAGGACCTTTTTTTTCCTCCACCTCTCCCAGGAAACTTGTCTGGGAACCTGGAGATTATTTTCCACCTGACCCGCCACCCACTCCATTTCCAATGCGAAGTGTCTATGCAGGGAGGGGATTTTCCTCACAAAATCTTCCCCCAAGAGCTGGAATTCAGCCCTCTTCACCCCCATTCCTAAAGTACAAGTGAGTTGCCTGAAGGGTTCCTTCCACCTGCAAATGAGCCTGTTACTCAACATCCAGAACCAAACAAGAAACCTCATGCTGTTGCTCTCTCTTCAAATGTAATTTGACTTATCTCTCATTTTTAGTTTTTAAGTAACTGCTTTTAGTTCAGTAATTGACTATACTTTGGCTCCAATTGAAGCTCAATGAAACAATAATTCTTAAGATAGTATTTTGTAAATAAAGGTGGTTTACGTAAGAATCTTATGAGTAAATTATTCCTATTTTATGTTATTCCAGAGAACAGCATTTAATCTGATGAAGCCACTCTTACATAAACAAAAATGGGAGTTCTAGGTACTTGTAATCTAGCTGATGGAAATATCTTTTAAACTCCCAACAGAGAAGTGTATTTAGTATGACTGTAGCAATTGTAAAGTGACTTTAGGCTTAATGAAAAAGTGTCACTGATTTAGAGACTGGTTGGGCATTTCAGCTAGTTTTCCATATCAGAATAACTAGAGCATGGGAGGACTAAAGGAGAGAACACAACTAAACATGTCAAGGAAACAGGAGATCTCAACTACAAAGAAAAATGAAGATCTCTTTTTTATATTGGTTGCTTAAAACCTTACATAGCTCTTGAGATACCGTATTTCCTACATTAGATTCAAGTGAGTTATGAACTCCCATTTTGACCCCATATACAGATTGCACAATCACATTGTTTACACATTCACGTTTTTACAAAATGCCATGTTAGTAACTGTTGTATACTGCTACCTTTTCTAGCCTCAACTATCCCCCCTCTCCTGCCCTCCCATCTTCTCTCTCTATCCCGTCTGCTGTAATTTAACGTTTGGGAATTGGAAACCACACTTTAAACTCACTCTCCTCCCCTTTTTCCCTTCTGTCAAATTACTCATCATCTTCTTCTACTTCTCCTCCTCCTCCTCCTCTTCCTCCTCCTCCTTATACCTTTAATTCATTCATCATACACTCATGCATTGGTTCATTCATTCCTTTCACATATGGTGTTGGGGATCCAACTCAGGACCTTTGAAAGTGTGAAGCCAGCACTCTAGTGCTGAGCCAAAACCACAGCACCTGTCTTTTTGATTTTATGACTGTTTATATGAAATTCAGAATCGCATTCTGCTATGGTTCACTGATATGTGGATTGACCTAGTCCTTGTTTTCTGGGAGACTTTTGGAAAATATACATGAATTATTAGGAGTTTGAAATGAAGAAACAAAGAGGAAATACCCCGATTTCTTATTCTTGGATTCCATACTCTGACTCTGCCTACCTACTGTAAAAACTTTTAAACTCTTACTCCCCATTTCTATATCATTGCCAACAAGTGAACGTTCACTGCCCTACAACAAACCAGAGAACTCACATTGAACCATGTTTCCCCAGTAGAGACGAAGACACAATACTTATTAAAAAAATACCCTAGTTATGAATTAGTAGGTAAAGCTTTATTTGAGTGTTAAATGTGCTCTAATTATGTGTTTGTGTGTTTGTTGATGTGTGTGCTGTGTGTGTGTGTGTGCTTCTGTGTAAATCAAGCACTGAGGTGTAAAATAAATGCAGGATTGCAACGGCCTTCTTAAAAATAAGAAGCAAATTTATCATATTTGAAGCCCAGTGAAGAATCTGCCTGATACATAACCTACAATTAATTGAAATGTGAAAACTTCAGGCCTAGAAAAACAAAGCCAACATACATACTGAATCTAATCAGTCTGTCTCACCTGTTTTCTAATCACTCCTTTAAATAATCCTAAATTGCCATCATAAAACATCAGTTGTATATCATCAGATATAACTGAACTGTCCATTAGTAGGTAGAACAATATAATGGGAATCAGAGTGCACATTCCAGTTTGAACTCAATCTAGGTAACATGGATTCATCTCTGTGTAATAGGTCTGCTTCTGGAAAACACAATGTAGAGCTCCAAAAGCAGAACGATTCTTTCAGAATACCATGTTATGTTTGTAAATAGATAGACAGATAGATATACAGGAATCAAAAATCTGAAAACGGTCTGGAAGTGTACATTTCAATAACTTACAATGTCAGTAGTGGGGGATTAAAGCAGATCAAGAAGACTGTGTCTGCATGTGAAATGGTTCAATTTTTGAAAGAGTTTTTAAATGAAAATGGACAAAAAATTGGCAGGTTTACAGTAAGTGTTGAGGAGTGACTTGGCAAAAGGAGCACAGAGGTGAGAAAGAATTAAGTAGAGTTCAATAGAACCAGGTATAATTTCTGTACACATGACTCCATGAACAGGAGCAAAGGGGACACTTAAAGAAATCATAGGACTAAGGAGAGATCAGGATTAGGAGGGTTTGTACTAGTCTAGAAATGCTGACCTGAAAACCAATTAAGTTTTCAACTCCTTCGTTGGAGGAACATTAGCTGTGCCGTGCTTTTCAAAAATGACTTGTCATAACTGATTTATGCCCATGTTAGCAACTCTTCTGAAATTACTTTGAAAGTAGACTATGTGAGAGTTTCTCTTTGAAGATAATTCAAGTTACTTGCATAGGAAGTGGCAGCAGGTCTGGGGATGTTGTAGCTCAGTGGCAGTGACCTTGCCTAGCTTGGGGCTGGCCTGCCATGGACTTTCACCCCAAACACTTGCAAGAAAAGAAAAGGGAGGGAAGGGAGAGAGAAAGTTGGAAGGGAGGATGGCAAAGTTGGAGGGATGCAGGGAGGTAGAAAAGAAAGAAGAAGAAAAGGAGAAAACCCAGGAAGGGAGGAAGGAAGCAAGGAAGGTAGGAAATAGGGAAACACAAGGGCAGGGAAAGGACTGAGTCACTCAAACAAAAGGCAAGGGACACAAAGACCAATATAGGCCATAAAAGCTGTTTGAACAGTTTAGTCAGCTTTAGAATTTGAGTGACATCAAACTGAATGTTATTATGACTGGATGGAATCTTCCTACTAACCCCACCTTGGCTTGGCCTAAACCAAATCAAGGGGTGGGTGGCATGGAGAGGAATTCTCTCTGGCTGGAGTGGGAGGGACCTAAACCTGTGGCACATGAGGATGCACTGGGTAGGGAAGCGGACAAGCCTCCCCTGATGGGCAGTTGAGCACAACAAGGCTACTGGGAGCCTTTGATCATGGCTCCCACCGCCATACGCCCACCACCAACCATACGCTCAGCCCCTGAAGGGGATCACAGTGGTCTCCTCCGTTGCCTGGTTCAGGATGGAGTTCCTGACCAAACACCTCAGTGTCCACAGCCTGTGTTGGCCTGCCTGGGCAGGCTGTGGTTGTGGTGGCAAGAGCCAAAGCTGTCTTGGCGTGATGGAGGAGCCAAGGGCTGCCTCTCAGCCATCCTAGTGGGTGGTTCTGGAAGAAGCACCCAGGGTTGTGGCAGCATTGTCCGAAGACATGAAGCCAGGCCATCTTCCTTATGGCTTTCCTTGGGAGTTGGTGGTGTGTACAGCTCTTGGAGTTTTTGCTGTTCTCTCACTTTTCTGGAGAGGTTTTCAGTCGGTTCGTAGCAGGCTTTATGTGGGAAGAGAAAAAAGGCTGGCTCTAAATCTTGCTGGACTTATTGAGGCAAAATGTGGACTTCTTGAAAAAGTGAGCCTTGTTGAAAAAGAACATGAAGGCTTAGAATCATCTTTAAAGGATTGCAGGTTTGAGAAGGGTTCAAGAGAAGCACAACAGCTGGAGGCAACCGACGAAAAGCTGCATAGGTCCGAATCCAGCCATGGCGTTGAAATGCTCTTTCTAGAAGAAGAGCTCAAAGCACAGAAGGCTCAACAAGGTCAACAGGATGAAACGATGGCGCATCTATCAAGAAGGATACAGTCCCTCCAAGGTGAATCTGAATCCCTCAGAGCACAAATAGCTGAAGCTAAAACAAACTGGAGACTCTTTCAAGTGAATGAGGAAGAACTGAAGCTGGTAATCAAAGAGGTTTTGAATGAAGGATCCCTACTTCCGCCAACGCAGAGAACAACAATACAAGGAGAAGCTGAAGCACAGAGGGAACAAGGAGGTGTCCAATATAAAGCAAAAATCATATTAGAGGACTCTAAAGTAGCTGGAGAACAAGTTCTAAGGGACACAGAAAATCACATGGAGTCTCTGAGTGAATGCTTGCTGAAGATGAAGGATAGATCTTCTCCAAGCCTGGGAGCCCAAAGGTATGGTGGTCACCTGGAACTGGGAAAGACGAGTGAACCCGAAATGGGTGCTCACTTGGAGGATGAGTCCAAAGGAGCTTTGAGGAACCTGGTTTATGGTGATAAGCTAAAGGCCTCCTTTGAAATCTTGGAAGGAGGAAGAAATCAAAAATGTACTTTCTCATCTGAAGTGGAGAAAACCACAGAAGACCTTACAGAACACCTTAAAAGTCTGCAGACTGAACAGGCATCCTTGCAGTCAGAAAATGCACAGCTGCAAAGTGAGAATGAGACCCCACATAAGAACTTTAAAGTCATGATGGAACGCTATCAAGAAAATATGATGAAACTGCACAGGAAATTAAGAGTGGAGGAAAACTACCGTGTGGAGCAAGAGGAGAAACATTCCAAAGTCGAAGAAAAGATGAGCCATACAATAAAAGAGCTGGAGACCTACCGAAAGAGAGCCCAATATCTTGAAGAACAATTGCAGAGTACCATTCGTTCCTGTCTGGGGAAGATTGTTTCCTCTGACAAAGAAGCAGATGCTAGTGAGTTGGCAGCTCGGATTGCTGAAAGAAACCTCAGTTATTTCAGGAAGCAAAATGCACGCAACAGACAAAAATTAACTGAGAAGGAGCTTAGATTTGAACTTGTAGAAAAAGATCCCTATGATGCACTGGATGTTTCCAACTCAGCAATGGGCAGAAACCCTTCTCCAAATGGGCCCTCACTAATACGTCACCCTTCATCTGAAAGGAGACCTCCTCATTTTGAAAAGAGTGGTCCACTCACACTCTCACCTTTCACTCCAGTGGGAGGAGGAAGAGGGTCAAGGGGCCCTGGAGAATCCTCTGGACCATGCGACTAGCAGTAAAGGAAGAGAATCCAGCTGTCATAAGTTCACTGATTTTCAGAGAGCACCTTCTCTGACTGGGCCCCTCTCTCCTCCAGGGGAACAGGCCAGCAGGCTGATGATCCCTCCGCCAGGCCATCCATATTCTTCTGATGCACGTCTTCCTCTACAAAGGCAAGATAGGTTTTACTCAAATTGTGGTAGAGCATCGGGACCAGCAGAACACAGAATTCCTAATATGCCTCCTTTGGACTCTGATGTGCCTGATTCACCTCTCCATGCTGAAAACCAAGCAAGCGGCTCTGACTCTGTGTTGGCACCTTTCCCTCCAGTCAGAGGTGCCTTGTTTCCAGTTGACCCAAGGAGTCAGTTCATGAGAAGAGGACCTTTTTTTTCCTCCACCTCTCCCAGGAAACTTGTCTGGGAACCTGGAGATTATTTTCCACCTGACCCGCCACCCACTCCATTTCCAATGCGAAGTGTCTATGAAGGGAGGGGGTTTTCCTCACAAAATCTTCCCCCAAGAGCTGGAATTCAGCCCTCTTCACCCCCATTCTGAAAGTACAAGTGAGTTGCCTCAAGGGTTCCTTCCACCTGCAAATGAGCCTGTTACTCAACATCCAGAACCAAACAAGAAACCTCATGCTGTTGCTCTCTCTTCAAATGTAATTTGACTTATCTCTCATTTTTAGTTTTTAAGTAACTGCTTTTACTTCAGTAATTGACTATACTTTGGCTCCAATTGAAGCTCAATGAAACAATAATTCTTAAGATAGTATTTTGTAAATAAAGGTGGTTTACGTAGGAATCTTATGACTAAATTATTCCTATTTTATGTTATTCCAGATAACAGCATTTAATCTGATGAAGCCACTCTTACATAAACAAGAATGGGAGTTCTAGGTACTTGTAATCTAGCTGATGGAAATATCTTTTAAACTCCCAACAAAGAAGTGTATTTAGTATGACTGTAGCAATTGTAAAGTGACTTTAGGCTTAATGAAAAAGTGTCACTGATTTAGAGACTGGTTGGGCATTTCAGCTAGTTTTTCCATATCAGAATAACTAGAGCATGGGAGGACTAAAGGAGAGAACACAACTAAACATGTCAAGGAAACAGGAGATCTCAACTACAAAGAAAAATGAAGACCTCTTTTTTATATTGGTTGCTTAAAACCTTACATAGCTCTTGAGATACCATATTTCCTACATTAGATTCCAGTGAGTTATGAACTCCCATTTTGACCCCATATACAGATTGCACAATCACATTGTTTACACATCCACGTTTTTACAAAATGCCATGTTAGTAACTGTTGTATTCTGCTACCTTTTCTAGCCTCTACTATCCCCCCTCTCCTGCGCTCCCATCTTCTCTCTCTATCCCGTCTGCTGTAATTTAACGTTTGGGAATTGGAAACCACACTTTAAACTCACTCTCCTCCCGTTTTTCCCTTCTGTCAAATTACTCATCATCTTCTTCTATTTCTTCTCCTCCTCCTCCTCTTCCTCCTCCTCCTTATACCTTTAATTCATTCATCATACACTCATGCATTGGTTCATTCTTTCCTTTCACATATGGTGTTGGGGATCCAACTCAGGACCTTTGAAAGTGTGAAGCCAGCACTCTTGTGCTGAGCCAAAACCCCAGCACCTGTCTTTTTGATTTTATGACTGTTTACATGAAATTCAGAATCGCATTCTGCTATCTTTCACTGATATGTGGATTGACCAAGTCCTTGTTTTCTGGAGACTTTTGGAAAATATACATGAAGTATTAGGAGGTTGAAATGAAGAAACAAAGAGGAAATTCCCTGATTTCTTATTCTTGGATTCCATATTCTGACTCTGCCTACCTACTGTAAAAACTTTTAAACTCATACTACCCATTTCTATATCATTGCCAACAAGTGAACGTTCACTGCCCTACAACAAACCAGAGAACTCACATTGAACCATGTTTCCCCAGTAGAGACCAAGACACAATACTTATTAAAAAAATACCATAGTTATGAATTAGTAGGTAAAGCTTTAATTGAGTGTTAAATGTGCTCTAATTATGTGTTTGTGTGTTTGTTGATGTGAGTGGTGTGTGTGTGTGTGTGTGCTTCTGTGTAAAACAAGCACTGAGGTGTAAAATAAATGCAGGATTGCAATGGCCTTCTTAAAAATAAGAAGCAAATTTATCATATTTGAAGCCCAGTGAAGAATCTGCCTGATACTTAAACTACAATTAATTGAAATGTGAAAACTTCAGGCCTAGAAAAACAAAGCCAACATACATACTGAATCTAATCAGTCTGTCTCACCTGTTTTCTAATCACTCCTTTAAATAAACCTAAATTGCCATCATAAAACATCAGTTGTATATCATCAGATATAACTGAACTGTCCATTAGTAGGTAGAACAATATAATGGGAATCAGAGTGCACATTCCGGTTTGAACTCAATCTAGGTAACATGGATTCATCTCTGTGTAATAGGCCTGCTTCTGGAAAACACAATGTAGAGCTCCAAAAGCAGAACGATTCTTTCAGAATACCATGTTATGTTTGTAAATAGATAGACAGATAGATATACAGGAATCAAAAATCTGAAAACGGTCTGGAAGTGTACATTTCAATAACTTACAATGTAAGTAGAGGGGGATTAATAGCAGATCAAGAAGACTGTGTCTGCATGCGAAATGGTTCAATTTTTGAAAGAGTTTTTTAAATGAAAATGGACAAAATATTGAAAGGGTTACAGTAAGTGTTGAGGAGTGACTTGGCAAAAGGAGCACAGAGGTGAGAATTAAGTAGAGTTCAATAGAACCAGGTATAATTTCTGTACACATGACTCCATGAACAGGAATAAAGGGGACACTTAAAGAAATCATAGGACTAAGGAGAGATCAGGATTAGGAGGGTTTGTACTAGTCTAGAAATGCTGACCTGAAAACCAATTAAGTTTTCAACTCCTTCTTTGGAGGAACATTAGCTGTGCCGTGCTTTTCAAAAATGACTTGTCATAACTGATTTATGCCCATGTTAGCAACTCTTCTGAAATTACTTTGAAAGTAGACTAATGGGAAAGTTTCTCTTTAGAGATAATTCAAGTTACTTGCATAGGAAGTGGCAGCAGGTCTGGGGATGTTGTAGCTCAGTGGCAGGGACCTTGCCTAGCTTGGGGCTGGCCTGCCATGGACTTTCACCCCAAACACTTGCAAGAAAAGAAAAGGGAGCGAAGGGAGAGAGAAAGTTGGAAGGGAGGAAGGCAAATTTGGAGGGATGCAGGGAGTTAGAAAAGAAGGAAGAAGAAAAGGAGAACACCCAGGAAGGGAGGAAGGAAGCAAGGAAGGTAGGAAATAGAGAGAGCACAAGGGCAGGGAAAGGACTGAGTCACTCAAACAAAAGGCAAGGGACACAAAGACCAATAGAGGCCATAAAAGCTGTTTGAACAGTTTAGTCAGCTTTAGAATTTGAGTGACATCAAACTGAATGTTATTATGACTGGATGGAATCTTCCTACTAACCCCGCCTTGGCCTGGCCTAAACCAAATCAAGGGGTGGGTGGCATGGAGAGGAATTCTCTCTGGCTGGAGTGGGAGGGACCTAAACCTGTGGCACATGAGGATGCACTGGGTAGGGAAGCGGACAAGACTCCCCTGATGGGCAGTTGAGCACAACAAGGCTCCTGGGAGCCTTTGATCATGGCTCCCATCGCCATACGCCCACCACCCACCATACGCTCAGCCCCTGAAGGGGATCACAGTGGTCTGCTCCGTTGCCTGGTGCAGGTTGGAGTTCCTGACCAAACACCTGAGTGTCCACAGCCTGTGTTGGCCTGCCTGGGCAGGCTGTGGTTGTGGTGGCAAGAGCCAAAGCTGTCTTGGCGTGATGGAGGAGCCAAGGGCTGCCTCTCAGCCATCCTAGTGGGTGGTTCTGTAAGAAGCACCCAGGGTTGTGGCAGCATTGTCCGAAGACATGAAGCCAGGCCATCTTCCTTATGGCTTTCCTTGGGAGTTGGTGGTGTGTACAGCTCTTGGATTTTTTGCTGTTCTCTCACTTTTCTGGAGAGGTTTTCAGTCGGTTTGTAGCAGGCTTTACGTGGGAAGAGAAAAAAGGCTGGCTCTAAATCTTGCTGGACTTATTGAGGCAAAATGTGGACTTCTTGAAAAAGTGAGCCTTGTTGAAAAAGAACATGAAGGCTTAGAATCATCTTTAAAGGATTGCAGGTTTGAGAAGGGTTCAAGAGAAGCACAACAGCTGGAGGCAACCGACGAAAAGCTGCATAGGTCCGAATCCAGCCATGGCGTTGAAATGCTCTTTCTAGAAGAAGAGCTCAAAGCACAGAAGGCTCAACAAGGTCAACAGGATGAAACGATGGCGCATCTATCAAGAAGGATACAGTCCCTCCAAGGTGAATCTGAATCCCTGAGATCACAAATAGCTGAAGCTAAAACAAACTGGAGACTCTTTCAAGTGAATGAGGAAGAACTGAAGCTGGCAATCAAAGAGGTTTTGAATGAAGGATCCCTACTTCCGCCAACGCAGAGACCAACAATACAAGGAGAAGCTGAAGCACAGAGGGAACAAGGAGGTGTCCAATATAAAGCAAAAATCATATTAGAGGACTCTAAAGTAGCTGGAGAACAAGTTCTAAGGGACACAGAAAATCACATGGAGTCTCTGAGTGAATGCTTGCTGAAGATGAAGGATAGATCTTCTCCAAGCCTGGGAGCCCAAAGGTATGGTGGTCACCTGGAACTGGGAAAGACGAGTGAACCCGAAATGGGTGCTCACTTGGAGGATGAGTCCAAAGGAGCTTTGAGGAACCTGGTTTATGGTGATAAGCTAAAGGCCTCCTTAGAAATCTTGGAAGGAGGAAGAAATCAAAAATGTACTTTCTCATCTGAAGTGGAGAAAACCACAGAAGACCTTACAGAACACCTTAAAAGTCTGCAGACTGAACAGGCATCCTTGCAGTCAGAAAATGCATAGCTGCAAAGTGAGAATGAGACCCTACAGGAGAACTTTAAAGTCATGATGGAACGCTATCAAGAAAATATGATGAAACTGCACAGGAAATTAAGAGTGGAGGAAAACTACCGTGTGGAGCAAGAGGAGAAACTTTCCAAAGTCGAAGAAAAGATGAGCCATACAATAAAAGAGCTGGAGACCTACCGAAAGAGAGCCCAATATCTTGAAGAACAATTGCAGAGTACCATTCGTTCCTGTCTGGGGAAGATTATTTCCTCTGAGAAAGAAGCAGATGCTAGTGAGTTGGCAGCTCGGATTGCTGAAAGAAACCTCAGTTATTTCAGGAAGCACAATGCACGCAACAGACAAAAATTAACTGAGAAGGAGCTTAGATTTGAACTTGTAGAAAAAGATCCCTATGATGCACTGGATATTTCCAACTCAGCAATGGGCAGAAAGCCTTCTCTAAATGGGCCCTCACCAATAGGTCACCCTTCATCTGAAAGGAGACCTCCTCATTTTGAAAAGAGTGGTCCACTCACACTCTCACCTTTCACTCCAGTGGGAGGAGGAAGAGGGTCAAGGGGCCCTGGAGAATCCTCTGGACCATGCGACTAGCAGTAAAGGAAGAGAATCCAGCTGTCATAAGTTCACTGATTTTCAGAGAGCACCTTCTCAGACTGGGCCCCTCTCTCCTCCAGGGGAACAGGCCAGCAGGCTGATGATCCCTCCGCCAGGCCAACCATATTCTTCTGATGCACGTCTTCCTCTACAAAGGCAAGATAGGTTTTACTCAAATTGTGGTAGAGCATCGGGACCAGCAGAACACAGAATTCCTAATATGCCTCCTTTGGACTCTGATGTGCCTGATTCACCTCTCCATGCTGAAAACCAAGCAACCGGCTCTGACTCTGTGTTGGCACCTTTCCCTCCAGTCAGAGGTGCCTTGTTTCCAGTTGACCCAAGGAGTCAGTTCATGAGAAGAGGACCTTTTTTTTCCTCCACCTCTCCCAGGAAACTTGTCTGGGAACCTGGAGATTATTTTCCACCTGACCCGCCACCCACTCCATTTCCAATGCGAAGTGTCTATGCAGGGAGGGGGTTTTCCTCACAAAATCTTCCCCCAAGAGCTGGAATTCAGCCCTCTTCACCCCCATTCTGAAAGTACAAGTGAGTTGCCTCAAGGGTTCCTTCCACCTGCAAATGAGCCTGTTACTCAACATCCAGAACCAAACAAGAAACCTCATGCTGTTGCTCTCTCTTCAAATGTAATTTGACTTATCTCTCATTTTTACTTTTTAAGTAACTGCTTTTACTTCAGTAATTGACTATACTTTGGCTCCAATTGAAGCTCAATGAAACAATAATTCTTAAGATAGTATTTTGTAAATAAAGGTGGTTTACGTAGGAATCTTATGACTAAATTATTCCTATTTTATGTTATTCCAGAGAACAGCATTTAATCTGATGAAGCCACTCTTACATAAACAAGAATGGGAGTTCTAGGTACTTGTAATCTAGCTGATGGAAATATCTTTTAAACTCCCAACAAGAAGTGTATTTAGTATGACTGTAGCAATTGTAAAGTGACTTTAGGCTTAATGAAAAAGTGTCACTGATTTAGAGACTGGTTGGGCATTTCAGCTAGTTTTCCATATCAGAATAACTAGAGCATGGGAGGACTAAAGGAGAGAACACAACTAAACATGTCAAGGAAACAGGAGATCTCAACTACAAAGAAAAATGAAGATCTCTTTTTTATATTGGTTGCTTAAAACCTTACATAGCTCTTGAGATACCATATTTCCTACATTAGATTCAAGTGAGTTATGAACTCCCATTTTGACCCCATATACAGATTGCACAATCACATTGTTTACACATGCACGTTTTTACAAAATGCCATGTTAGTAACTGTTGTATACTGCTACCTTTTCTAGCCTCAACTATCCCCCCTCTCCTGCCCTCCCATCTTCTCTCTCTATCCCGTCTGCTGTAATTTAACGTTTGGGAATTGGAAACCACACTTTAAACCTACTCTCCTCCCCTTTTTCCCTTCTGTCAAATTACTCATCATCTTCTTCTATTTCTCCTCCTCCTCCTCCTCTTCCTCCTCCTCCTTATACCTTTAATTCATTCATCATACACTCATGCATTGGTTCATTCATTCCTTTCACATATGGTGTTGGGGATCCAACTCAGGACCTTTGAAAGTGTGAAGCCAGCACTCTAGTGCTGAGCCAAAACCACAGCACCTGTCTTTGTGATTTTATGACTGTTTTTATGAAATTCAGAATCGCATTCTGCTATGGTTCACTGATATGTGGATTGACCTAGTCCTTGTTTTCTGGGAGACTTTTGGAAAATATACATGAATTATTAGGAGTTTGAAATGAAGAAACAAAGAGGAAATACCCCGATTTCTTATTCTTGGATTCCATACTCTGACTCTGCCTACCTACTGTAAAAACTTTTAAACTCTTACTCCCCATTTCTATATCATTGCCAACAAGTGAACGTTCACTGCCCTACAACAAACCAGAGAACTCACATTGAACCATGTTTCCCCAGTAGAGACGAAGACACAATACTTATTAAAAAAATACCCTAGTTATGAATTAGTAGGTAAAGCTTTATTTGAGTGTTAAATGTGCTCTAATTATGTGTTTGTGTGTTTGTTGATGTGTGTGCTGTGTGTGTGTGCTTCTGTGTAAATCAAGCACTGAGGTGTAAAATAAATGCAGGATTGCAACGGCCTTCTTAAAAATAAGAAGCAACTTTATCATATTTGAAGCCCAGTGAAGAATCTGCCTGATACTTAACCTACAATTAATTGAAATGTGAAAACTTCAGGCCTAGAAAAACAAAGCCAACATACATACTGAATCTAATCAGTCTGTCTCACCTGTTTTCTAATCACTCCTTTAAATAATCCTAAATTGCCATCATAAAACATCAGTTGTATATCATCAGATATAACTGAACTGTCCATTAGTAGGTAGAACAATATAATGGGAATCAGAGTGCACATTCCGGTTTGAACTCAATCTAGGTAACATGGATTCATCTCTGTGTAATAGGTCTGCTTCTGGAAAACACAATGTAGAGCTCCAAAAGCAGAACGATTCTTTCAGAATACCATGTTATGTTTGTAAATAGATAGACAGATAGATATACAGGAATCAAAAATCTGAAAACGGTCTGGAAGTGTACATTTCAATAACTTACAATGTCAGTAGTGGGGGACTAAAGCAGATCAAGAAGACTGTGTCTGCATGCGAAATGGTTCAGTTTTTGAAAGAGTTTTTAAATGAAAATGGACAAAAAATTGAAAGGTTTACAGTAAGTGTTGAGGAGTGACTTGGCAAAAGGAGCACAGAGGTGAGAAAGAATTAAGTAGAGCTCAATAGAACCAGGTATAATTTCTGTACACATGACTCCATGAACAGGAGCAAAGGGGACACTTAAAGAAATCATAGGACTAAGGAGAGATCAGGATTAGGAGGGTTTGTACTAGTCTAGAAATGCTGACCTGAAAACCAATTAAGTTTACAACTCCTTCTTTGGAGGAACCTTAGCTGTGCCGTGCTTTTCAAAAATGACTTGTCATAACTGATTTATGCCCATGTTAGCAACTCTTCTGAAATTACTTTGAAAGTAGACTAATGTGAGAGTTTCTCTTTAGAGATAATTCAAGTTACTTGCATAGGAAGTGGCAGCAGGTCTGGGGATGTTGTAGCTCAGTGGCAGTGACCTTGCCTAGCTTGGGGCTGGCCTGCCATGTACGTTCACCCCAAACACTTGCAAGAATAGTAAAGGGAGGGAAGGGAGAGAGAAAGTTGGAAGGGAGGAAGGCAAAGTTGGAGGGATGGAGGGAGGTCGAAAAGAAGGAAGAAGAAAAGGAGAAAACCCAGGAAGGGAGGAAGGAAGCAAGGAAGGTAGGAAATAGGGAGAGCACAAGGGCAGGGAAAGGACAGAGTCACTCAAACAAAAGGCAAGGGACACAAAGACCAATAGAGGCCATAAAAGCTGTTTGAACAGTTTAGTCAGCTTTAGAATTTGAGTGACATCAAACTGAATGTTATTATGACTGGATGGAATCTTCCTACTAACCCCGCCTTGGCCTGGCCTAAACCAAATCAAGGGGTGGGTGGCATGGAGAGGAATTCTCTCTGGCTGGAGTGGGAGGGACCTAAACCTGTGGCACATGAGGATGCACTGGGTAGGGAAGCGGACAAGACTCCCCTGATGGGCAGTTGAGCACAACAAGGCTCCTGGGAGCCTTTGATCATGGCTCCCACCGCCATACGCCCACCACCCACCATACGCTCAGCCCCTGAAGGGGATCACAGTGGTCTGCTCCGTTGCCTGGTGCAGGTTGGAGTTCCTGACCAAACACCTGAGTGTCCACAGCCTGTGTTGGCCTGCCTGGGCAGGCTGTGGTTGTGGTGGCAAGAGCCAAAGCTGTCTTGGCGTGATGGAGGAGCCAAGGGCTGCCTCTCAGCCATCCTAGTGGGTGGTTCTGGAAGAAGCACCCAGGGTTGTGGCAGCATTGTCCGAAGACATGAAGCCAGGCCATCTTCCTTATGGCTTTCCTTGGGAGTTGGTGATGTGTACAGCTCTTGGATTTTTTGCTGTTCTCTCACTTTTCTGGAGAGGTTTTCAGTCGGTTCGTAGCCGGCTTTACGTGGGAAGAGAAAAAAGGCTGGCTCTAAATCTTGCTGGACTTATTGAGGCAAAATGTGGACTTCTGGAAAAAGTGAGCCTTGTTGAAAAAGAACATGAAGGCTTAGAATCATCTTTAAAGGATTGCAGGTTTGAGAAGGGTTCAAGAGAAGCACAACAGCTGGAGGCAACCGACGAAAAGCTGCATAGGTCCGAATCCAGCCATGGCGTTGAAATGCTCTTTCTAGAAGAAGAGCTCAAAGCACAGAAGGCTCAACATGGTCAACAGGATGAAACGATGGCGCATCTATCAAGAAGGATACAGTCCCTCCAAGGTGAATCTGAATCCCTGAGATCACAAATAGCTGAAGCTAAAACAAACTGGAGACTCTTTCAAGTGAATGAGGAAGAACTGAAGCTGGCAATCAAAGTGGTTTTGAATGAAGGATCCCTACTTCTGCCAACGCAGAGACCAACAATACAAGGAGAAGCTGAAGCACAGAGGGAACAAGGAGGTGTCCAATATAAAGCAAAAATCATTTTAGAGGACTCTAAAGTAGCTGGAGAACAAGTTCTAAGGGACACAGAAAATCACATGGAGTCTCTGAGTGAATGCTTGCTGATGATGAAGGATAGATCTTCTCCAAGCCTGGGAGCCCAAAGGTATGGTGGTCACCTGGAACTGGGAACGACGAGTGAACCCGAAATGGGTGCTCACTTGGAGGATGAGTCCAAAGGAGCTTTGAGGAACCTGGTTTATGGTGATAAGCTAAAGGCCTCCTTAGAAATCTTGGAAGGAGGAAGAAATCAAAAATGTACTTTCTCATCTGAAGTGGAGAAAACCACAGAAGACCTTACAGAACACCTTAAAAGTCTGCAGACTGAACAGGCATCCTTGCAGTCAGAAAATGCACAGCTGCAAAGTGAGAATGAGACCCTACAGGAGAACTTTAAAGTCATGATGGAACGCTATCAAGAAAATATGATGAAACTGCACAGGAAATTAAGAGTGGAGGAAAACTACCGTGTGGAGCAAGAGGAGAAACTTTCCAAAGTCGAAGAAAAGATGAGCCATACAATAAAAGAGCTGGAGACCTACCGAAAGAGAGCCCAATATCTTGAAGAACAATTGCAGAGTACCATTCGTTCCTGTCTGGGGAAGATTATTTCCTCTGAGAAAGAAGCAGATGCTAGTGAGTTGGCAGCTCGGATTGCTGAAAGAAACCTCAGTTATTTCAGGAAGCACAATGCACGCAACAGACAAAAATTAACTGAGAAGGAGCTTAGATTTGAACTTGTAGAAAAAGATCCCTATGATGCACTGGATGTTTCCAACTCAGCAATGGGCAGAAAGCCTTCTCCAAATGGGCCCTCACTAATAGGTCACCCTTCATCTGAAAGGAGACCTCCTCATTTTGAAAAGAGTGGTCCACTCACACTCTCACCTTTCACCCCAGTGGGAGGAGGAAGAAGGTCAAGGGGCCCTGGAGAATCCTCTGGACCATGCGACTAGCAGTAAAGGAAGAGAATCCAGCTGTCATAAGTTCACTGATTTTCAGAGAGCACCTTCTCAGACTGGGCCCCTCTCTCCTCCAGGGGAACAGGCCAGCAGGCTGATGATTCCTCCGCCAGGCCAACCATATTCTTCTGATGCACGTCTTCCTCTACAAAGGCAAGATAGGTTTTACTCAAATTGTGGTAGAGCATCGGGACCAGCAGAACACAGAATTCCTATTATGCCTCCTTTGGACTCTGAGGTGCCTGATTCACCTCTCCATGCTGAAAACCAAGCAACTGGCTCTGACTCTGTGTTGGCACCTTTCCCTCCAGTCAGAGGTGCCTTGTTTCCAGTTGACCCAAGGAGTCAGTTCATGAGAAGAGGACCTTTTTTTTCCTCCACCTCTCCCAGGAAACTTGTCTGGGAACCTGGAGATTATTTTCCACCTGACCCGCCACCCACTCCATTTCCAATGCGAAGTGTCTATGCAGGGAGGGGGTTTTCCTCACAAAATCTTCCCCGAGGAGCTGGAATTCAGCCCTCTTCACCCCCATTCTGAAAGTACAAGTGAGTTGCCTCAAGGGTTCCTTCCACCTGCAAATGAGCCTGTTACTCAACATCCAGAACCAAACAAGAAACCTCATGCTGTTGCTCTCTCTTCAAATGTAATTTGACTTATCTCTCATTTTTAGTTTTTAAGTAACTGCTTTTACTTCAGTAATTGACTATACTTTGGCTCCAATTGAAGCTCAATGAAACAATAATTCTTAAGATAGTATTTTGTAAATAAAGATGGTTTACGTAAGAATCTTATGAGTAAATTATTCCTATTTTATGTTATTCCAGAGAACAGCATTTAATCTGATGAAGCCACTCTTACATAAACAAGAATGGGAGTTCTAGGTACTTGTAATCTACTGATGGAAATATCTTTTAAACTCCCAACAAAGAAGTGTATTTAGTATGACTGTAGCAATTGTAAAGTGACTTTAGGCTTAATGAAAAAGTGTCACTGATTTAGAGACTGGTTGGGCATTTCAGCTAGTTTTTCCATATCAAAATAACTAGAGCATGGGAGGACTAAAGGAGAGAACACAACTAAACATGTCAAGGAAACAGGAGATCTCAACTACAAAGAAAAATGAAGACCTCTTTTTTATATTGGTTGCTTAAAACCTTACATAGCTCTTGAGATACCATATTTCCTACATTAGAGTCAAGTGAGTTATGAACTCCCATTTTGACCCCATATACAGATTGCACAATCACATTGTTTACACATCCACGTTTTTACAAAATGCCATGTTAGTAACTGTTGTATTCTGCTACCTTTTCTAGCCTCTACTATCCCCCCTCTCCTGCCCTCCCATCTTCTCTCTCTATCCCGTCTGCTGTAATTTAACATTTGGGAATTGGAAACCACACTTTAAACTCACTCTCCTCCCGTTTTTCCCTTCTGTCAATTTACTCATCATCTTCTTCTATTTCTCCTCCTCCTCCTCCTCTTCCTCCTCCTCCTTATACCTTTAATTCATTCATCATACACTCATGCATTGGTTCATTCATTCCTTTCACATATGGTGTTGGGGATCCAACTCAGGACCTTTGAAAGTGTGAAGCAGGCACTCTTGTGCTGAGCCAAAACCCCAGCACCTGTATTTTTGATTTTATGACTGTTTATATGAAATTCAGAATCGCATTCTTGTATGGTTCACTGATATGTGGATTGACCTAGTCCTTGTTTTCTGGGAGACTTTTGGAAAATATACATGAATTATTAGGAGGTTGAAATGAAGAAACAAAGAGGAAATTCCCCGATTTCTTATTCTTGGATTAAATACTCTGACTCTGCCTACCTACTGTAAAAACTTTTAAACTCTTACTCCCCATTTCTATATCATTGCCAACAAGTGAACGTTCACTGCCCTACAACAGACCAGAGAACTCACATTGAACCATGTTTCCCCAGTAGAGACCAAGATACAATACTTATTAAAAAAATACCCTAGTTATGAATTAGTAGGTAAAGCTTTATTTGAGTGTTAAATGTGCTCTAATTATGTGTTTGTGTGTTTGTTGATGTGTGTGGTGTGTGTGTGTGTGTGCTTCTGTGTAAAACAAGCACTGAGGTGTAAAATAAATGCAGGATTGCAACGGCCTTCTTAAAAATAAGAAGAAACTTTATCATATTTGAAGCCCAGTGAAGAATCTGCCTGATATTTAACCTACAATTAATTGAAATGTGAAAACTTCAGGCCTAGAAAAACAAAGCCAACATACATACTGAATCTAATCAATCTGTCTCACCTGTTTTCTAATCACTCCTTTAAATAAACCTAAATTGCCATCATAAAACATCAGTTGTATATCATCAGATATAACTGAACTGTCCATTAGTAGGTAGAACAATATAATGGGAATCAGAGTGCACATTCCGGTTTGAACTCAATCTAGGTAACATGGATTCATCTCTGTGTAATAGGCCTGCTTCTGGAAAACACAATGTAGAGCTCCAAAAGCAGAACGATTCTTTCAGAATACCATGTTATGTTTGTAAATAGATAGACAGATAGATATACAGGAATCAAAAATCTGAAAACGGTCTGGAAGTGTACATTTCAATAACTTACAATGTCAGTAGAGGGGGATTAATAGCAGATCAAGAAGACTGTGTCTGCATGCGAAATGGTTCAATTTTTGAAAGAGTTTTTTAAATGAAAATGGACAAAAAATTGAAAGGGTTAGAGTAAGTGTTGAGGAGTGACTTGGCAAAAGGAGCACAGAGGTGAGAAAGAATTAAGTAGAGTTCAATAGAACCAGGTATAATTTCTGTACACATGACTCCATGAACAGGAGCAAAGGGGACACTTAAAGAAATCATAGGACTAAGGAGAGATCAGGATTAGGAGGGTTTGTATTAGTCTAGAAATGCTGACCTGAAAACCAATTAAGTTTTCAACTCCTTCTTTGGAGGAACATTAGCTGTGCCGTGCTTTTCAAAAATGACTTGTCATAACTGATTTATGCCCATGTTAGCAACTCTTCTGAAATTACTTTGAAAGTAGACTAATGTGAGAGTTTCTCTTTAGAGATAATTCAAGTTACTTGCATAGGAAGTGGCAGCAGGTCTGGGGATGTTGTAGCTCAGTGGCAGTGACCTTGCCTAGCTTGGGACTGGCCTGCCATGGACTTTCACCCCAAACACTTGCAAGAAAAGAAAAGGGAGCGAAGGGAGAGAGAAAGTTGGAAGGGAGGAAGGCAAAGTTGGAGGGATGCAGGGAGGTAGAAAAGAAGGAAGAAGAAAAGGAGAACACCCAGGAAGGGAGGAAGGAAGCAAGGAAGGTAGGAAATAGGGAGAGCACAAGGGCAGGGAAAGGACTGAGTCACTCAAACAAAAGGCAAGGGACACAAAGACCAATAGAGGCCATAAAAGCTGTTTGAACAGTTTAGTCAGCTTTAGAATTTGAGTGACATCAAACTGAATGTTATTATGACTGGATGGAATCTTCCTACTAACCCCGCCTTGGCCTGGCCTAAACCAAATCAAGGGGTGGGTGGCATGGAGAGGAATTCTCTCTGGCTGGAGTGGGAGGGACCTAAACCTGTGGCACATGAGGATGCACTGGGTAGGGAAGCGGACAAGACTCCCCTGATGGGCAGTTGAGCACAACAAGGCTCCTGGGAGCCTTTGATCATGGCTCCCACCGCCATACGCCCACCACCAACCATACGCTCAGTCCCTGAAGGGGATTACAGTGGTCTGCTCCGTTGCCTGGTGCAGGTTGGAGTTCCTGACCAAACACCTCAGTGTCCACAGCCTGTGTTGGCCTGCCTGGGCAGGCTGTGGTTGTGGTGGCACGAGCCAAAGCTGTCTTGGTGTGATGGAGGAGCCAAGGGCTGCCTCTCAGCCATCCTAGTGGGTGGTTCTGGAAGAAGCACCCAGGGTTGTGGCAGCATTGTCCGAAGACATGAAGCCAGGCCATCTTCCTTATGGCTATCCTTGGGAGTTGGTGATGTGTACAGCTCTTGGATTTTTTGCTGTTCTCTCACTTTTCTGGAGAGGTTTTCAGTCGGTTCGTAGCAGGGTTTACGTGGGAAGAGAAAAAAAGGCTGGCTCTAAATCTTGCTGGACTTATTGAGGCAAAATGTGGACTTCTTGAAAAAGTGAGCCTTGTTGAAAAAGAACATGAAGGCTTAGAATCATCTTTAAAGGATTGCAGGTTTGAGAAGGGTTCAAGAGAAGCACAACAGCTGGAGGCAACCGACGAAAAGCTGCATAGGTCCGAATCCAGCCATGGCGTTGAAATGCTCTTTCTAGAAGAAGAGCTCAAAGCACAGAAGGCTCAACATGGTCAACAGGATGAAACGATGGCGCATCTATCAAGAAGGATACAGTCCCTCCAAGGTGAATCTGAATCCCCGAGATCACAAATAGCTGAAGCTAAAACAAACTGGAGACTCTTTCAAGTGAATGAGGAAGAACTGAAGCTGGCAATCAAAGAGGTTTTGAATGAAGGATCCCTACTTCCGCCAATGCAGAGACCAACAATACAAGGAGAAGCTGAAGCACAGAGGCAACAAGGAGGTGTCCAATATAAAGCAAAAATCATATTAGAGGACTCTAAAGTAGCTGGAGAACAAGTTCTAAGGGACACAGAAAATCACATGGAGTCTCTGAGTGAATGCTTGCTGAAGATGAAGGATAGATCTTCTCCAAGCCTGGGAGCCCAAAGGGATGATCGTCACCTGGAATTGGGAAAGACGAGTGAACCCGAAATTGGTGCTCACTTGGAGGATGAGTCCAAAGGAGCTTTGAGGAACCTGGTTTATGGTGATAAGCTAAAGGCCTCCTTAGAAATCTTGGAAGGAGGAAGAAATCAAAAATGTACTTTCTCATCTGAAGTGGAGAAAACCACAGAAGACCTTACAGAACACCTTAAAAGTCTGGAGACTGAACAGGCATCCTTGCAGTCAGAATATGCACAGCTGCAAAGTGAGACTGAGACCCCACAGAAGAACTTTAAAGTCATGATGGAACGCTATCAAGAAAATATGATGAAACTGCACAGGAAATTAAGAGTGGAGGAAAACTACCGTGTGGAGCAAGAGGAGAAACTTTCCAAAGTCGAAGAAAAGATGAGCCATACAATAACAGAGCTGGAGACCTACCGAAAGAGAGCCCAATATCTTGAAGAACAATTGCAGAGTACCATTCGTTCCTGTTTGGGGAAGATTATTTCCTGTGACAAAGAAGCAGATGCTAGTGAGTTGGCAGCTTGGATTGCTGAAAGAAACCTCAGTTATTTCAGGAAGCAAAATGCACGCAACAGACAAAAATTAACTGAGAAGGAGCTTAGATTTGAACTTGTAGAAAAAGATCCCTATGATGCACTGGATGTTTCCAACTCAGCAATGGGCAGAAAGCCTTCTCCAAATGGGCCCTCGCCAATAGGTCACCCTTCATCTGAAAGGAGACCTCCTCATTTTGAAAAGAGTGGTCCACTCACACTCTCACCTTTCACTCCAGTGGGAGGAGGAAGAGGGTCAAGGGGCCCTGGAGAATCCTCTGGACCATGCGACTAGCAGTAAAGGAAGAGAATCCAGCTGTCATAAGTTCACTGATTTTCAGAGAGCACCTTCTCAGACTGGGCCCCTCTCTCCTCCAGGGGAACAGGCCAGCAGGCTGATGATCCCTCCGCCAGGCCAACCATATTCTTCTGATGCACGTCTTCCTCTACAAAGGCAAGATAGGTTTTACTCAAATTGTGGTAGAGCATCGGGACCAGCAGAACACAGAATTCCTATTATGCCTCCTTTGGACTCTGATGTGCCTGATTCACCTCTCCATGCTGAAAACCAAGCAACTGGCTCTGACTCTGTGTTGGCACCTTTCCCTCCAGTCAGAGGTGCCTTGTTTCCAGTTGACCCAAGGAGTCAGTTCATGAGAAGAGGACCTTTTTTTTCCTCCACCTCTCCCAGGAAACTTGTCTGGGAACCTGGAGATTATTTTCCACCTGACCCGCCACCCACTCCATTTCCAATGCGAAGTGTCTATGCAGGGAGGGGGTTTTCCTCACAAAATCTTCCCCCAAGAGCTGGAATTCAGCCCTCTTCACCCCCATTCTGAAAGTACAAGTGAGTTGCCTGAATGGTTCCTTCCACCTGCAAATGAGCCTGTTACTCAACATGCAGAACCTAACAAGAAACCTCATGCTGTTGCTCTCTCTTCAAATGTAATTTGACTTATCTCTCATTTTTAGTTTTTAAGTAACTGCTTTTACTTCAGTAATTGACTATACTTTGGCTCCAATTGAAGCTCAATGAAACAATAATTCTTAAGATAGTATTTTGTAAATATAGATGGTTTACGTAAGAATCTTATGAGTAAATTATTCCTATTTTATGTTATTCCAGAGAACAGCATTTAATCTGATGAAGCCACTCTTACATAAACAAGAATGGGAGTTCTAGGTACTTGTAATCTAGCTGATGGAAATATCTTTTAAACTCCCAACAAAGAAGTGTATTTAGTATGACTGTAGCAATTGTAAAGTGACTTTAGGCTTAATGAAAAAGTGTCACTGATTTAGAGACTGGTTGGGCATTTCAGCTAGTTTTTCCATATCAGAATAACTAGAGCATGGGAGGACTAAAGGAGAGAACACAACTAAACATGTCAAGGAAACAGGAGATCTCAACTACAAAGAAAAATGAAGACCTCTTTTTTATATTGGTTGCTTAAAACCTTACATAGCTCTTGAGATACCATATTTCCTACATTAGAGTCAAGTGAGTTATGAACTCCCATACACTCATGCATTGGTTCATTCATTCCTTTCACATATGGTGTTGGGGATCCAACTCAGGACCTTTGAAAGTGTGAAGCCAGCACTCTAGTGCTGAGCAAAAACCCCAGCACCTGTCTTTTTGATTTTATGACTGTTTATATGAAATTCAGAATCGCATTCTGCTATGGTTCACTGATATGTGGATTGACCTAGTCCTTGTTTTCTGGGAGACTTTTGGAAAATATACATGAATTATTAGGAGTTTGAAATGAAGAAACAAAGAGGAAATACCCCGATTTCTTATTCTTGGATTCCATACTCTGACTCTGCCTACCTACTGTAAAAACTTTTAAACTCTTACTCCCCATTTCTATATCATTGCCAACAAGTGAACGTTCACTGCCCTACAACAAACCAGAGAACTCACATTGAACCATGTTTCCCCAGTAGAGACGAAGACACAATACTTATTAAAAAAATACCCTAGTTATGAATTAGTAGGTAAAGCTTTATTTGAGTGTTAAATGTGCTCTAATTATGTGTTTGTGTGTTTGTTGATGTGTGTGGTGTGTGTGTGTGTGTGCTTCTGTGTAATCAAGCACTGAGGTGTAAAATAAATGCAGGATTGCAACGGCCTTCTTAAAAATAAGAAGCAACTTTATCATATTTGAAGCCCAGTGAAGAATCTGCCTGATACTTAACCTACAATTAATTGAAATGTGAAAACTTCAGGCCTAGAAAAACAAAGCCAACATACATACTGAATCTAATCAGTCTGTCTCACCTGTTTTCTAATCACTCCTTTAAATAAACCTAAATTGCCATCATAAAACATCAGTTGTATATCCTCAGATATAACTGAACTGTCCATTAGTAGGTAGAACAATATAATGGGAATCAGAGTGCACATTCCGGTTTGAACTCAATCTAGGTAACATGGATTCATCTCTGTGTAATAGGTCTGCTTCTGGAAAACACAATGTAGAGCTCCAAAAGCAGAACGATTCTTTCAGAATACCATGTTATGTTTGTAAATAGATAGACAGATAGATATACAGGAATCAAAAATCTGAAAACGGTCTGGAAGTGTACATTTCAATAACTTACAACGTCAGTAGTGGGGGATTAAAGCAGATCAAGAAGACTGTGTCTGCATGCGAAATGGTTCAATTTTTGAAAGAGTTTTTTAAATGAAAATGGACAAAAAATTGAAAGGGTTACAGTAAGTGTTGAGGAGTGACTTGGCAAAAGGAGCACAGAGGTGAGAAAGAATTAAGTAGAGTTCAATAGAACCAGGTATAATTTCTGTACACATGACTCCATGAACAGGAGCAAAGGGGACACTTAAAGAAATCATAGGACTAAGGAGAGATCAGGATTAGGAGGGTTTGTACTAGTCTAGAAATGCTGACCTGAAAACCAATTAAGTTTTCAACTCCTTCTTTGGAGGAACATTAGCTGTGCCGTGCTTTTCAAAAATGACTTGTCATAACTGATTTATGCCCATGTTAGCAACTCTTCTGAAATTACTTTGAAAGTAGACTATGTGAGAGTTTCTCTTTAGAGATAATTCAAGTTACTTGCATAGGAAGTGGCAGCAGGTCTGGGGATGTAGTAGCTCAGTGGCAGTGACCTTGCCTAGCTTGGGGCTGGCCTGCCATGGACTTTCACCCCAAACACTTGCAGGAAAAGAAAAGGGAGGGAAGGGAGAGAGAAAGTTGGAAGGGAGGATGGCAAAGTTGGAGGGATGCAGGGAGGTAGAAAAGAAAGAAGAAGAAAAGGAGAAAACCCAGGAAGGGAGGAAGGAAGCAAGGAAGGTAGGAAATAGGGAAACACAAGGGCAGGGAAAAGACTGAGTCACTCAAACAAAAGGCAATGGACACAAAGACCAATATAGGCCATAAAAGCTGTTTGAACAGTTTAGTCAGCTTTAGAATTTGAGTGACATCAAACTGAATGTTATTATGACTGGATGGAATCTTCCTACTAAGCCAACTTGGCTTGGCCTAAACCAAATCAAGGGGTGGGTGGCATGGAGAGGAATTCTCTCTGGCTGGAGTGGGAGGGACCTAAACCTGTGGCACATGAAGATGCACTGGGTAGGGAAGCGGACAAGACTCCCCTGATGGGCAGTTGAGCACAACAAGGCTCCTGGGAGCCTTTGATCATGGCTCCCACCGCCATACGCCCACCACCCACCATACGCTCAGCCCCTGAAGGGGATTACAGTGGTCTCCTCCGTTACCTGGTTCAGGTTGGAGTTCCTGACCAAACACCTGAGTGTCCACAGCCTGTGTTGGCCTGCCTGGGCAGGCTGTAGTTGTGGTGGCAAGAGCCAAAGCTGTCTTGGCGTGATGGAGGAGCCAAGGGCTGCCTCTCAGCCATCCTAGTGGGCGGTTCTGGAAGAAGCACCCAGGGTTGTGGCAGCATTGTCCGAAGACATGAAGCCAGGCCATCTTCCTTATGGCTTTCCTTGGGAGTTGGTGGTGTGTACAGCTCTTGGATTTTTTGCTGTTCTCTCACTTTTCTGGAGAGGTTTTCAGTCGGTTCGTAGCAGGCTTTACGTGGGAAGAGAAAAAAGGCTGGCTCTAAATCTTGCTGGACTTATTGAGGCAAAATGTGGACTTCTTGAAAAAGTGAGCCTTTTTGAAAAAGAACATGAAGGCTTAGAATCATCTTTAAAGGATTGCAGGTTTGAGAAGGGTTCAAGAGAAGCACAACAGCTGGAGGCAACCGACGAAAAGCTGCATAGGTCCGAATCCAGCCATGGCGTTGAAATGCTCTTTCTAGAAGAAGAGCTCAAAGCACAGAAGGCTCAACAAGGTCAACAGGATGAAATGATGGCGCATCTATCAAGAAGGATACAGTCCCTCCAAGGTGAATCTGAATCCCTGAGATCACAAATAGCTGAAGCTAAAACAAACTGGAGACTCTTTCAAGTGAATGAGGAAGAACTGAAGCTGGTAATCAAAGAGGTTTTGAATGAAGGATCCCTACTTCCGCCAACGCAGAGACCAACAATACAAGGAGAAGCTGAAGCACAGAGGGAACAAGGAGGTGTCCAAAATAAAGCAAAAATCACATTAGAGGACTCTAAAGTAGCTGGAGAACAAGTTCTAAGGGACACAGAAAATCACATGGAGTCTCTGAGTGAATGCTTGCTGAAGATGAAGAATAGATCTTCTCCAAGCCTGGGAGCCCAAAGGGGTGTTGGTCACCTGGAACTGGGAAAGACGAGTGAACCCGAAATTGGTGCTCACTTGGAGGATGAGTCCAAAGGAGCTTTGAAGAACCTGGTTTATGGTGATAAGCTAAAGGCCTCCTTAGAAATCCTGGAAGGAGGAAGAAATCAAAAATGTACTTTCTCATCTGAAGTGGAGAAAACCACAGAAGACCTTACAGAACACCTTAAAAGTCTGCAGACTGAACAGGCATCCTTGCAGTCAGAAAATGCACAGCTGCAAAGTGAGAATGAGACCCTACAGGAGAACTTTAAAGTCATGATGGAATGCTATCAAGAAAATATGATGAAACTGCACAGGAAATTAAGAGTGGAGGAAAACTACCCTGTGGAGCAAGAGGAGAAACTTTCCAAAGTCGAAGAAAAGATGAGCCATACAATAAAAGAGCTGGAGACCTACCGAAAGAGAGCCCAATATCTTGAAGAACAATTGCAGAGTACCATTCGTTCCTGTCTAGGGAAGATTATTTCCTCTGAGAAAGAAGCAGATGCTAGTAAGTTGGCAGCTCGGAAATGCTGAAAGAAACCTCAGTTATTTTAGGAAGCAAAATGCACGCAACAGACAAAAATTAACTGAGAAGGAGCTTAGATTTGAACTTGTAGAAAAAGATCCCTATGATGCACTGGATGTTTCCAACTCAGCAATGGGCAGAAACCCTTCTCCAAATGGGCCCTCACTAATAGGTCACCCTTCATCTGAAAGGAGACCTCCTCATTTTGAAAAGAGTGGTCCACTCACACTCTCACCTTTCACTCCAGTGGGAGGAGGAAGAGGGTCAAGGGGCCCTGGAGAATCCTCTGGACCATGCGACTAGCAGTAAAGGAAGAGAATCCAGCTGTCATAAGTTCACTGATTTTCAGAGAGCACCTTCTCAGACTGGGCCCCTCTCTCCTCCAGGGGAACAGGCCAGCAGGCTGATGATCCCTCCGCCAGGCCAACCATATTCTTCTGATGCTCGTCTTCCTCTACAAAGGCAAGATAGGTTTTACTCAAATTGTGGTAGAGCATCGGGACCAGCAGAACACAGAATTCCTAATATGCCTCCATTGGACTCTGATGTGCCTGATTCACCTCTCCATGCTGAAAACCAAGCAACCGGCTCTGACTCGGTGTTGGCACCTTTCCCTCCAGTCAGAGGTGCCTTGTTTCCAGTTGACCCAAGGAGTCAGTTCATGAGAAGAGGATCTTTTTTTTCCTCCACCTCTCCCAGGAAACTTGTCTGGGCACATGGAGATTATTTTCCACCTGACCCGCCACCCACTCCATTTCCAATGCGAAGTGTCTATGCAGGGAGGGGGTTTTCCTCACAAAATCTTCCCCCAAGAGCTGGAATTCAGCCCTCTTCACCCCCATTCTGAAAGTACACGTGAGTTGCCTCAAGGGTTCCTTCCACCTGCAAATGAGCCTGTTACTCAACATCCAGAACCAAACAAGAAACCTCATGCTGTTGCTCTCTCTTCAAATGTAATTTAACTTATCTCTCATTTTCAGTTTTTAAGTAACTGCTTTTACTTCAGTAATTGACTATACTTTGGCTCCAATTGAAGCTCAATGAAACAATAATTCTTAAGATAGTATTTTGTAAATAAAGGTGGTTTACGTAGGAATCTTATGACTAAATTATTCCTATTTTATGTAATTCCAGATAACAGCATTTAATCTGATGAAGCCACTCTTACATAAACAAAAATGGGAGTTCTAGGTACTTGTAATCT
The DNA here is from genome assembly GCF_048772815.1 of Callospermophilus lateralis. Classification (NCBI taxonomy): domain Eukaryota; kingdom Metazoa; phylum Chordata; class Mammalia; order Rodentia; family Sciuridae; genus Callospermophilus; species Callospermophilus lateralis. The sequence continues at coordinate 118,506 of NW_027512884.1, read as the reverse complement.
AGCTGATGGAAATATCTTTTAAACTCCCAACAAAGAAGTGTATTTAGTATGACTGTAGCAATTGTAAAGTGACTTTAGGCTTAATGAAAAAGTGTCACTGATTTAGAGACTGGTTGGGCATTTCAGCTAGTTTTTCCATATCAGAATAACTAGAGCATGGGAGGACTAAAGGAGAGAACACAACTAAACATGTCAAGGAAACAGGAGATCTCAACTACAAAGAAAAATGAAGACCTCTTTTTTATATTGGTTGCTTAAAACCTTACATAGCTCTTGAGATACCATATTTCCTACATTAGATTCAAGTGAGTTATGAACTCCCATTTTGACCCCATATACAGATTGCACAATCATATTGTTTACACATTCACGTTTTTACAAAATGCCATGTTAGTAACTGTTGTATATTGCTACCTTTTCAGGCCTCTACTATCCCCCCTCTCCTGCCCTCCCATCTTCTCTCTCTATCCCGTCTGCTGTAATTTAACGTTTGGGAATTGGAAACCACACTTTAAACACACTCTCCTCCCCTTTTTCCCTTCTGTCAAATTACTCATCATCTTCTTCTATTTCTCCTCCTCCTCCTCCTCTTCCTCCTCCTCCTTATACCTTTAATTCATTCATCATACACTCATGCATTGGTTCATTCATTCCTTTCACATATGGTGTTGGGGATCCAACTCAGGACCTTTGAAAGTGTGAAGCCAGCACTCTAGTGCTGAGCCAAAACCACAGCACCTGTCTTTTTGATTTTATGACTGTTTATATGAAATTCAGAATCGCATTCTGCTATGGTTCACTGAGATGTGGATTGACCTAGTCCTTGTTTTCTGGGAGACTCTTGGAAAATATACATGAATTATTAGGAGTTTGAAATGAAGAAACAAAGAGGAAATACCCCGATTTCTTATTCTTGGATTCCATACTCTGACTCTGCCTACCTACTGTAAAAACTTTTAAACTCTTACTCCCCATTTCTATATCATTGCCAACAAGTGAACGTTCACTGCCCTACAACAAACCAGAGAACTCACATTGAACCATGTTTCCCCAGTAGAGACGAAGACACAATACTTATTAAAAAAATACCCTAGTTATGAATTAGTAGGTAAAGCTTTATTTGAGTGTTAAATGTGCTCTAATTATGTGTTTGTGTGTTTGTTGATGTGTGTGCTGTGTGTTTGTGTGTGCTTCTGTGTAAATCAAGCACTGAGGTGTAAAATAAATGCAGGATTGCAACGGCCTTCTTAAAAATAAGAAGCAACTTTATCATATTTGAAGCCCAGTGAAGAATCTGCCTGATACATAACCTACAATTAATTGAAATGTGAAAACTTCAGGCCTAGAAAAACAAAGCCAACATACATACTGAATCTAATCAGTCTGTCTCACCTGTTTTCTAATCACTCCTTTAAATAATCCTAAATTGCCATCATAAAACATCAGTTGTATATCATCAGATATAACTGAACTGTCCATTAGTAGGTAGAACAATATAATGGGAATCAGAGTGCACATTCCGGTTTGAAATCAATCTAGGTAACATGGATTCATCTCTGTGTAATAGGTCTGCTTCTGGAAAACACAATGTAGGGCTCCAAAAGCAGAACGATTCTTTCAGAATACCATGTTATGTTTGTAAATAAATAGACAGATAGATATACAGGAATCAAAAATCTGAAAACGGTCTGGAAGTGTACATTTCAATAACTTACAATGTCAGTAGTGGGGGATTAAAGTAGATCAAGAAGACTGTGTCTGCATGCGAAATGGTTCAATTTTTGAAAGAGTTTTTAAATGAAAATGGACAAAAAATTGAAAGGTTTACAGTAAGTGTTGAGGAGTGACCTGGCAAAAGGAGCACAGAGGTGAGAAAGAATTAAGTAGAGCTCAATAGAACCAGGTATAATTTCTGTACACATGACTCCATGAACAGGAGCAAAGGGGACACTTAAAGAAATCATAGGACTAAGGAGAGATCAGGATTAGGAGGGTTTGTACTAGTCTAGAAATGCTGACCTGAAAACCAATGAAGTTTTCAACTCCTTCTTTGGAGGAACATTAGCTGTGCCGTGCTTTTCAAAAATGACTTGTCATAACTGATTTATGCCCATGTTAGCAACTCTTCTGAAATTACTTTGAAAGTAGACTATGTGAGAGTTTCTCTTTAGAGATAATTCAAGTTACTTGCATAGGAAGTGGCAGCAGGTCTGGGGATGTTGTAGCTCAGTGGCAGTGACCTTGCCTAGCTTGGGGCTGGCCTGCCATGGACTTTCACCCCAAACACTTGCAAGAAAAGAAAAGGGAGGGAAGGGAGAGAGAAAGTTGGAAGGGAGGATGGCAAAGTTTTAGGGATGCAGGGAGGTAGAAAAGGAAGAAGAAGAAAAGGAGAAAACCCAGGAAGGGAGGAAGGAAGCAAGGAAGGTAGGAAATAGGTAAACACAAGGGCAGGGAAAGGACTGAGTCACTCAAACAAAAGGCAAGGGACACAAAGACCAATATAGGCCATAAAAGCTGTTTGAACAGTTTAGTCAGCTTTAGAATTTGAGTGACATCAAACTGAATGTTATTATGACTGGATGGAATCTTCCTACTAACCCCACCTTGGCTTGGCCTAAACCAAATCAAGGGGTGGGTGGCATGGAGAGGAATTCTCTCTGGCTGGAGTGGGAGGGACCTAAACCTGTGGCATATGAGGATGCACTGGGTAGGGAAGCGGACAAGACTCCCCTGATGGGCAGTTGAGCACAACAAGGCTCCTGGGAGCCTTTGATCATGGCTCCCACCGCCATACGCCCACCACCCACCATACGCTCAGCCCCTGAAGGGGATCACAGTGGTCTCCTCCGTTGCCTGGTTCAGGTTGGAGTTCCTGACCAAACACATCAGTGTCCACAGCCTGTGTTGGCCTGCCTGGGCAGGCTGTGGTTGTGGTGGCAAGAGCCAAAGCTGTCTTGGCGTGATGGAGGAGCCAAGGGCTGCCTCTCAGCCATCCTAGTGGGTGGTTCTGGAAGAAGCACCCAGGGTTGTGGCAGCATTGTCCGAAGACATGAAGCCAGGCCATCTTCCTTATGGCTTTCCTTGGGAGTTGGTGGTGTGTACAGCTCTTGGATTTTTTGCTGTTCTCTCACTTTTCTGGAGAGGTTTTCAGTCGGTTCGTAGCAGGCTTTACGTGGGAAGAGAAAAAAGGCTGGCTCTAAATCTTGCTGGACTTATTGAGGCAAAATGTGGACTTCTTGAAAAAGTGAGCCTTGTTGAAAAAGAACATGAAGGCTTAGAATCATCTTTAAAGGATTGCAGGTTTGAGAAGGGTTCAAGAGAAGCACAACAGCTGGAGGCAACCGACGAAAAGCTGCATAGGTCCGAATCCAGCCATGGCGTTGAAATGCTCTTTCTAGAAGAAGAGCTCAAAGCACAGAAGGCTCAACAAGGTCAACAGGATGAAACGATGGCGCATCTATCAAGAAGGATACAGTCCCTCCAAGGTGAATCTGAATCCCTGAGATCACAAATAGCTGAATCTAAAACAAACTGGAGACTCTTTCAAGTGAATGAGGAAGAACTGAAGCTGGTAATCAAAGAGGTTTTGAATGAAGGATCCCTACTTCCGCCAACGCAGAGACCAACAATACAAGGAGAAGCTGAAGCACAGAGGGAACAAGGAGGTGTCCAATATAAAGCAAAAATCATATTAGAGGACTCTAAAGTAGCTGGAGAACAAGTTCTAAGGGACACAGAAAATCACATGGAGTCTCTGAGTGAATGCTTGCTGAAGATGAAGGATAGATCTTCTCCAAGCCTGGGAGCCCAAAGGTATGGTGGTCACCTGGAACTGGGAAAGACGAGTGAACCCGAAATTGGTGCTCACTTGGAGGATGAGTCCAAAGGAGCTTTGAGGAACCTGGTTTATGGTGATAAGCTAAAGGCCTCCTTTGAAATCTTGGAAGGAGGAAGAAATCAAAAATGTACTTTCTCATCTGAAGTGGAGAAAACCACAGAAGACCTTACAGAACACCTTAAAAGTCTGCAGACTGAACAGGCATCCTTGCAGTCAGAAAATGCACAGCTGCAAAGTGAGAATGAGACCCCACATAAGAACTTTAAAGTCATGATGGAACGCTATCAAGAAAATATGATGAAACTGCACAGGAAATTAAGAGTGGAGGAAAACTACCGTGTGGAGCAAGAGGAGAAACATTCCAAAGTCGAAGAAAAGATGAGCCATACAATAAAAGAGCTGGAGACCTACCGAAAGAGAGCCCAATATCTTGAAGAACAATTGCAGAGTACCATTCGTTCCTGTCTGGGGAAGATTATTTCCTCTGACAAAGAAGCAGATGCTAGTGAGTTGGCAGCTCGGATTGCTGAAAGAAACCTCAGTTATTTCAGGAAGCAAAATGCACACAACAGACAAAAATTAACTGAGAAGGAGCTTAGATTTGAACTTGTAGAAAAAGATCCCTATGATGCACTGGATGTTTCCAACTCAGCAATGGGCAGAAACCCTTCTCCAATTGGGCCCTCACTAATAGGTCACCCTTCATCTGAAAGGAGACCTCCTCATTTTGAAAAGAGTGGTCTACTCACACTCTCACCTTTCACTCCAGTGGGAGGAGGAAGAGGGTCAAGGGGCCCTGGAGAATCCTCTGGACCATGCGACTAGCAGTAAAGGAAGAGAATCCAGCTGTCATAAGTTCACTGATTTTCAGAGAGCACCTTCTCAGACTGGGCCCCTCTCTCCTCCAGGGGAACAGGCCTGCAGGCTGATGATCCCTCCGCCAGGCCAACCATATTCTTCTGATGCACGTCTTCCTCTACAAAGGCAAGATAGGTTTTACTCAAATTGTGGTAGAGCATCGGGACCAGCAGAACACAGAATTCCTAATATGCCTCCTTTGGACTCTGATGTGCCTGATTCACCTCTCCATGCTGAAAACCAAGCAACCGGCTCTGACTCTGTGTTGGCACCTTTCCCTCCAATCAGAGGTGCCTTGTTTCCAGTTGACCCAAGGAGTCAGTTCATGAGAAGAGGACCTTTTTTTTCCTCCACCTCTCCCAGGAAACTTGTCTGGGAACCTGGAGATTATTTTCCACCTGACCCGCCACCCACTCCATTTCCAATGCGAAGTGTCTATGCAGGGAGGGGGTTTTCCTCACAAAATCTTCCCCCAAAAGCTGGAATTCAGCCCTCTTCACCCCCATTCTGAAAGTACAAGTGAGTTGCCTCAAGGGTTCCTTCCACCTGCAAATGAGCCTGTTACTCAACATCCAGAACCAAACAAGAAACCTCATGCTGTTGCTCTCTCTTCAAATGTAATTTGACTTATCTCTCATTTTTAGTTTTTAAGTAACTGCTTTTACTTCAGTAATTGACTATACTTTGGCTCCAATTGAAGCTCAATGAAACAATAATTCTTAAGATAGTATTTTGTAAATAAAGGTGGTTTACGTAGGAATCTTATGACTAAATTATTCCTATTTTATGTAATTCCAGATAACAGCATTTAATCTGATGAAGCCACTCTTACATAAACAAGAATGGGAGTTCTAGGTACTTGTAATCTAGCTGATGGAAATATCTTTTAAACTCCCAACAAAGAAGTGTATTTAGTATGACTGTAGCAATTGTAAAGTGACTTTAGGCTTAATGAAAAAGTGTCACTGATTTAGAGACTGGTTGGGCATTTCAGCTAGTTTTTCCATATCAGAATAACTAGAGCATGGGAGGACTAAAGGAGAGAACACAACTAAACATGTCAAGGAAACAGGAGATCTCAACTACAAAGAAAAATGAAGACCTCTTTTTTATATTGGTTGCTTAAAACCTTACATAGCTCTTCAGATACCATATTTCCTACATTAGATTCAAGTGAGTTATGAACTCCCATTTTGACCCCATATACAGATTGCACAATCACATTGTTTACACATTCACGTTTTTACAAAATGCCATGTTAGTAACTGTTGTATACTGCTACCTTTTCAGGCCTCTACTATCCCCCCTCTCCTGCCCTCCCATCATCTCTCTCTATCCCGTCTGCTGTAATTTAACGTTTGGGAATTGGAAACCACACTTTAAACACACTCTCCTCCCCTTTTTCCCTTCTGTCAAATTACTCATCATCTTCTTCTATTTCTCCTCCTCCTCCTTGTCTTCCTCCTCCTCCTTATACCTTTAATTCATTCATCATACACTCATGCATTGGTTCATTCTTTCCTTTCACATATGGTGTTGGGGATCCAACTCAGGACCTTTGAAAGTGTGAAGCCAGCACTCTTGTGCTGAGCCAAAACCCCAGCACCTGTCTTTTTGATTTTATGGCTGTTTACATGAAATTCAGAATCGCATTCTGCTATGGTTCACTGATATGTGGATTGACCAAGTCCTTGTTTTCTGCGAGACTTTTGGAAAATATACATGAAGTATTAGGAGGTTGAAATGAAGAAACAAAGAGGAAATTCCCCGATTTCTTATTCTTGGATTCCATACTCTGACTCTGCCTACCTACTGTAAAAACTTTTAAACTCATACTCCCCATTTCTATATCATTGCCAACAAGTGAACGTTCACTGCCCTACAACAAACCAGAGAACTCACATTGAACCATGTTTCCCCAGTAGAGACCAAGACACAATACTTATTAAAAAAATACCATAGTTATGAATTAGTAGGTAAAGCTTTAATTGAGTGTTAAATGTGCTCTAATTATGTGTTTGTGTGTTTGTTGATGTGAGTGGTGTGTGTGTGTGTGTGTGCTTCTGTGTAAAACAAGCACTGAGGTGTAAAATAAATGCAGGATTGCAACGGCCTTCTTAAAAATAAGAAGCAAATTTATCATATTTGAAGCCCAGTGAAGAATCTGCCTGATACTTAAACTACAATTAATTGAAATGTGAAAACATCAGGCCTAGAAAAACAAAGCCAACATACATACTGAATCTAATCAGTCTGTCTCACCTGTTTTCTAATCACTCCTTTAAATAAACCTAAATTGCCATCATAAAACATCAGTTGTATATCATCAGATATAACTGAACTGTCCATTAGTAGGTAGAAAAATATAATGGGAATCAGAGTGCACATTCCGGTTTGAACTCAATCTAGGTAACATGGATTCATCTCTGTGTAATAGGCCTGCTTCTGGAAAACACAATGTAGAGCTCCAAAAGCAGAACGATTCTTTCAGAATACCATGTTATGTTTGTAAATAGATAGACAGATAGATATACAGGAATCAAAAATCTGAAAACGGTCTGGAAGTGTACATTTCAATAACTTACAATGTAAGTAGAGGGGGATTAATAGCAGATCAAGAAGACTGTGTGCATGCGAAATGGTTCAATTTTTGAAAGAGTTTTTTAAATGAAAATGGACAAAAAATTGAAAGGGTTACAGTAAGTGTTGAGGAGTGACTTGGCAAAAGGAGCACAGAGGTGAGAAAGAATTAAGTAGAGTTCAATAGAACCAGGTATAATTTCTGTACACATGACTCCATGAACAGGAATAAAGGGGACACTTAAAGAAATCATAGGACTAAGGAGAGATCAGGATTAGGAGGGTTTGTACTAGTCTAGAAATGCTGACCTGAAAACCAATTAAGTTTTCAACTCCTTCTTTGGAGGAACATTAGCTGTGCCGTGCTTTTCAAAAATGACTTGTCATAACTGATTTATGCCCATGTTAGCAACTCTTCTGAAATTACTTTGAAAGTAGACTAATGTGAAAGTTTCTCTTTAGAGATAATTCAAGTTACTTGCATAGGAAGTGGCAGCAGGTCTGGGGATGTTGTAGCTCAGTGGCAGGGACCTTGCCTAGCTTGGGGCTGGCCTGCCATGGACTTTCACCCCAAACACTTGCAAGAAAAGAAAAGGGAGGGAAGGGAGAGAGAAAGTTGGAAGGGAGGAAGGCAAATTTGGAGGGATGCAGGGAGTTAGAAAAGAAGGAAGAAGAAAAGGAGAAAACCCAGGAAGGGAGGAAGGAAGCAAGGAAGGTAGGAAATAGGGAGAGCACAAGGGCAGGGAAAGGACTGAGTCACTCAAACAAAAGGCAAGGGACACAAAGACCAATAGAGGCCATAAAAGCTGTTTGAACAGTTTAATCAGCTTTAGAATTTGAGTGACATCAAACTGAATGTTATTATGACTGGATGGAATCTTCCTACTAACCCCGCCTTGGCCTGGCCTAAACCAAATCAAGGGGTGGGTGGCATGGAGAGGAATTCTCTCTGGCTGGAGTGGGAGGGACCTAAACCTGTGGCACATGAGGATGCACTGGGTAGGGAAGCGGACAAGACTCCCCTGATGGGCAGTTGAGCACAACAAGGCTCCTGGGAGCCTTTGATCATGGCTCCCATCGCCATACGACCACCACCCACCATACGCTCAGTCCCTGAAGGGGATCACAGTGGTCTGCTCCGTTGCCTGGTGCAGGTTGGAGTTCCTGACCAAACACCTCAGTGTCCACAGCCTGTGTTGGCCTGCCTGGGCAGGCTGTGGTTGTGGTGGCAAGAGCCAAAGCTGTCTTGGCGTGATGGAGGAGCCAAGGGCTGCCTCACAGCCATCCTAGTGGGTGGTTCTGGAAGAAGCACCCAGGGTTGTGGCAGCATTATCCGAAGACATGAAGCCAGGCCATCTTCCTTATGGCTTTCCTTGGGAGTTGGTGATGTGTACAGCTCTTGGATTTTTTGCTGTGCTCTCACTTTTCTGGAGAGTTTTTCAGTCGGTTCGTAGCAGGCTTTACGTGGGAAGAGAAAAAAGGCTGGCTCTAAATCTTGCTGAACTTATTGAGGCAAAATGTGGACTTCTTGAAAAAGTGAGCCTTGTTGAAAAAGAACATGAAGGCTTAGAATCATCTTTAAAGGATTGCAGGTTTGAGAAGGGTTCAAGAGAAGCACAACAGCTGGAGGCAACCGACGAAAAGCTGCATAGGTCCGAATCCAGCCATGGCGTTGAAATGCTCTTTCTAGAAGAAGAGCTCAAAGCACAGAAGGCTCAACAAGGTCAACAGGATGAAATGATGGCGCATCTATCAAGAAGGATACAGTCCCTCCAAGGTGAATCTGAATTCCTGAGATCACAAATAGCTGAAGCTAAAACAAACTGGAGACTCTTTCAAGTGAATGAGAAAGAACTGAAACTGGAAATCAAAGAGGTTTTGAATGAAGGATCCCTACTTCCGCCAACGCAGAGACCAACAATACAAGGAGAAGCTGAAGCACAGAGGGAACAAGGAGGTGTCCAATATAAAGCAAAAATCATATTAGAGGACTCTAAAGTAGCTGGAGAACAAGTTCTAAGGGACACAGAAAATCACATGGAGTCTGTGAGTGAATGCTTGCTGAAGATGAAGGATAGATCTTCTCCATGCCTGGGAGCCCAAAGGTATGGTGGTCACCTGGAACTGGGAAAGACGAGTGAACCCGAAATTGGTGCTCACTTGGAGGATGAGTCCAAAGGAGCTTTGAGGAACCTGGTTTATGTTGATAAGATAAAGGCCTCCTTAGAAATCTTGGAGGAGGAAGAAATCAAAAATGTTCTTTCTCATCTGAAGTGGAGAAAACCACAGAAGACCTTACAGAACACCTTAAAAGTCTGCAGACTGAACAGGCATCCTTGCAGTCAGAAAATGCACAGCTGCAAAGTGAGAATGAGACCCCACAGAAGAACTTTAAAGTCATGATGGAACGCTATCAAGAAAATATGATGAAACTGCACAGGGAATTAAGAGTGGAGGAAAACTACCGTGTGGAGCAAGAGGAGAAACTTTCCAAAGTCGAAGAAAAGATGAGCCATACAATAACAGAGCTGGAGACCTACCGAAAGAGAGCCCAATATCTTGAAGAACAATTGCAGAGTACCATTCGTTCCTGTCTGGGGAAGATTATTTCCTCTGACAAAGAAGCAGATGCTAGTGAGTTGGCAGCTTGGATTGCTGAAAGAAACCTCAGTTATTTCAGGAAGCAAAATGCACGCAATAGACAAAAATTAACTGAGAAGGAGCTTAGATTTGAACTTGTAGAAAAAGATCCCTATGATGCACTGGATGTTTCCAACTCAGCAATGGGCAGAAACCCTTCTCCAAATGGGCCCTCACTAATAGGTCACCCTTCATCTGAAAGGAGACCTCCTCATTTTGAAAAGAGTGGTCCACTCACACTCTCATCTTTCACTCCAGTGGGAGGAGGAAGAGGGTCAAGGGGCCCTGGAGAATCCTCTGGACCATGCGACTAGCAGTAAAGGAAGAGAATCCAGCTGTCATAAGTTCACTGATTTTCAGAGAGCACCTTCTCAGACTGGGCCCCTCTCTCCTCCAGGGGAACAGGCCAGCAGGCTGATGATCCCTCCGCCAGGCCAACCATATTCTTCTGATGCACGTCTTCCTCTACAAAGGCAAGATAGGTTTTAGTCAAATTGTGGTAGAGCATCGGGACCAGCAGAACACAGAATTCCAAATATGCCTCCTTTGGACTCTGATGTGCCTGATTCACCTCTCCATGCTGAAAACCAAGCAACCGGCTCTGACTCTGTGTTGGCACCTTTCCCTCCAGTCAGAGGTGCCTTGTTTCCAGTTGACCGAAGGAGTCAGTTCATGAGAAGAGGACCTTTTTTTTCCTCCACCTCTCCCAGGAAACTTGTCTGGGAACCTGGAGATTATTTTCCACCTGACCCGCCACCCACTCCATTTCCAATGCGAAGTGTCTATGCAGGGAGGGGGTTTTCCTCACAAAATCTTCCCCCAAGAGCTGGAATTCAGCCCTCTTCACCCCCATTCCTAAAGTACAAGTGAGTTGCCTGAAGGGTTCCTTCCACCTGCAAATGAGCCTGTTACTCAACATCCAGAACCAAACAAGAAACCTCATGCTGTTGCTCTCTCTTCAAATGTAATTTGACTTATCTCTCATTTTTAGTTTTTAAGTAACTGCTTTTAGTTCAGTAATTGACTATACTTTGGCTCCAATTGAAGCTCAATGAAACAATAATTCTTAAGATAGTATTTTGTAAATAAAGGTGGTTTACGTAAGAATCTTATGAGTAAATTATTCCTATTTTATGTTATTCCAGAGAACAGCATTTAATCTGATGAAGCCACTCTTACATAAACAAAAATGGGAGTTCTAGGTACTTGTAATCTAGCTGATGTAAATATCTTTTAAACTCCCAACAAAGAAGTGTATTTAGTATGACTGTAGCAATTGTAAAGTGACTTTAGGCTTAATGAAAAAGTGTCACTGATTTAGAGACTGGTTGGGCATTTCAGCTAGTTTTCCATATCAGAATAACTAGAGCATGGGAGGACTAAAGGAGAGAACACAACTAAACATGTCAAGGAAACAGGAGATCTCAACTACAAAGAAAAATGAAGATCTCTTTTTTATATTGGTTGCTTAAAACCTTACATAGCTCTTGAGATACCGTATTTCCTACATTAGATTCAAGTGAGTTATGAACTCCCATTTTGACCCCATATACAGATTGCACAATCACATTGTTTACACATTCACGTTTTTACAAAATGCCATGTTAGTACCTGTTGTATACTGCTACCTTTTCTAGCCTCAACTATCCCCCCTCTCCTGCCCTCCCAACTTCTCTCTCTATCCCGTCTGCTGTAATATAACGTTTGGGAATTGGAAACCACACTTTAAACACACTCTCCTCCCCTTTTTCCCTTCTGTCAAATTACTCATCATCTTCTTCTATTTCTCCTCCTCCTCCTCCTCTTCCTCCTCCTCCTTATACCTTTAATTCATTCATCATACACTCATGCATTGGTTCATTCATTCCTTTCACATATGGTGTTGGGGATCCAACTCAGGACCTTTGAAAGTGTGAAGCCAGCACTCTAGTTCTGAGCCAAAACCACAGCACCTGTCTTTTTGATTTTATGACTGTTTATATGAAATTCAGAATCGCATTCTGCTATGGCTCACTGATATGTGGATTGACCAAGTCCTTGTTTTCTGGGAGACTTTTGGAAAATATACATGAATTATTAGGAGTTTGAAATGAAGAAACAAAGAGGAAATACCCCGATTTCTTATTCTTGGATTCCATACTCTGACTCTGCCTACCTACTGTAAAAACTTTTAAACTCTTACTCCCCATTTCTGTATCATTGCCAACAAGTGAACGTTCACTGCCCTACAACAAACCCGAGAACTCACATTGAACCATGTTTCCCCAGTAGAGACGAAGACACAATACTTATTAAAAAAATACCCTAGTTATGAATTAGTAGGTAAAGCTTTATTTGAGTGTTAAATGTGCTCTAATTATGTGTTTGTGTGTTTGTTGATGTGTGTGCTGTGTGTGTGTGTGTGCTTCTGTGTAAATCAAGCACTGAGGTGTAAAATAAATGCAGGATTGCAACGGCCTTCTTAAAAATAAGAAGCAACTTTATCATATTTGAAGCCCAGTGAAGAATCTGCCTGATACATAACCTACAATTAATTGAAATGTGAAAACTTCAGGCCTAGAAAAACAAAGCCAACATACATACTGAATCTAATCAGTCTGTCTCACCTGTTTTCTAATCACTCCTTTAAATAATCCTAAATTGCCATCATAAAACATCAGTTGTATATCATCAGATATAACTGAACTGTCCATTAGTAGGTAGAACAATATAATGGGAATCAGAGTGCACATTCCGGTTTGAACTCAATCTAGGTAACATGGATTCATCTCTGTGTAATAGGCCTGCTTCTGGAAAACACAATGTAGAGCTCCAAAAGCAGAACGATTCTTTCAGAATACCATGTTATGTTTGTAAATAGATAGACAGATAGATATACAGGAATCAAAAATCTGAAAACGGTCTGGAAGTGTACATTTCAATAACTTACAATGTAAGTAGAGGGGGATTAATAGCAGATCAAGAAGACTGTGTCTGCATGCGAAATGGTTCAATTTTTGAAAGAGTTTTTTAAATGAAAATGGACAAAAAATTGAAAGGGTTACATTAAGTGTTGAGGAGTGACTTGGCAAAAGGAGCACAGAGGTGAGAAAGAATTAAGTAGAGTTCAATAGAACCAGGTATAATTTCTGTACACATGACTCCATGAACAGGAATAAAGGGGACACTTAAAGAAATCATAGGACTAAGGAGAGATCAGGATTAGGAGGGTTTGTACTAGTCTAGAAATGCTGACCTGAAAACCAATTAAGTTTTCAACTCCTTCTTTGGAGGAACATTAGCTGTGCCGTGCTTTTCAAAAATGACTTGTCATAACTGATTAATGCCCATGTTAGCAACTCTTCTGAAATTACTTTGAAAGTAGACTAATGTGAGAGTTTCTCTTTAGAGATAATTCAAGTTACTTGCATAGGAAGTGGCAGCAGGTCTGGGGATGTTGTAGCTCAGTGGCAGGGACCTTGCCTAGCTTGGGGCTGGCCTGCCATGGACTTTCACCCCAAACACTTGCAAGAAAAGAAAAGGGAGCGAAGGGAGAGAGAAAGTTGGAAGGGAGGAAGGCAAATTTGGAGGGATGCAGGGAGTTAGAAAAGAAGGAAGAAGAAAAGGAGAAAACCCAGGAAGGGAGGAAGGAAGCAAGGAAGGTAGGAAATAGGGAGAGCACAAGGGCAGGGAAAGGACTGAGTCACTCAAACAAAAGGCAAGGGACACAAAGACCAATAGAGGCCATAAAAGCTGTTTGAACAGTTTAGTCAGCTTTAGAATTTGAGTGACATCAAACTGAATGTTTTTATGACTGGATGGAATCTTCCTACTAACCCCGCCTTGGCCTGGCCTAAACCAAATCAAGGGGTGGGTGACATGGAGAGGAATTCTCTCTGGCTGGAGTGGGAGGGACCTAAACCTGTGGCACATGAGGATGCACTGGGTACGGAAGCGGACAAGACTCCCCTGATGGGCAGTTGAGCACAACAAGGCTCCTGGGAGCCTTTGATCATGGCTCCCATCGCCATACGCCCACCACCCACCATACGCTCAGCCCCTGAAGGGGATCACAGTGGTCTGCTCCGTTGCCTGGTGCAGGTTGGAGTTCCTGACCAAACACCTCAGTGTCCACAGCCTGTGTTGGCCTGCCTGGGCAGGCTGTGGTTGTGGTGGCAAGAGCCAAAGCTGTCTTGGCGTGATGGAGGAGCCAAGGGCTGCCTCACAGCCATCCTAGTGGGTGGTTCTGGAAGAAGCACCCAGGGTTGTGGCAGCATTGTCCGAATACATGAAGCCAGGCCATCTTCCTTATGGCTTTCCTTGGGAGTTGGTGATGTGTACAGCATTTGGATTTTTTGCTGTGCTCTCACTTTTCTGGAGAGGTTTTCAGTCGGTTCGTAGCAGGCTTTACGTGGGAAGAGAAAAAAGGCTGGCTCTAAATCTTGCTGGACTTATTGAGGCAAAATGTGGACTTCTTGAAAAAGTGAGCCTTGTTGAAAAAGAACATGAAGGCTTAGAATCATCTTTAAAGGATTGCAGGTTTGAGAAGGGTTCAAGAGAAGCACAACAGCTGGAGGCAACCGACGAAAAGCTGCATAGGTCCGAATCCAGCCATGGCGTTGAAATGCTCTTTCTAGAAGAAGAGCTCAAAGCACAGAAGGCTCAACAAGGTCAACAGGATGAAATGATGGCGCATCTATCAAGAAGGATACAGTCCCTCCAAGGTGAATCTGAATCCCTGAGATCACAAATAGCTGAAGCTAAAACAAACCTGAGACTCTTTCAAGTGAATGAGAAAGAACTGAAGCTGGCAATCAAAGAGGTTTTTAAATGAAGGATCCCTACTTCCGCCAACGCAGAGACCAACAATACAAGGAGAAGCTGAAGCACAGAGGGAACTAGGAGGTGTCCAATATAAAGCAAAAATCATATTAGAGGACTCTAAAGTAGCTGGAGAACAAGTTCTAAGGGACACAGAAAATCACATGGAGTCTCTGAGTGAATGCTTGCTGAAGATGAAGGATAGATCTTCTCCATGCCTGGGAGCCCAAAGGTATGGTGGTCACCTGGAACTGGGAAAGACGAGTGAACCCGAAATTGGTGCTCACTTGGAGGATGAGTCCAAAGGAGTTTTGAGGAACCTGGTTTATGTTGATAAGCTAAAGGCCTCCTTAGAAATCTTGGAAGGAGGAAGAAATAAAAAATGTACTCTCTCATCTGAAGTGGAGAAAACCACAGAAGACCTTACAGAACACCTTAAAAGTCTGCAGACTGAACAGGCATCCTTGCAGTCAGAAAATGCACAGCTGCAAAGTGAGAATGAGACCCCACAGAAGAACTTTAAAGTCATGATGGAACGCTATCAAGAAAATATGATGAAACTGCACAGGAAATTTAGAGTGGAGGAAAACTACCCTGTGGAGCAAGAGGAGAAACTTTCCAAAGTCGAAGAAAAGATGAGCCATACAATAACAGAGCTGGAGACCTACCGAAAGAGAGCCCAATATCTTGAAGAACAATTGCAGAGTACCATTCGTTCCTGTCTGGGGAAGATTATTTCCTCTGACAAAGAAGCAGATGCTAGTGAGTTGGCAGCTTGGATTGCTGAAAGAAACCTCAGTTATTTCAGGAAGCAAAATGCACGCAACAGACAAAAATTAACTGAGAAGGAGCTTAGATTTGAACTTATAGAAAAAGATCCCTATGATGCACTGGATGTTTCCAACTCAGCAATGGGCAGAAAGCCTTCTCCAAATGGGCCCTCACCAATAGGTCACCCTTCATCTGAAAGGAGACCTCCTCATTTTGAAAAGAGTGGTCCACTCACACTCTCATCTTTCACTCCAGTGGGAGGAGGAAGAGGGTCAAGGGGCCCTGGAGAATCCTCTGGACCATGCGACTAGCAGTAAAGGAAGAGAATCCAGCTGTCATAAGTTCACTGATTTTCAGAGAGCACCTTCTCAGACTGGGCCCCTCTCTCCTTCAGGGGAACAGGCCAGAAGGCTGATGATCCCTCCGCCAGGCCAACCATATTCTTCTGATGCACGTCTTCCTCTACAAAGGCAAGATAGGTTTTACTCAAATTGTGGTAGAGCATCGGGACCAGCAGAACACAGAATTCCAAATATGCCTCCTTTGGACTCTGATGTGCCTGATTCACCTCTCCATGCTGAAAACCAAGTAACCGGCCCTGGCTCTGTGTTCGCACCTTTCCCTCCAATCAGAGGTGCCTTGTTTCCAGTTGACCCAAGGCTTCAGTTCATGAGAAGAGGACCTTTTTTTTCCTCCACCTCTCCCAGGAAACTTGACTGGGAACCTGGAGATTATTTTCCACCTGACCCGCCACCCACGCCATTTCCAATGCGAAGTGTCTATGCAGGGAGGGGGTTTTCCTCACAAAATCTTCCCCCAAGAGCTGGAATTCAGCCCTCTTCACACCCATTCTGAAAGTACAAGTGAGTTGCCTCAAGGGTTCCTTCCACCTGCAAATGAGCCTGTTACTCAACATCCAGAACCAAACAAGAAACCTCATGCTGTTGCTCTCTCTTCAAATGTAATTTGACTTATGTCTCATTTTTACTTTTTAAGTAACTGCTTTTAGTTCAGTAATTGACTATACTTTGGCTCCAATTGAAGCTCAATGAAACAATAATTCTTAAGATAGTATTTTGTAAATAAAGATGGTTTACGTAAGAATCTTATGAGTAAATTATTCCTATTTTATGTTATTCCAGAGAACAGCATTTAATCTGATGAAGCCACTCTTACATAAACAAGAATGGGAGTTCTAGGTCCTTGTAATCTAGCTGATGTAAATATCTTTTAAACTCCCAACAAAGAAGTGTATTTAGTATGACTGTAGCAATTGTAAAGTGACTTTAGGCTTAATGAAAAAGTGTCACTGATTTAGAGACTGGTTGGGCATTTCAGCTAGTTTTTCCATATCAGAATAACTAGAGCATGGGAGGACTAAAGGAGAGAACACAACTAAACATGTCAAGGAAACAGGAGATCTCAACTACAAAGAAAAATGAAGATCTCTTTTTTATATTGGTTGCTTAAAACCTTACATAGCTCTTGAGATACCATATTTCCTACATTAGATTCAAGTGAGTTATGAACTCCCATTTTGACCCCATATACAGATTGCACAATCACATTGTTTACACATTCACGTTTTTACAAAATGCCATGTTAGTACCTGTTGTATACTGCTACCTTTTCTAGCCTCAACTATCCCCCCTCTCCTGCCCTCCCATCTTCTCTCTCTATCCCGTCTGCTGTAATTTAACGTTTGGGAATTTTTAAACCACACTTTAAACTCACTCTCCTCCCCTTTTTCCCTTCTGTCAAATTACTCATCATCTTCTTCTATTTCTCCTCCTCCTCCTCCTCTTCCTCCTCCTCCTTATACCTTTTATTCATTCATCATACACTCATGCATTGGTTCATTCATTCCTTTCACATATGGTGTTGGGGATCCAACTCAGGACCTTTGAAAGTGTGAAGCCAGCACTCTAGTGCTGAGCCAAAACCCCAGCACCTGTCTTTTTGATTTTATGACTGTTTATATGAAATTCAGAATCGCATTCTGCTATGGTTCACTGATATGTGGATTGACCTAGTCCTTGTTTTCTGGGAGACTTTTGGAAAATATACATGAATTATTAGGAGGTTGAAATGAAGAAACAAAGAGGAAATTCCCCGATTTCTTATTCTTGGATTCCATACTCTGACTCTGCCTACCTACTGTAAAAACTTTTAAACTCTTACTCCCCATTTCTATATCATTGCCAACAAGTGAACGTTCACTGCCCTACAACAAACCAGAGAACTCACATTGAACCATGTTTCCCCAGTAGAGACGAAGACACAATACTTATTAAAAAAATACCCTAGTTATGAATTAGTAGGTAAAGCTTTATTTGAGTGTTAAATGTGCTCTAATTATGTGTTTGTGTGTGTGTTGATGTGTGTGGTGTGTGGGTGTGTGTGCTTGTGTGTAAAACAAGCACTGAGCTGTAAAATAAATGCAGGATTGCAACGGCCTTCTTAAAAATAAGAAGCAACTTTATCACATTTGAAGCCCACTGAAGAATCTGCCTGATACTTAACCTATAATTAATTGAAATGTGAAAACTTCAGGCCTAGAAAAACAAAGCCAACATACATACTGAATCTAATCAGTCTGTCTCACCTGTTTTCTAATCACTCCTTTAAATAAACCTAAATTGCCAGCATAAAACATCAGTTGTTCTAAACGAGTGGACGGATGTCCCCCGTCATGGACTGTTTAAAATACATGGAGGATCCGGCACTGCTTGTTATCTAGAATGACTTCTGCCTGAACTACTATTGGAGAATGGTTGCTGATATACTGCAGTTCTTATACCAGTAAACTGGAATGAAGGTAATTTCAGGCTGCAACGGAATAAATTGATTTTACTAACGGGTTTTTGGAAAACACTGCCATGAAAAATTATCAATATGTTCATAAAGGCATCTACATGTCTCTTCACAAGGGTTTTACACAATGGGGGAGGTGGTGAGGTCTGGTGATAACTGAACTGTCCATTAGTAGGTAGAACAATATAATGGGAATCAGAGTGCACATTCCGGTTTGAACTCAATCGAGGTAACATGGATTCATCTCTGTGTAATAGGCCTGCTTAAGGAAAACACATTGTAGAGCTCCAAAATCAGAACCATTCTTTCAGAATACCATGTTACGTTTGTAAATAGATAGACAGATAGATAGACAGGAATCAAAAATCTGAAAACGGTCTGGAAGTGTACATTTCAATAACTTACAATGTCAGTAGTGGGGGATTAATAGCAGATCAAGAAGACTGTGTCTGCATGCGAAATGGTTCAATTTTTGAAAGAGTTTTTTAAATGAAAATGGACAAAAAATTGAAAGGGTTACAGTAAGTGTTGAGGAGTGACTTGGCAAAAGGAGCACAGAGGTGAGAAAGAATTAAGTAGAGTTCAATAGAACCAGGTATAATTTCTGTACACATGACTCCATGAACAGGCGCAAAGGGGACACTTAAAGAAATCATAGGACTAAGGAGAGATCAGGATTAGGAGGGTTTGTACTAGTCTAGAAATGCTGACCTGAAAACCAATTAAGTTTATAACTCCTTCTTTGGAGGAACCTTAGCTGTGCCGTGCTTTTCAAAAATGACTTGTCATAACTGATTTATGCCCATGTTAGCAACTCTTCTGAAATTACTTTGAAAGTAGACTAATGTGAGAGTTTCTCTTTAGAGATAATTCAAGTTACTTGCATAGGAAGTGGCAGCAGGTCTGGGGATGTTGTAGCTCAGTGGCAGTGACCTTGCCTAGCTTGGGGCTGGCCTGCCATGTACGTTCACCCCAAACACTTGCAAGAATAGTAAAGGGAGGGAAGGGAGAGAGAAAGTTGAAAGGGAGGAAGGCAAAGTTGGAGGGATGGAGGGAGGTAGAAAAGAAGGAAGAAGAAAAGGAGAAAACCCAGGAAGGGAGGAAGGAAGCAAGGAAGGTAGGAAATAGGGAGAGCACAAGGGCAGGGAAAGGACTGAGTCACTCAAACAAAAGGCAAGGGACACAAAGACCAATAGAGGCCATAAAAGCTGTTTGAACAGTTTAGTCAGCTTTAGAATTTGAGTGACATCAAACTGAATGTTATTATGACTGGATGGAATCTTCCTACTAACCCCGCCTTGGCCTGGCCTAAACCAAATCAAGGGGTGGGTGGCATGGAGAGGAATTCTCTCTGGCTGGAGTGGGAGGGACCTAAACCTGTGGCACATGAGGATGCACTGGGTAGGGAAGCGGACAAGACTCCCCTGATGGGCAGTTGAGCACAACAAGGCTCCTGGGAGCCTTTGATCATGGCTCTCACCGCCATACGCCCACCACCCACCATACGCTCAGCCCCTGAACGGGATAACAGTGGTCCGCTCCGTTGCCTGGTGCAGGTTGGAGTTCCTGACCAAACACCTGAGTGTCCACAGCCTTTCTTGGCCTGCCTGGGCAGGCTGTGGTTGTGGTGGCAAGAGCCAAAGCTGTCTTGGCGTGATGGAGGAGCCAAGGGCTGCCTCTCAGCCATCCTAGTGGGTGGTTCTGGAAGAAGCACCCAGGGTTGTGGCAGCATTGTCCGAAGACATGAAGCCAGGCCATCTTCCTTATGGCTTTCCTTGGGAGTTGGTGGTGTGTACAGCTCTTGGATTTTTTGGTGTTCTCTCACTTTTCTGGAGAGGTTTTCAGTCGGTTCGTAGCAGGCTTTACGTGGGAAGAGAAAAAAGGCTGGCTCTAAATCTTGCTGGACTTATTGAGGCAAAATGTGGACTTCTTGAAAAAGTGAGCCTTGTTGAAAAAGAACATGAAGGCTTAGAATCATCTTTAAAGGATTGCAGGTTTGAGAAGGGTTCAAGAGAAGCACAACAGCTGGAGGCAACCGACGAAAAGCTGCATAGGTCCGAATCCAGCCATGGCGTTGAAATGCTCTTTCTAGAAGAAGAGCTCAAAGCACAGAAGGCTCAACAAGGTCAACAGGATGAAACGATGGCGCATCTATCAAGAAGGATACAGTCCCTCCAAGGTGAATCTGAATCCCTGAGATCACAAATAGATGAAGCTAAAACAAACTGGAGACTCTTTCAAGTGAATGAGGAAGAACTGAAGCTGGCAATCAAAGAGGTTTTGAATGAAGGATCCCTACTTCCGCCAACGCAGAGACCAACAATACAAGGAGAAGCTGAAGCACAGAGGGAACAAGGAGGTGTCCAATATAAAGCAAAAATCATATTAGAGGACTCTAAAGTAGCTGGAGAACAAGTTCTAAGGGACACAGAAAATCACATGGAGTCTCTGAGTGAATGCTTGCTGAAGATGAAGGATAGATCTTCTCCAAGCCTGGGAGCCCAAAGGTATGGTGGTCACCTGGAACTGGGAAAGACGAGTGAACCCGAAATTGGTGCTCACTTGGAGGATGAGTCCAAAGGAGCTTTGAGGAACCTGGTTTATGGTGATAAGCGAAAGGCCTCCTTAGAAATCTTGGAAGGAGGAAGAAATCAAAAATGTACTTTCTCATCTGAAGTGGAGAAAACTACAGAAGACCTTACAGAACACCTTAAAAGTCTGCAGACTGAACAGGCATCCTTGCAGTCAGAAAATGCACAGCTGCAAAGTGAGAATGAGACCCTACAGGAGAACTTTAAAGTCATGATGGAATGCTATCAAGAAAATATGATGAAACTGCACAGGAAATTAAGAGTGGAGGAAAACTACCGTGTGGAGCAAGAGGAGAAACTTTCCAAAGTCGAAGAAAAGATGAGCCATACAATAAAAGAGCTGGAGACCTACTGAAAGAGAGCCCAATATCTTGAAGAACAATTGCAGAGTACCATTCGTTCCTGTCTGGGGAAGATTATTTCCTCTGATAAAGAAGCAGATGCTAGTGAGTTGGCAGCTCGGATTGCTGAAAGAAACCTCAGTTATTTTAGGAAGCAAAATGCACGCAACAGACAAAAATTAACTGAGAAGGAGCTTAGATTTGAACTTGTAGAAAAAGATCCCTATGATGCACTGGATGTTTTCAACTCAGCAATGGGCAGAAAGCCTTCTCCAAATGGGCCCTCACCAATAGGTCACCCTTCATCTGAAAGGAGACCTCCTCATTTTGAAAAGAGTGGTCCACTCACACTCTCACCTTTCACTCCAGAGGGAGGAGGAAGAGGGTCAAGGGGCCCTGGAGAATCCTCTGGACCATGCGACTAGCAGTAAAGGAAGAGAATCCAGCTGTCATAAGTTCACTGATTTTCAGAGAGCACCTTCTCAGACTGGGCCCCTCTCTCCTCCAGGGGAACAGGCCAGCAGGCTGATGATCCCTCCGCCAGGCCAACCATATTCTTCTGATGCACGTCTTCCTCTACAAAGGCAAGATAGGTTTTACTCAAATTGTGGTAGAGCATCGGGACCAGCAGAACACAGAATTCCTAATATGCCTCCTTTGGACTCTGATGTGCCTGATTCATCTCTCCATGCTGAAAACCAAGCAACCGGCTCTGACTCTGTGTTGGCACCTTTCCCTCCAGTCAGAGGTGCCTTGTTTCCAGTTGACCCAAGGAGTCAGTTCATGAGAAGAGGACCTTTTTTTTCCTCCACCTCTCCCAGGAAACTTGTCTGGGAACCTGGAGATTATTTTCCACCTGACCCGCCACCCACTCCATTTCCAATGCGAAGTGTCTATGCAGGGAGGGGGTTTTCCTCACAAAATCTTCCCCCAAGAGCTGGAATTCAGCCCTCTTCACCCCCATTCTGAAAGTACAAGTGAGTTGCCTCAAGGGTTCCTTCCACCTGCAAATGAGCCTGTTACTCAACATCCAGAACCAAACAAGAAACCTCATGCTGTTGCTCTCTCTTCAAATGTAATTTGACTTATCTCTCATTTTTAGTTTTTAAGTAACTGCTTTTAGTTCAGTAATTGACTATACTTTGGCTCCAATTGAAGCTCAATGAAACAATAATTCTTAAGATAGTATTTTGTAAATAAAGGTGGTTTACGTAGGAATCTTATGACTAAATTATTCCTATTTTATGTTATTCCAGAGAACAGCATTTAATCTGATGAAGCCACTCTTACATAAACAAGAATGGGAGTTCTAGGTACTTGTAATCTAGCTGATGGAAATATCTTTTAAACTCCCAACAAAGAAGTGTATTTAGTATGACTGTAGCAATTGTAAAGTGACTTTAGGCTTAATGAAAAAGTGTCACTGATTTAGAGACTGGTTGGGCATTTCAGCTAGTTTTTCCATATCAGAATAACTAGAGCATGGGAGGACTAAAGGAGAGAACACAACTAAACATGTCAAGGAAACAGGAGATCTCAACTACAAAGAAAAATGAAGACCTCTTTTTTATATTGGTTGCTTAAAACCTTACATAGCTCTTGAGATACCATATTTCCTACATTAGAGTCAAGTGAGTTATGAACTCCCATACACTCATGCATTGGTTCATTCATTCCTTTCACATATGGTGTTGGGGATCCAACTCAGGACCTTTGAAAGTGTGAAGCCAGCACTCTAGTGCTGAGCAAAAACCCCAGCACCTGTCTTTTTGATTTTATGACTGTTTATATGAAATTCAGAATCGCATTCTGCTATGGTTCACTGATATGTGGATTGACCTAGTCCTTGTTTTCTGGGAGACTTTTGGAAAATATACATGAATTATTAGGAGTTTGAAATGGAGAAACAAAGAGGAAATACCCCGATTTCTTATTCTTGGATTCCATACTCTGACTCTGCCTACCTACTGTAAAAACTTTTAAACTCTTACTCCCCATTTCTATATCATTGCCAACAAGTGAACGTTCACTGCCCTACAACAAACCAGAGAACTCACATTGAACCATGTTTCCCCAGTAGAGACGAAGACACAATACTTATTAAAAAAATACCCTAGTTATGAATTAGTAGGTAAAGCTTTATTTGAGTGTTAAATGTGCTCTAATTATGTGTTTGTGTGTTTGTTGATGTGTGTGGTGTGTGTGTGTGTGTGTGTGCTTCTGTGTAAATCAAGCACTGAGGTGTAAAATAAATGCAGGATTGCAACGGCCTTCTTAAAAATAAGAAGCAACTTTATCATATTTGAAGCCCAGTGAAGAATCTGCCTGATACTTAACCTACAATTAATTGAAATGTGAAAACTTCAGGCCTAGAAAAACAAAGCCAACATACATACTGAATCTAATCAGTCTGTCTCACCTGTTTTCTAATCACTCCTTTAAATAAACCTAAATTGCCATCATAAAACATCAGTTGTATATCATCAGATATAACTGAACTGTCCATTAGTAGGTAGAACAATATAATGGGAATCAGAGTGCACATTCCGGTTTGAACTCAATCTAGGTAACATGGATTCATCTCTGTGTAATAGGTCTGCTTCTGGAAAACACAATGTAGAGCTCCAAAAGCAGAACGATTCTTTCAGAATACCATGTTATGTTTGTAAATAGATAGACAGATAGATATACAGGAATCAAAAATCTGAAAACGGTCTGGAAGTGTACATTTCAATAACTTACAATGTCAGTAGTGGGGGATTAAAGCAGATCAAGAAGACTGTGTCTGCATGCGAAATGGTTCAATTTTTGAAAGAGTTTTTTAAATGAAAATGGACAAAAAATTGAAAGGGTTACAGTAAGTGTTGAGGAGTGACTTGGCAAAAGGAGCACAGAGGTGAGAAAGAATTAAGTAGAGTTCAATAGAACCAGGTATAATTTCTGTACACATGACTCCATGAACAGGAGCAAAGGGGACACTTAAAGAAATCATAGGACTAAGGAGAGATCAGGATTAGGAGGGTTTGTAGTAGTCTAGAAATGCTGACCTGAAAACCAATTAAGTTTTCAACTCCTTCTTTGGAGGAACATTAGCTGTGCCATGCTTTTCAAAAATGACTTGTCATAACTGATTTATGCCCATGTTAGCAACTCTTCTGAAATTACTTTGAAAGTAGACTATGTGAGAGTTTCTCTTTAGAGATAATTCAAGTTACTTGCATAGGAAGTGGCAGCAGGTCTGGGGATGTTGTAGCTCAGTGGCAGTGACATTGCCTAGCTTGGGGCTGGCCTGCCATGGACTTTCACCCCAAACACTTGCAGGAAAAGAAAAGGGAGGGAAGGGAGAGAGAAAGTTGGAAGGGAGGATGGCAAAGTTGGAGGGATGCAGGGAGGTAGAAAAGAAAGAAGAAGAAAAGGAGAAAACCCAGGAAGGGAGGAAGGAAGCAAGGAAGGTAGGAAATAGGGAAACACAAGGGCAGGGAAAAGACTGAGTCACTCAAACAAAAGGCAATGGACACAAAGACCAATATAGGCCATAAAAGCTGTTTGAACAGTTTAGTCAGCTTTAGAATTTGAGTGACATCAAACTGAATGTTATTATGACTGGATGGAATCTTCCTACTAAGCCAACTTGGCTTGGCCTAAACCAAATCAAGGGGTGGGTGGCATGGAGAGGAATTCTCTCTGGCTGGAGTGGGAGGGACCTAAACCTGTGGCACATGAAGATGCACTGGGTAGGGAAGCGGACAAGACTCCCCTGATGGGCAGTTGAGCACAACAAGGCTCCTGGGAGCCTTTGATCATGGCTCCCACCGCCATACGCCCACCACCCACCATACGCTCAGCCCCTGAAGGGGATTACAGTGGTCTCCTCCGTTACCTGGTTCAGGTTGGAGTTCCTGACCAAACACCTCAGTGTCCACAGCCTGTGTTGGCCTGCCTGGGCAGGCTGTGGTTGTGGTGGCAAGAGCCAAAGCTGTCTTGGCGTGATGGAGGAGCCAAGGGCTGCCTCTCAGCCATCCTAGTGGGCGGTTCTGGAAGAAGCACCCAGGGTTGTGGCAGAATTGTCCGAAGACATGAAGCCAGGCCATCTTCCTTATGGCTTTCCTTGGGAGTTGGTGGTGTGTACAGCTCTTGGATTTTTTGCTGTTCTCTCACTTTTCTGGAGAGGTTTTCAGTCGGTTCGTAGCAGGCTTTACGTGGGAAGAGAAAAAAGGCTGGCTCTAAATCGTGCTGGATTTATTGAGGCAAAATGTGGACTTCTTGAAAAAGTGAGCCTTGTTGAAAAAGAACATGAAGGCTTAGAATCATCTTTAAAGGATTGCAGGTTTGAGAAGGGTTCAAGAGAAGCACAACAGCTGGAGGCAACCGACGAAAAGCTGCATAGGTCCGAATCCAGCCATGGCGTTGAAATGCTCTTTCTAGAAAAAGAGCTCAAAGCACAGAAGGCTCAACAAGGTCAACAGGATGAAACGATGGCGCATCTATCAAGAAGGATACAGTCCCTCCAAGGTGAATCTGAATCCCTGAGATCACAAATAGCTGAAGCTAAAACAAACTGGAGACTCTTTCAAGTGAATGAGGAAGAACTGAAGCTGGTAATCAAAGAGGTTTTGAATGAAGGATCCCTACTTCCGCCAACGCAGAGACCAACAATACAAGGAGAAGCTGAAGCACAGAGGGAACAAGGAGGTGTCCAATATAAAGCAAAAATCATATTAGAGGACTCTAAAGTAGCTGGAGAACAAGTTCTAAGGGACACAGAAAATCACATGGAGTCTCTGAGTGAATGCTTGCTGAAGATGAAGAATAGATCTTCTCCAAGCCTGGGAGCCCAAAGGGATGTTGGTCACCTGGAACTGGGAAAGACGAGTGAACCCGAAATTGGTGCTCACTTGGAGGATGAGTCCAAAGGAGCTTTGAGGAACCTGGTTTATGGTGATAAGCTAAAGGCCTCCTTAGAAATCTTGGAAGGAGGAAGAAATCAAAAATGTACTTTCTCATCTGAAGTGGAGAAAACCACAAAAGACCTTACAGAACACCTTAAAAGTCTGCAGACTGAACAGGCATCCTTGCAGTCAGAAAATGCACAGCTGCAAAGTGAGAATGAGACCCTACAGGAGAACTTTAAAGTCATGATGGAATGCTATCAAGAAAATATGATGAAACTGCACAGGAAATTAAGAGTGGAGGAAAACTACCGTGTGGAGCAAGAGGAGAAACTTTCCAAAGTCGAAGAAAAGATGAGCCATACAATAAAAGAGCTGGAGACCTACCGAAAGAGAGCCCAATATCTTGAAGAACAATTGCAGAGTACCATTCGTTCCTGTCTGGGGAAGATTATTTCCTCTGAGAAAGAAGCAGATGCTAGTGAGTTGGCAGCTCGGATTGCTGAAAGAAACCTCAGTTATTTTAGGAAGCAAAATGCACGCAACAGACAAAAATTAACTGAGAAGGAGCTTGGATTTGAACTTGTAGAAAAAGATCCCTATGATGCACTGGATGTTTCCAACTCAGCAATGGGCAGAAAGCCTTCTCCAAATGGGCCCTCACCAATAGGTCACCCTTCATCTGAAAGGAGACCTCCTCATTTTGAAAAGAGTGGTCCACTCACACTCTCACCTTTCACTCCAGTGGGAGGAGGAAGAGGGTCAAGGGGCCCTCTAGAATCCTCTGGACCATGCGACTAGCAGTAAAGGAAGAGAATCCAGCTGTCATAAGTTCACTGATTTTCAGAGAGCACCTTCTCAGACTGGGCCCCTCTCTCCTCCAGGGGAACAGGCCAGCAGGCTGATGATCCCTCCGCCAGGCCAACCATATTCTTCTGATGCACGTCTTCCTCTACAAAGGCAAGATAGGTTTTACTCAAATTGTGGTAGAGCATCGGGACCAGCAGAACACAGAATTCCTAATATGCCTCCTTTGGACTCTGATGTGCCTGATTCACCTCTCCATGCTGAAAACCAAGCAACCGGCTCTGACTCTGTGTTGGCACCTTTCCCTCCAGTCAGAGGTGCCTTGTTTCCAGTTGACCCAAGGAGTCAGTTCATGAGAAGAGGACCTTTTTTTTCCTCCACCTCTCCCAGGAAACTTGTCTGGGAACCTGGAGATTATTTTCCACCTGACCCGCCACCCACTCCATTTCCAATGCGAAGTGTCTATGCAGGGAGGGGGTTTTCCTCACAAAATCTTCCCCCAAGAGCTGGAATTCAGCCCTCTTCACCCCCATTCTGAAAGTACAAGTGAGTTGCCTCAAGGGTTCCTTCCACCTGCAAATGAGCCTGTTACTCAACATCCAGACCAAACAAGAAACCTCATGCTGTTGCTCTCTCTTCAAATGTAATTTGACTTATATCTCATTTTTAGTTTTTAAGTAACTGCTTTTACTTCAGTAATTGACTATACTTTGGCTCCAATTGAAGCTCAATGAAACAATAATTCTTAAGATAGTATTTTGTAAATAAAGGTGGTTTACGTAGGAATCTTATGACTAAATTATTCCTATTTTATGTAATTCCAGATAACAGCATTTAATCTGATGAAGACACTCTTACATAAACAAAAATGGGAGTTCTAGTTACTTGTAATCTAGCTGATGGAAATATCTTTTAAACTCCCAACAAAGAAGTGTATTTAGTATGACTGTAGCAATTGTAAAGTGACTTTAGGCTTAATGAAAAAGTGTCACTGATTTAGAGACTGGTTGGGCATTTCAGCTAGTTTTTCCATATCAGAATAACTAGAGCATGGGAGGACTAAAGGAGAGAACACAACTAAACATGTCAAGGAAACAGGAGATCTCAACTACAAAGAAAAATGAAGACCTCTTTTTTATATTGGTTGCTTAAAACCTTACATAGCTCTTGAGATACCATATTTCCTACATTAGATTCAAGTGAGTTATGAACTCCCATTTTGACCCCATATACAGATTGCACAATCACATTGTTTACACATTCACGTTTTTACAAAATGCCATGTTAGTAACTGTTGTATATTGCTACCTTTTCAGGCCTCTACTATCCCCCCTCTCCTGCCCTCCCATCTTATCTCTCTATGCCGTCTGCTGTAATTTAACGTTTGGGAATTGGAAACCACACTTTAAACACACTCTCCTCCCCTTTTTCCCTTCTGTCAAATTACTCATCATCTTCTTCTATTTCTCCTCCTCCTCCTCCTCTTCCTCCTCCTCCTTATACCTTTAATTCATTCATCATACACTCATGCATTGGTTCATTCATTCCTTTCACATATGGTGTTGGGGATCCAACTCAGGACCTTTGAAAGTTTGAAGCCAGCACTCTAGTGCTGAGCCAAAACCACAGCACCTGTCTTTTTGATTTTATGACTGTTTATATGAAATTCAGAATCGCATTCTGCTATGGTTCACTGATATGTGGATTGACCTAGTCCTTGTTTTCTGGGAGACTTTTGGAAAATATACATGAAGTATTAGGAGTTTGAAATGAAGAAACAAAGAGGAAATACCCCGATTTCTTATTCTTGGATTCCATACTCTGACTCTGCCTACCTACTGTAAAAACTTTTAAACTCTTACTCCCCATTTCTATATCATTGCCAACAAGTGAACGTTCACTGCCCTACAACAAACCAGAGAACTCACATTGAACCATGTTTCCCCAGTAGAGACGAAGACACAATACTTATTAAAAAAATACCCTAGTTATGAATTAGTAGGTAAAGCTTTATTTGAGTGTTAAATGTGCTCTAATTATGTGTTTGTGTGTTTGTTGATGTGTGTGCTGTGTGTGTGTGTGTGCTTCTGTGTAAATCAAGCACTGAGGTGTAAAATAAATGCAGGATTGCAACGGCCTTCTTAAAAATAAGAAGCAACTTTATCATATTTGAAGCCCAGTGAAGAATCTGCCTGATACATAACCTACAATTAATTGAAATGTGAAAACTTCAGGCCTAGAAAAACAAAGCCAACATACATACTGAATCTAATCAGTCTGTCTCACCTGTTTTCTAATCACTCCTTTAAATAAACCTAAATTGCCATCATAAAACATCAGTTGTATATCATCAGATATAACTGAACTGTCCATTAGTAGGTAGAACAATATAATGGGAATCAGAGTGCACATTCCGGTTTGAACTCAATCTAGGTAACATGGATTCATCTCTGTGTAATAGGCCTGCTTCTGGAAAACACAATGTAGAGCTCCAAAAGCAGAACGATTCTTTCAGAATACCATGTTATGTTTGTAAATAGATAGACAGATAGATATACAGGAATCAAAAATCTGAAAACGGTCTGGAAGTGTACATTTCAATAACTTACAATGTCAGTAGTGTGGGACTAAAGCAGATCAAGAAGACTGTGTCTGCATGCGAAATGGTTCAATTTTTGAAAGAGTTTTTAAATGAAAATGGACAAAAAATTGAAAGGTTTACAGTAAGTGTTGAGGAGTGACTTGGCAAAAGGAACACAGAGGTGAGAAAGAATTAAGTAGAGCTCAATAGAACCAGGTATAATTTCTGTACACATGACTCCATGAACAGGAGCAAAGGGGACACTTAAAGAAATCATAGGACTAAGGAGAGATCAGGATTAGGAGGGTTTGTACTAGTCTAGAAATGCTGACCTGAAAACCAATTAAGTTTTCAACTCCTTCTTTGGAGGAACATTAGCTGTGCCGTGCTTTTCAAAAATGACTTGTCATAACTGATTTATGCCCATGTTAGCAACTCTTCTGAAATTACTTTGAAAGTAGACTATGTGAGAGTTTCTCTTTAGAGATAATTCAAGTTACTTGCATAGGAAGTGGCAGCAGGTCTGGGGATGTTGTAGCTCAGTGGCAGTGACCTTGCCTAGCTTGGGGCTGGCCTGCCATGGACTTTCACCCCAAACACTTGCAAGAAAAGAAAAGGGAGGGAAGGGAGAGAGAAAGTTGGAAGGGAGGAAGGCAAAGTTGGAGGGATGCAGGGAGGTAGAAAAGAAAGAAGAAGAAAAGGAGAAAACCCAGGAAGGGAGGAAGGAAGCAAGGAAGGTAGGAAATAGGGAAACACAAGGGCAGGGAAAGGACTGAGTCACTCAAACAAAAGGCAAGGGACACAAAGACCAATATAGGCCATAAAAGCTGTTTGAACAGTTTAGTCAGCTTTAGAATTTGAGTGACATCAAACTGAATGTTATTATGACTGGATGGAATCTTCCTACTAACCCCACCTTGGCTTGGCCTAAACCAAATCAAGGGGTGGGTGGCATGGAGAGGAATTCTCTCTGGCTGGAGTGGGAGGGACCTAAACCTGTGGCACATGAGGATGCACTGGGTACGGAAGCGGACAAGACTCCCCTGATGGGCAGTTGAGCACAACAAGGCTCCTGGGAGCCTTTGATCATGGCTCCCACCGCCATACGCCCACCACCCACCATACGCTCAGCCCCTGAAGGGGATCACAGTGGTCTGCTCCGTTGCCTGGTGCAGGTTGGAGTTCCTGACCAAACACCTCAGTGTCCACAGCCTGTGTTGGCCTGCCTGGGCAGGCTGTGGTTGTGGTGGCAAGAGCCAAAGCTGTCTTGGCGTGATGGAGGAGCCAAGGGCTGCCTCTCAGCCATCCTAGTGGGTGGTTCTGGAAGAAGCACCCAGGGTTGTGGCAGCATTGTCTGAAGACATGAAGCCAGGCAATCTTCCTTATGGCTTTCCTTGGGAGTTGGTGGTGTGTACAGCTCTTGGATTTTTTGCTGTTCTCTCACTTTTCTGGAGAGGTTTTCAGTCGGTTCGTAGCAGGCTTTACGTGGGAAGAGAAAAAAGGCTGGCTCTAAATCTTGCTGGACTTATTGAGGCAAAATGTGGACTTCTTGAAAAAGTGAGCCTTGTTGAAAAAGAACATGAAGGCTTAGAATCATCTTTAAAGGATTGCAGGTTTGAGAAGGGTTCAAGAGAAGCACAACAGCTGGAGGCAACCGACGAAAAGCTGCATAGGTCCGAATCCAGCCATGGCGTTGAAATGCTCTTTCTAGAAGAAGAGCTCAAAGCACAGAAGGCTCAACAAGGTCAACAGGATGAAACGATGGCGCATCTATCAAGAAGGATACAGTCCCTCCAAGGTGAATCTGAATCCCTGAGATCACAAATAGCTGAAGCTAAAACAAACTGGAGACTCTTTCAAGTGAATGAGGAAGAACTGAAGCTGGCAATCAAAGAGGTTTTGAATGAAGGATCCCTACTTCCGCCAACGCAGAGACCAACAATACAAGGAGAAGCTGAAGCACAGAGGGAACAAGGAGGTGTCCAATATAAAGCAAAAATCATTTTAGAGGACTCTAAAGTAGCTGGAGAACAAGTTCTAAGGGACAGAGAAAATCACATGGAGTCTCTGAGTGAATGCTTGCTGAAGATGAAGGATAGATCTTCTCCAAGCCTGGGAGCCCAAAGTTATGGTGGTCACCTGGAACTGGGAAAGACGAGTGAACCCGAAATGGGTGCTCACTTGGAGGATGAGTCCAAAGGAGCTTTGAGGAACCTGGTTTATGGTGATAAGCGAAAGGCCTCCTTAGAAATCTTGGAAGGAGGAAGAAATCAAAAATGTACTTTCTCATCTGAAGTGGAGAAAACCACAGAAGACCTTACAGAACACCTTAAAAGTCTGCAGACTGAACAGGCATCCTTGCAGTCAGAAAATGCACAGCTGCAAAGTGAGAATGAGACCCTACAGGAGAACTTTAAAGTCATGATGGAATGCTATCAAGAAAATATGATGAAACTGCACAGGAAATTAAGAGTGGAGGAAAACTACCGTGTGGAGCAAGAGGAGAAACTTTCCAAAGTCGAAGAAAAGATGAGCCATACAATAAAAGAGCTGGAGACCTACTGAAAGAGAGCCCAATATCTTGAAGAACAATTGCAGAGTACCATTCGTTCCTGTCTGGGGAAGATTATTTCCTCTGAGAAAGAAGCAGATGCTAGTGAGTTGGCAGCTAGGATTGCTGAAAGAAACCTCAGTTATTTTAGGAAGCAAAATGCACGCAACAGACAAAAATTAACTGAGAAGGAGCTTAGATTTGAACTTGTAGAAAAAGATCCCTATGATGCACTGGATGTTTTCAACTCAGCAATGGGCAGAAAGCCTTCTCCAAATGGGCCCTCACCAATAGGTCACCCTTCATCTGAAAGGAGACCTCCTCATTTTGAAAAGAGTGGTCCACTCACACTCTCACCTTTCACTCCAGTGGGAGGAGGAAGAGGGTCAAGGGGCCCTGGAGAATCCTCTGGACCATGCGACTAGCAGTAAAGGAAGAGAATCCAGCTGTCATAAGTTCACTGATTTTCAGAGAGCACCTTCTCAGACTGGGCCCCTCTCTCCTCCAGGGGAACAGGCCAGCAGGCTGATGATCCCTCCGCCAGGCCAACCATATTCTTCTGATGCACGTCTTCCTCTACAAAGGCAAGATAGGTTTTACTCAAATTGTGGTAGAGCATCGGGACCAGCAGAACACAGAATTCCTAATATGCCTCCTTTGGACTCTGATGTGCCTGATTCACCTCTCCATGCTGAAAACCAAGCAACCGGCTCTGACTCTGTGTTGGCACCTTTCCCTCCAGTCAGAGGTGCCTTGTTTCCAGTTGACCCAAGGAGTCAGTTCATGAGAAGAGGACCTTTTTTTTCCTCCACCTCTCCCAGGAAACTTGTCTGGGAACCTGGAGATTATTTTCCACCTGACCCGCCACCCACTCCATTTCCAATGCAAAGTGTCTATGCAGGGAGGGGGTTTTCCTCACAAAATCTTCCCCCAAGAGCTGGAATTCAGCCCTCTTCACCCCCATTCTGAAAGTACAAGTGAGTTGCCTCAAGGGTTCCTTCCACCTGCAAATGAGCCTGTTACTCAACATCCAGAACCAAACAAGAAACCTCATGCTGTTGCTCTCTCTTCAAATGTAATTTGACTTATCTCTCATTTTTAGTTTTTAAGTAACTGCTTTTAGTTCAGTAATTGACTATACTTTGGCTCCAATTGAAGCTCAATGAAACAATAATTCTTAAGATAGTATTTTGTAAATAAAGGTGGTTTACGTAGGAATCTTATGACTAAATTATTCCTATTTTATGTTATTCCAGAGAACAGCATTTAATCTGATGAAGCCACTCT
Organism: Callospermophilus lateralis; assembly: GCF_048772815.1. Lineage (NCBI taxonomy): Eukaryota > Metazoa > Chordata > Mammalia > Rodentia > Sciuridae > Callospermophilus > Callospermophilus lateralis. The sequence goes on along the minus strand of NW_027512884.1, from coordinate 85,158 downwards.
TACATAAACAAGAATGGGAGTTCTAGGTACTTGTAATCTAGCTGATGGAAATATCTTTTAAACTCCCAACAAAGAAGTGTATTTAGTATGACTGTAGCAATTGTAAAGTGACTTTAGGCTTAATGAAAAAGTGTCACTGATTTAGAGACTGGTTGGGCATTTCAGCTAGTTTTTCCATATCAGAATAACTAGAGCATGGGAGGACTAAAGGAGAGAACACAACTAAACATGTCAAGGAAACAGGAGATCTCAACTACAAAGAAAAATGAAGACCTCTTTTTTATATTGGTTGCTTAAAACCTTACATAGCTCTTGAGATACCATATTTCCTACATTAGAGTCAAGTGAGTTATGAACTCCCATACACTCATGCATTGGTTCATTCATTCCTTTCACATATGGTGTTGGGGATCCAACTCAGGACCTTTGAAAGTGTGAAGCCAGCACTCTAGTGCTGAGCAAAAACCCCAGCACCTGTCTTTTTGATTTTATGACTGTTTATAAGAAATTCAGAATCGCATTCTGCTATGGTTCACTGATATGTGGATTGACCTAGTCCTTGTTTTCTGGGAGACTTTTGGAAAATATACATGAATTATTAGGAGTTTGAAATGAAGAAACAAAGAGGAAATACCCCGATTTCTTATTCTTGGATTCCATACTCTGACTCTGCCTACCTACTGTAAAAACTTTTAAACTCTTACTCCCCATTTCTATATCATTGCCAACAAGTGAACGTTCACTGCCCTACAACAAACCAGAGAACTCACATTGAACCATGTTTCCCCAGTAGAGACGAAGACACAATACTTATTAAAAAAATACCCTAGTTATGAATTAGTAGGTAAAGCTTTATTTGAGTGTTAAATGTGCTCTAATTATGTGTTTGTGTGTTTGTTGATGTGTGTGGTGTGTGTGTGTGTGTGTGTGCTTCTGTGTAAATCAAGCACTGAGGTGTAAAATAAATGCAGGATTGCAACGGCCTTCTTAAAAATAAGAAGCAACTTTATCATATTTGAAGCCCAGTGAAGAATCTGCCTGATACTTAACCTACAATTAATTGAAATGTGAAAACTTCAGGCCTAGAAAAACAAAGCCAACATACATACTGAATCTAATCAGTCTGTCTCACCTGTTTTCTAATCACTCCTTTAAATAAACCTAAATTGCCATCATAAAACATCAGTTGTATATCATCAGATATAACTGAACTGTCCATTAGTAGGTAGAACAATATAATGGGAATCAGAGTGCACATTCCGGTTTGAACTCAATCTAGGTAACATGGATTCATCTCTGTGTAATAGGTCTGCTTCTGGAAAACACAATGTAGAGCTCCAAAAGCAGAACGATTCTTTCAGAATACCATGTTATGTTTGTAAATAGATAGACAGATAGATATACAGGAATCAAAAATCTGAAAACGGTCTGGAAGTGTACATTTCAATAACTTACAATGTCAGTAGTGGGGGATTAAAGCAGATCAAGAAGACTGTGTCTGCATGCGAAATGGTTCAATTTTTGAAAGAGTTTTTTAAATGAAAATGGACAAAAAATTGAAAGGGTTACAGTAAGTGTTGAGGAGTGACTTGGCAAAAGGAGCACAGAGGTGAGAAAGAATTAAGTAGAGTTCAATAGAACCAGGTATAATTTCTGTACACATGACTCCATGAACAGGAGCAAAGGGGACACTTAAAGAAATCATAGGACTAAGGAGAGATCAGGATTAGGAGGGTTTGTACTAGTCTAGAAATGCTGACCTGAAAACCAATTAAGTTTTCAACTCCTTCTTTGGAGGAACATTAGCTGTGCCATGCTTTTCAAAAATGACTTGTCATAACTGATTTATGCCCATGTTAGCAACTCTTCTGAAATTACTTTGAAAGTAGACTATGTGAGAGTTTCTCTTTAGAGATAATTCAAGTTACTTGCATAGGAAGTGGCAGCAGGTCTGGGGATGTTGTAGCTCAGTGGCAGTGACATTGCCTAGCTTGGGGCTGGCCTGCCATGGACTTTCACCCCAAACACTTGCAGGAAAAGAAAAGGGAGGGAAGGGAGAGAGAAAGTTGGAAGGGAGGATGGCAAAGTTGGAGGGATGCAGGGAGGTAGAAAAGAAAGAAGAAGAAAAGGAGAAAACCCAGGAAGGGAGGAAGGAAGCAAGGAAGGTAGGAAATAGGGAAACACAAGGGCAGGGAAAAGACTGAGTCACTCAAACAAAAGGCAATGGACACAAAGACCAATATAGGCCATAAAAGCTGTTTGAACAGTTTAGTCAGCTTTAGAATTTGAGTGACATCAAACTGAATGTTATTATGACTGGATGGAATCTTCCTACTAAGCCAACTTGGCTTGGCCTAAACCAAATCAAGGGGTGGGTGGCATGGAGAGGAATTCTCTCTGGCTGGAGTGGGAGGGACCTAAACCTGTGGCACATGAAGATGCACTGGGTAGGGAAGCGGACAAGACTCCCCTGATGGGCAGTTGAGCACAACAAGGCTCCTGGGAGCCTTTGATCATGGCTCCCACCGCCATACGCCCACCACCCACCATACGCTCAGCCCCTGAAGGGGATTACAGTGGTCTCCTCCGTTACCTGGTTCAGGTTGGAGTTCCTGACCAAACACCTCAGTGTCCACAGCCTGTGTTGGCCTGCCTGGGCAGGCTGTGGTTGTGGTGGCAAGAGCCAAAGCTGTCTTGGCGTGATGGAGGAGCCAAGGGCTGCCTCTCAGCCATCCTAGTGGGCGGTTCTGGAAGAAGCACCCAGGGTTGTGGCAGAATTGTCCGAAGACATGAAGCCAGGCCATCTTCCTTATGGCTTTCCTTGGGAGTTGGTGGTGTGTACAGCTCTTGGATTTTTTGCTGTTCTCTCACTTTTCTTGAGAGGTTTTCAGTCGGTTCGTAGCAGGCTTTACGTGGGAAGAGAAAAAAGGCTGGCTCTAAATCTTGCTGGATTTATTGAGGCAAAATGTGGACTTCTTGAAAAAGTGAGCCTTGTTGAAAAAGAACATGAAGGCTTAGACTCATCTTTAAAGGATTGCAGGTTTGAGAAGGGTTCAAGAGAAGCACAACAGCTGGAGGCAACCGACGAAAAGCTGCATAGGTCCGAATCCAGCCATGGCGTTGAAATGCTCTTTCTAGAAGAAGAGCTCAAAGCACAGAAGGCTCAACAAGGTCAACAGGATGAAACGATGGCGCATCTATCAAGAAGGATACAGTCCCTCCAAGGTGAATCTGAATCCCTGAGATCACAAATAGCTGAAGCTAAAACAAACTGGAGACTCTTTCAAGTGAATGAGGAAGAACTGAAGCTGGTAATCAAAGAGGTTTTGAATGAAGGATCCCTACTTCCGCCAACGCAGAGACCAACAATACAAGGAGAAGCTGAAGCACAGAGGGAACAAGGAGGTGTCCAATATAAAGCAAAAATCATATTAGAGGACTCTAAAGTAGCTGGAGAACAAGTTCTAAGGGACACAGAAAATCACATGGAGTCTCTGAGTGAATGCTTGCTGAAGATGAAGAATAGATCTTCTCCAAGCCTGGGAGCCCAAAGGGATGTTGGTCACCTGGAACTGGGAAAGACGAGTGAACCCGAAATTGGTGCTCACTTGGAGGATGAGTCCAAAGGAGCTTTGAGGAACCTGGTTTATGGTGATAAGCTAAAGGCCTCCTTAGAAATCTTGGAAGGAGGAAGAAATCAAAAATGTACTTTCTCATCTGAAGTGGAGAAAACCACAGAAGACCTTACAGAACACCTTAAAAGTCTGCAGACTGAACAGGCATCCTTGCAGTCAGAAAATGCACAGCTGCAAAGTGAGAATGAGACCCTACAGGAGAACTTTAAAGTCATGATGGAATGCTATCAAGAAAATATGATGAAACTGCACAGGAAATTAAGAGTGGAGGAAAACTACCGTGTGGAGCAAGAGGAGAAACTTTCCAAAGTCGAAGAAAAGATGAGCCATACAATAAAAGAGCTGGAGACCTACCGAAAGAGAGCCCAATATCTTGAAGAACAATTGCAGAGTACCATTCGTTCCTGTCTGGGGAAGATTATTTCCTCTGAGAAAGAAGCAGATGCTAGTGAGTTGGCAGCTCGGATTGCTGAAAGAAACCTCAGTTATTTTAGGAAGCAAAATGCACGCAACAGACAAAAATTAACTGAGAAGGAGCTTGGATTTGAACTTGTAGAAAAAGATCCCTATGATGCACTGGATGTTTCCAACTCAGCAATGGGCAGAAAGCCTTCTCCAAATGGGCCCTCACCAATAGGTCACCCTTCATCTGAAAGGAGACCTCCTCATTTTGAAAAGAGTGGTCCACTCACACTCTCACCTTTCACTCCAGTGGGAGGAGGAAGAGGGTCAAGGGGCCCTCTAGAATCCTCTGGACCATGCGACTAGCAGTAAAGGAAGAGAATCCAGCTGTCATAAGTTCACTGATTTTCAGAGAGCACCTTCTCAGACTGGGCCCCTCTCTCCTCCAGGGGAACAGGCCAGCAGGCTGATGATCCCTCCGCCAGGCCAACCATATTCTTCTGATGCACGTCTTCCTCTACAAAGGCAAGATAGGTTTTACTCAAATTGTGGTAGAGCATCGGGACCAGCAGAACACAGAATTCCTAATATGCCTCCTTTGGACTCTGATGTGCCTGATTCACCTCTCCATGCTGAAAACCAAGCAACCGGCTCTGACTCTGTGTTGGCACCTTTCCCTCCAGTCAGAGGTGCCTTGTTTCCAGTTGACCCAAGGAGTCAGTTCATGAGAAGAGGACCTTTTTTTTCCTCCACCTCTCCCAGGAAACTTGTCTGGGAACCTGGAGATTATTTTCCACCTGACCCGCCACCCACTCCATTTCCAATGCGAAGTGTCTATGCAGGGAGGGGGTTTTCCTCACAAAATCTTCCCCCAAGAGCTGGAATTCAGCCCTCTTCACCCCCATTCTGAAAGTACAAGTGAGTTGCCTCAAGGGTTCCTTCCACCTGCAAATGAGCCTGTTACTCAACATCCAGACCAAACAAGAAACCTCATGCTGTTGCTCTCTCTTCAAATGTAATTTGACTTATATCTCATTTTTAGTTTTTAAGTAACTGCTTTTACTTCAGTAATTGACTATACTTTGGCTCCAATTGAAGCTCAATGAAACAATAATTCTTAAGATAGTATTTTGTAAATAAAGGTGGTTTACGTAGGAATCTTATGACTAAATTATTCCTATTTTATGTAATTCCAGATAACAGCATTTAATCTGATGAAGACACTCTTACATAAACAAAAATGGGAGTTCTAGTTACTTGTAATCTAGCTGATGGAAATATCTTTTAAACTCCCAACAAAGAAGTGTATTTAGTATGACTGTAGCAATTGTAAAGTGACTTTAGGCTTAATGAAAAAGTGTCACTGATTTAGAGACTGGTTGGGCATTTCAGCTAGTTTTTCCATATCAGAATAACTAGAGCATGGGAGGACTAAAGGAGAGAACACAACTAAACATGTCAAGGAAACAGGAGATCTCAACTACAAAGAAAAATGAAGACCTCTTTTTTATATTGGTTGCTTAAAACCTTACATAGCTCTTGAGATACCATATTTCCTACATTAGATTCAAGTGAGTTATGAACTCCCATTTTGACCCCATATACAGATTGCACAATCACATTGTTTACACATTCACGTTTTTACAAAATGCCATGTTAGTAACTGTTGTATATTGCTACCTTTTCAGGCCTCTACTATCCCCCCTCTCCTGCCCTCCCATCTTCTCTCTCTATCCCGTCTGCTGTAATTTAACGTTTGGGAATTGGAAACCACACTTTAAACACACTCTCCTCCCCTTTTTCCCTTCTGTCAAATTACTCATCATCTTCTTCTATTTCTCCTCCTCCTCCTCCTCTTCCTCCTCCTCCTTATACCTTTAATTCATTCATCATACACTCATGCATTGGTTCATTCATTCCTTTCACATATGGTGTTGGGGATCCAACTCAGGACCTTTGAAAGTTTGAAGCCAGCACTCTAGTGCTGAGCCAAAACCACAGCACCTGTCTTTTTGATTTTATGACTGTTTATATGAAATTCAGAATCGCATTCTGCTATGGTTCACTGATATGTGGATTGACCTAGTCCTTGTTTTCTGGGAGACTTTTGGAAAATATACATGAAGTATTAGGAGTTTGAAATGAAGAAACAAAGAGGAAATACCCCGATTTCTTATTCTTGGATTCCATACTCTGACTCTGCCTACCTACTGTAAAAACTTTTAAACTCTTACTCCCCATTTCTATATCATTGCCAACAAGTGAACGTTCACTGCCCTACAACAAACCAGAGAACTCACATTGAACCATGTTTCCCCAGTAGAGACGAAGACACAATACTTATTAAAAAAATACCCTAGTTATGAATTAGTAGGTAAAGCTTTATTTGAGTGTTAAATGTGCTCTAATTATGTGTTTGTGTGTTTGTTGATGTGTGTGGTGTGTGTGTGTGTGTGTGTGCTTCTGTGTAAATCAAGCACTGAGGTGTAAAATAAATGCAGGATTGCAACGGCCTTCTTAAATATAAGAAGCAACTTTATCATATTTGAAGCCCAGTGAAGAATCTGCCTGATACTTAACCTACAATTAATTGAAATGTGAAAACTTCAGGCCTAGAAAAACAAAGCCAACATACATACTGAATCTAATCAGTCTGTCTCACCTGTTTTCTAATCACTCCTTTAAATAAACCTAAATTGCCAGCATAAAACATCAGTTGTTCTAAACGAGTGGACGGATGTCCCCCGTCATGGACTGTTTAAAATACATGGAGGATCCGGCACTGCTTGTTTTCTAGAATGACTTCTGCCTGAACTACTATTGGAGAATGGTTGCTGATATACTGCAGTTCTTATTCCAGTAAACTGGAATGAAGGTAATTTCAGGCTGCAAAGGAATAAATTGATTTTACTAACTGGTTTTTGGAAAACACTGCCATGAAAAATTATCAATATGTTCATAAAGGCATCTACATGTCTCTTCACAAGGGTTTTACACAATGGGGGAGGTGGTGAGGTCTGGTGATAACTGAACTGTCCATTAGTAGGTAGAAAAATATAATGGGAATCAGAGTGCACATTCCGGTTTGAACTCAATCGAGGTAACATGGATTCATCTCTGTGTAATAGGCCTGCTTCTGGAAAACACATTGTAGAGCTCCAAAATCAGAACCATTCTTTCAGAATACCATGTTACGTTTGTAAATAGATAGACAGATAGATAGACAGGAATCAAAAATCTGAAAACGGTCTGGAAGTGTACATTTCAATAACTTACAATGTCAGTAGTGGGGGATTAATAGCAGATCAAGAAGACTGTGTCTGCATGCGAAATGGTTCCATTTTTGAAAGAGTTTTTTAAATGAAAATGGACAAAAAATTGAAAGGGTTACAGTAAGTGTTGAGGAGTGACTTGGCAAAAGGAGCACAGAGGTGAGAAAGAATTAAGTAGAGTTCAATAGAACCAGGTATAATTTCTGTACACATGACTCCATGAACAGGAGCAAAAGGGACACTTAAAGAAATCATAGGACTAAGGAGAGATCAGGATTAGGAGGGTTTGTACTAGTCTAGAAATGCTGACCTGAAAACCAATTAAGTTTACAACTCCTTCTTTGGAGGAACCTTATCTGTGCCGTGCTTTTCAAAAATGACTTGTCATAACTGATTTATGCCCATGTTAGCAACTCTTCTGAAATTACTTTGAAAGTAGACTAATGTGAGAGTTTCTCTTTAGAGATAATTCAAGTTACTTGCATAGGAAGTGGCAGCAGGTCTGGGGATGTTGTAGCTCAGTGGCAGTGACCTTGCCAGGCTTGGGGCTGGCCTGCCATGTACGTTCACCCCAAACACTTGCAAGAATAGTAAAGGGAGGGAAGGGAGAGAGAAAGTTGGAAGGGAGGAAGGCAAAGTTGGAGGGATGGAGGGAGGTAGAAAAGAAGGAAGAAGAAAAGGAGAAAACCCAGGAAGGGAGGAAGGAAGCAAGGAAGGTAGGAAATAGGGAGAGCACAAGGGCAGGGAAAGGACTGAGTCACTCAAACAAAAGGCAAGGGACACAAAGACCAATAGAGGCCATAAAAGCTGTTTGAACAGTTTAGTCAGCTTTAGAATTTGAGTGACATCAAACTGAATGTTATTATGACTGGATGGAATCTTCCTACTAACCCCGCCTTGGCCTGGCCTAAACCAAATCAAGGGGTGGGTGGCATGGAGAGGAATTCTCTCTGGCTGGAGTGGGAGGGACCTAAACCTGTGGCACATGAGGATGCACTGGGTAGGGAAGCGGACAAGACTCCCCTGATGGGCAGTTGAGCACAACAAGGCTCCTGGGAGCCTTTGATCATGGCTCCCACCGCCATACGCCCACCACCCACCATACGCTCAGCCCCTGAACGGGATCACAGTGGTCTGCTCCGTTGCCTGGTGCAGGTTGGAGTTCCTGACCAAACACCTGAGTGTCCACAGCCTGTGTTGGCCTGCCTGGGCAGGCTGTGGTTGTGGTGGCAAGAGCCAAAGCTGTCTTGGCGTGATGGAGGAGCCAAGGGCTGCCTCTCAGCCATCCTAGTGGGTGGTTCTGGAAGAAGCACCCAGGGTTGTGGCAGCATTGTCCGAAGACATGAAGCCAGGCCATCTTCCTTATGGCTTTCCTTGGGAGTTGGTGGTGTGTACAGCTCTTGGATTTTTTGCTGTTCTCTCACTTTTCTGGAGAGGTTTTCAGTCGGTTCGTAGCAGGCTTTACGTGGGAAGAGAAAAAAGGCTGGCTCTAAATCTTGCTGGACTTATTGAGGCAAAATGTGGACTTCTTGAAAAAGTGAGCCTTGTTGAAAAAGAACATGAAGGCTTAGAATCATCTTTAAAGGATTGCAGGTTTGAGAAGGGTTCAAGAGAAGCACAACAGCTGGAGGCAACCGACGAAAAGCTGCATAGGTCCGAATCCAGCCATGGCATTGAAATGCTCTTTCTAGAAGAAGAGCTCAAAGCACAGAAGGCTCAACAAGGTCAACAGGATGAAACGATGGCGCATCTATCAAGAAGGATACAGTCCCTCCAAGGTGAATCTGAATCCCTGAGATCACAAATAGCTGAAGCTAAAACAAACTGGAGACTCTTTCAAGTGAATGAGGAAGAACTGAAGCTGGCAATCAAAGAGGTTTTGAATGAAGGATCCCTACTTCCGCCAACGCAGAGACCAACAATACAAGGAGAAGCTGAAGCACAGAGGGAACAAGGAGGTGTCCAATATAAAGCAAAAATCATTTTAGAGGACTCTAAAGTAGCTGGAGAACAAGTTCTAAGGGACACAGAAAATCACATGGAGTCTCTGAGTGAATGCTTGCTGAAGATGAAGGATAGATCTTCTCCAAGCCTGGGAGCCCAAAGGTATGGTGGTCACCTGGAACTGGGAAAGACGAGTGAACCCGAAATGGGTGCTCACTTGGAGGATGAGTCCAAAGGAGCTTTGAGGAACCTGGTTTATGGTGATAAGCTAAAGGCCTCCTTAGAAATCTTGGAAGGAGGAAGAAATCAAAAATGTACTTTCTCATCTGAAGTGGAGAAAACCACAGAAGACCTTACAGAACACCTTAAAAGTCTGCAGACTGAACAGGCATCCTTGCAGTCAGAAAATGCACAGCTGCAAAGTGAGAATGAGACCCTACAGGAGAACTTTAAAGTCATGATGGAACGCTATCAAGAAAATATGATGAAACTGCACAGGAAATTAAGAGTGGAGGAAAACTACCGTGTGGAGCAAGAGGAGAAACTTTCCAAAGTCGAAGAAAAGATGAGCCATACAATAAAAGAGCTGGAGACCTACCGAAAGAGAGCCCAATATCTTGAAGAACAATTGCAGAGTACCATTCGTTCCTGTCTGGGGAAGATTATTTCCTCTGAGAAAGAAGCAGATGCTAGTGAGTTGGCAGCTCGGATTGCTGAAAGAAACCTCAGTTATTTCAGGAAGCACAATGCACGCAACAGACAAAAATTAACTGAAAAGGAGCTTAGATTTGAACTTGTAGAAAAAGATCCCTATGATGCACTGGATGTTTCCAACTCAGCAATGGGCAGAAAGCCTTCTCCAAATGGACCCTCACCAATAGGTCACCCTTCATCTGAAAGGAGACCTCCTCATTTTGAAAAGAGTGGTCCACTCACACTCTCACCTTTCACTCCAGTGGGAGGAGGAAGAGGGTCAAGGGGCCCTGGAGAATCCTCTGGACCATGCGACTAGCAGTAAAGGAAGAGAATCCAGCTGTCATAAGTTCACTGATTTTCAGAGAGCACCTTCTCAGACTGGGCCCCTCTCTCCTCCAGGGGAACAGGCCAGCAGGCTGATGATCCCTCCGCCAGGCCAACCATATTCTTCTGATGCACGTCTTCCTCTACAAAGGCAAGATAGGTTTTACTCACATTGTGGTAGAGCATCGGGACCAGCAGAACACAGAATTCCTAATATGCCTCCTTTGGACTCTGATGTGCCTGATTCACCTCTCCATGCTGAAAACCAAGCAACCGGCTCTGACTCTGTGTTGGCACCTTTCCCTCCAGTCAGAGGTGCCTTGTTTCCAGTTGACCCAAGGAGTCAGTTCATGAGAAGAGGACCTTTTTTTCCTCCACCTCTCCCAGGAAACTTGTCTGGGAACCTGGAGATTATTTTCCACCTGACCCGCCACCCACTCCATTTCCAATGAGAAGTGTCTATGCAGGGAGGGGGTTTTCCTCACAAAATCTTCCCCCAAGAGCTGGAATTCAGCCCTCTTCACCCCCATTCTGAAAGTACAAGTGAGTTGCCTCAAGGGGTCCTTCCACCTGCAAATGAGCCTGTTACTCAACATCCAGAACCAAACAAGAAACCTCATGCTGTTGCTCTCTCTTCAAATGTAATTTGACTTATCTCTCATTTTTAGTTTTTAAGTAACTGCTTTTAGTTCAGTAATTGACTATACTTTGGCTCCAATTGAAGCTCAATGAAACAATAATTCTTAAGATAGTATTTTGTAAATAAAGGTGGTTTACGTAGGAATCTTATGACTAAATTATTCCTATTTTATGTTATTCCAGAGAACAGCATTTAATCTGATGAAGCCACTCTTACATAAACAAGAATGGGAGTTCTAGGTACTTGTAATCTAGCTGATGGAAATATCTTTTAAAATCCCAACAAAGAAGTGTATTTAGTATGACTGTAGGAATTGTAAAGTGACTTTAGGCTTAATGAAAAAGTGTCACTGATTTAGAGACTGGTTGGGCATTTCAGCTAGTTTTCCATATCAGAATAACTAGAGCATGGGAGGACTAAAGGAGAGAACACAACTAAACATGTCAAGGAAACAGGAGATCTCAAGTACAAAGAAAAATGAAGATCTCTTTTTTTATATTGGTTGCTTAAAACCTTACATAGCTCTTGAGATACCATATTTCCTACATTAGATTCAAGTGAGTTATGAACTCCCATTTTGACCCCATATACAGATTGCACAATCACATTGTTTACACATTCACGTTTTTACAAAATGCCATGTTAGTAACTGTTGTATACTGCTACCTTTTCTAGCCTCAACTATCCCCCCTCTCCTGCCCTCCCATCTTCTCTCTCTATCCCGTCTGCTGTAATTTAACGTTTGGGAATTGGAAACCACACTTTAAACTCACTCTCCTCCCCTTTTTCCCTTCTGTCAAATTACTCATCATCTTCTTCTATTTCTCCTCCTCCTCCTCCTCTTCCTCCTCCTCCTTATACCTTTAATTCATTCATCATACACTCATGCATTGGTTCATTCATTCCTTTCACATATGGTGTTGGGGATCCAACTCAGGACCTTTGAAAGTGTGAAGCCAGCACTCTAGTGCTGAGCCAAAACCACAGCACCTGTCTTTTTGATTTTATGACTGTTTATATGAAATTCAGAATCGCATTCTGCTATGGTTCACTGATATGTGGATTGACCTAGTCCTTGTTTTCTGGGAGACTTTTGGAAAATATACATGAATTATTAGGAGTTTGAAATGAAGAAACAAAGAGAAAATACCCCGATTTCTTATTCTTGGATTCCATACTCTGACTCTGCCTACCTACTGTAAAAACTTTTAAACTCTTACTCCCCATTTCTATATCATTGCCAACAAGTGAACGTTCACTGCCCTACAACAAACCAGAGAACTCACATTGAACCATGTTTCCCCAGTAGAGACGAAGACACAATACTTATTAAAAAAATACCCTAGTTATGAATTAGTAGGTAAAGCTTTATTTGAGTGTTAAATGTGCTCTAATTATGTGTTTGTGTGTTTGTTGAGGTGTGTGCTGTGTGTGTGTGTGTGCTTCTGTGTAAATCAAGCACTGAGGTGTAAAATAAATGCAGGATTGCAACGGCCTTCTTAAAAATAAGAAGCAACTTTATCATATTTGAAGCCCAGTGAAGAATCTGCCTGATACTTAACCTACAATTAATTGAAATGTGAAAACTTCAGGCCTAGAAAAACAAAGCCAACATACATACTGAATCTAATCAGTCTGTCTCACCTGTTTTCTAATCACTCCTTTAAATAATCCTAAATTGCCATCATAAAACATCAGTTGTATATCATCAGATATAACTGAACTGTCCATTAGTAGGTAGAACAATATAATGGGAATCAGAGTGCACATTCCGGTTTGAACTCAATCTAGGTAACATGGATTCATCTCTGTGTAATAGGTCTGCTTCTGGAAAACACAATGTAGAGCTCCAAAAGCAGAACGATTCTTTCAGAATACCATGTTATGTTTGTAAATAGATAGACAGATAGATATACAGGAATCAAAAATCTGAAAACGGTCTGGAAGTGTACATTTCAATAACTTACAATGTCAGTAGTGGGGGATTAAAGCAGATCAAGAAGACTGTGTCTGCATGCGAAACGGTTCAATTTTTGAAAGAGTTTTTAAATGAAAATGGACAAAAAATTGAAAGGTTTACAGTAAGTGTTGAGGAGTGACTTGGCAAAAGGAGCACAGAGGTGAGAAAGAATTAAGTAGAGCTCAATAGAACCAGGTATAATTTCTGTACACATGACTCCATGAACAGGAGCAAAGGGGACACTTAAAGAAATCATAGGACTAAGGAGAGATCAGGATTAGGAGGGTTTGTACTAGTCTAGAAATGCTGACCTGAAAACCAATTAAGTTTTCAACTCCTTCTTTGGAGGAACATTAGCTGTGCCGTGCTTTTCAAAAATGACTTGTCATAACTGATTTATGCCCATGTTAGCAACTCTTCTGAAATTACTTTGAAAGTAGACTATGTGAGAGTTTCTCTTTAGAGATAATTCAAATTACTTGCATAGGAAGTGGCAGCAGGTCTGCGGATGTTGTAGCTCAGTGGCAGTGACCTTGCCTAGCTTGGGGCTGGCCTGCCATGGACTTTCACCCCAAACACTTGCAAGAAAAGAAAAGGGAGGGAAGGGAGAGAGAAAGTTGGAAGGGAGGAAGGCAAAGTTGGAGGGATGCAGGGAGGTAGAAAAGAAAGAAGAAGAAAAGGAGAAAACCCAGGAAGGGAGGAAGAAAGCAAGGAAGGTAGGAAATAGGGAAACACAAGGGCAGGGAAAGGACTGAGTCACTCAAACAAAAGGCAAGGGACACAAAGACCAATATAGGCCATAAAAGCTGTTTGAACAGTTTAGTCAGCTTTAGAATTTGAGTGACATCAAACTGAATGTTATTATGACTGGATGGAATCTTCCTACTAACCCCACCTTGGCTTGGCCTAAACCAAACCAAGGGGTGGGTGGCATGGAGAGGAATTCTCTCTGGCTGGAGTGGGAGGGACCTAAACCTGTGGCACATGAGGATGCACTGGGTACGGAAGAGGACAAGACTCCCCTGATGGGCAGTTGAGCACAACAAGGCTCCTGGGAGCCTTTGATCATGGCTCCCACCGCCATATGCCCACCACCCACCATACGCTCAGCCCCTGAAGGGGATCACAGTGGTCTGCTCCGTTGCCTGGTGCAGGTTGGAGTTCCTGACCAAACACCTCAGTGTCCACAGCCTGTGTTGGCCTGCCTGGGCAGGCTGTGGTTGTGGTGGCAAGAGCCAAAGCTGTCTTGGCGTGATGGAGGAGCCAAGGGCTGCCTCTCAGCCATCCTAGTGGGTGGTTCTGGAAGAAGCACCCAGGGTTGTGGCAGCATTGTCTGAAGACATGAAGCCAGGCCATCTTCCTTATGGCTTTCCTTGGGAGTTGGTGGTGTGTACAGCTCTTGGATTTTTTGCTGTTCTCTCACTTTTCTGGAGAGGTTTTCAGTCAGTTCGTAGCAGGCTTTACGTGGGAAGAGAAAAAACGCTGGCTCTAAATCTTGCTGGACTTATTGAGGCAAAATGTGGACTTCTTGAAAAAGTGAGCCTTGTTGAAAAAGTACATGAAGGCTTAGAATCATCTTTAAAGGATTGCAGGTTTGAGAAGGGTTCAAGAGAAGCACAACAGCTGGAGGCAACCGACGAAAAGCTGCATAGGTCCGAATCCAGCCATGGCATTGAAATGCTCTTTCTAGAAGAAGAGCTCAAAGCACAGAAGGCTCAACAAGGTCAACAGGATGAAACGATGGCGCATCTATCAAGAAGGATACAGTCCCTCCAAGGTGAATCTGAATCCCTGAGATCACAAATAGCTGAAGCTAAAACAAACTGGAGACTCTTTCAAGTGAATGAGGAAGAACTGAAGCTGGCAATCAAAGAGGTTTTGAATGAAGGATCCCTACTTCCGCCAACGCAGAGACCAACAATACAAGGAGAAGCTGAAGCACAGAGGGAACAAGGAGGTGTCCAATATAAAGCAAAAATCATATTAGAGGACTCTAAAGTAGCTGGAGAACAAGTTCTAAGGGACACAGAAAATCACATGGAGTCTCTGAGTGAATGCTTGCTGAAGATGAAGGATAGATCTTCTCCAAGCCTGGGAGCCCAAAGGGATGGTGGTCACCTGGAACTGGGAAAGACGAGTGAACCCGAAATTGGTGCTCACTTGGAGGATGAGTCCAAAGGAGCTTTGAGGAACCTGGTTTATGGTGATAAGCTAAAGGCCTCCTTAGAAATCTTGGAAGGAGGAAGAAATCAAAAATGTACTTTCTCATCTGAAGTGGAGAAAACCACAGAAGACCTTACAGAACACCTTAAAAGTCTGCAGACTGAACAGGCATCCTTGCAGTCAGAAAATGCACAGCTGCAAAGTGAGAATGAGACCCCACATAAGAACTTTAAAGTCATGATGGAACGCTATCAAGAAAATATGATGAAACTGCAGAGGAAATTTAGAGTGGAGGAAAACTACCGTGTGGAGCAAGAGGAGAAACTTTCCAAAGTCGAAGAAAAGATGAGCCATACAATAAAAGAGCTGGAGACCTACAGAAAGAGAGCCCAATATCTTGAAGAACAATTGCAGAGTACCATTCGTTCCTGTCTGGGGAAGATTATTTCCTCTGAGAAAGAAGCAGATGCTAGTGAGTTGGCAGCTCGGATTGCTGAAAGAAACCTCAGTTATTTCAGGAAGCAAAATGCACGCAACAGACAAAAATTAACTGAGAAGGAGCTTAGATTTGAACTTGTAGAAAAAGATCCCTATGATGCACTGGATGTTTCCAACTCAGCAATGGGCAGAAAGCCTTCTCCAAATGGGCCCTCACCAATAGGTCACCCTTCATCTGAAAGGAGACCTCCTCATTTTGAAAAGAGTGGTCCACTCACACTCTCACCTTTCACTCCAGTGGGAGGAGGAAGAGGGTCAAGGGGCCCTGGAGAATCCTCTGGACCATGCGACTAGCAGTAAAGGAAGAGAATCCAGCTGTCATAAGTTCACTGATTTTCAGAGAGCACCTTCTCAGACTGGGCCCCTCTCTCCTCCAGGGGAACAGGCCAGCAGGCTGATGATCCCTCCGCCAGGCCAACCATATTCTTCTGATGCACGTCTTCCTCTACAAAGGCAAGATAGGTTTTACTCAAATTGTGGTAGAGCATCGGGACCAGCAGAACACAGAATTCCTAATATGCCTCCTTTGGACTCTGATGTGCCTGATTCACCTCTCCATGCTGAAAACCAAGCAACCGGCCCTGGCTCTGTGTTGGCACCTTTCCCTCCAGTCAGAGGTGCCTTGTTTCCAGTTGACCCAAGGAGTCAGTTCATGAGAAGAGGACCTTTTTTTTCCTCCACCTCTCCCAGGAAACTTGACTGGGAACCTGGAGATTATTTTCCACCTGACCCGCCACCCACGCCATTTCCAATGCGAAGTGTCTATGCAGGGAGGGGGTTTTCCTCACAAAATCTTCCCCCAAGAGCTGGAATTCAGCCCTCTTCACCCCCATTCTGAAAGTACAAGTGAGTTGCCTCAAGGGTTCCTTCCACCTGCAAATGAGCCTGTTACTCAACATCCAGAACCAAACAAGAAACCTCATGCTGTTGCTCTCTCTTCAAATGTAATTTGACTTATGTCTCATTTTTACTTTTTAAGTAACTGCTTTTAGTTCAGTAATTGACTATACTTTGGCTCCAATTGAAGCTCAATGAAACAATAATTCTTAAGATAGTATTTTGTAAATAAAGATGGTTTACGTAAGAATCTTATGAGTAAATTATTCCTATTTTATGTTATTCCAGAGAACAGCATTTAATCTGATGAAGCCACTCTTACATAAACAAGAATGGGAGTTCTAGGTCCTTGTAATCTAGCTGATGTAAATATCTTTTAAACTCCCAACAAAGAAGTGTATTTAGTATGACTGTAGCAATTGTAAAGTGACTTTAGGCTTAATGAAAAAGTGTCACTGATTTAGAGACTGGTTGGGCATTTCAGCTAGTTTTTCCATATCAGAATAACTAGAGCTTGGGAGGACTAAAGGAGAGAACACAACTAATCATGTCAAGGAAACAGGAGATATCAACTACAAAGAAAAATGAAGACCTCTTTTTTATATTGGTTGCTTAAAACCTTACATAGCTCTTGAGATACCATATTTCCTACATTAGATTCAAGTGAGTTATGAACTCCCATTTTGACCCCATATACAGATTGCACAATCACATTGTTTACACATCCACGTTTTTACAAAATGCCATGTTAGTAACTGTTGTATACTGCTACCTTTTCTAGCCTCTACTATCTCCAATCTCCTGCCCTCTCATCTTCTCTCTCTATCCCGTCTGCTGTAATTTAACGTTTGGGAATTGGAAACCACACTTTAAACTCACTCTCCTCCCCTTTTTCCCTTCTGTCAAATTACTCATCATCTTCTTCTATTTCTCCTCCTCCTCCTCCTCTTCCTCCTCCTCCTCATACCTTTTATTCATTCATCATACACTCATGCATTGGTTCATTCATTCCTTTCACATATGGTGTTGGGGATCAAACTCAGGACCTTTGAAAGTGTGAAGCCAGCACTCTAGTGCTGAGCCAAAACCCCAGCACCTGTCTTTTTGATTTTATGACTGTTTATATGAAATTCAGAATCGCATTCTGCTATGGTTCACTGATATGTGGATTGACCTAGTCCTTGTTTTCTGGGAGACTTTTGGAAAATATACATGAATTATTAGGAGGTTGAAATGAAGAAACAAAGAGGAAATTCCCCGATTTCTTATTCTTGGATTCCATACTCTGACTCTGCCTACCTACTGTAAAAACTTTTAAACTCTTACTCCCCATTTCTATATCATTGCCAACAAGTGAACGTTCACTGCCCTACAACAAACCAGAGAACTCACATTGAACCATGTTTCCCCAGTAGAGACCAAGACACAATACTTATTAAAAAAATACCCTAGTTATGAATTAGTAGGTAAAGCTTTATTTGAGTGTTAAATGTGCTCTAATTATGTGTTTGTGTGTGTGTTGATGTGTGTGGTGTGTGGGTGTGTGTGCTTGTGTGTAAAACAAGCACTGAGCTGTAAAATAAATGCAGGATTGCAACGGCCTTCTTAAAAATAAGAAGCAACTTTATCACATTTGAAGCCCACTGAAGAATCTGCCTGATACTTAACCTATAATTAATTGAAATGTGAAAACTTCAGGCCTAGAAAAACAAAGCCAACATACACACTGAATCTAATCAGTCTGTCTCACCTGTTTTCTAATCACTCCTTTAAATAAACCTAAATTGCCAGCATAAAACATCAGTTGTTCTAAACGAGTGGACGGATGTCCCCCGTCATGGACTGTTTAAAATACATGGAGGATCCGGCACTGCTTGTTATCTAGAATGACTTCTGCCTGAACTACTATTGGAGAATGGTTGCTGATATACTGCAGTTCTTATACCAGTAAACTGGAATGAAGGTAATTTCAGGCTGCAAAGGAATAAATTGATTTTACTAACTGGTTTTTGGAAAACACTGCCATGAAAAATTATCAATATGTTCATAAAGGCATCTACATGTCTCTTCACAAGGGTTTTACACAATGGGGGAGGTGGTGAGGTCTGGTGATAACTGAACTGTCCATTAGTAGGTAGAACAATATAATGGGAATCAGAGTGCACATTCCGGTTTGAACTCAATCGAGGTAACATGGATTCATCTCTGTGTAATAGGCCTGCTTCTGGAAAACACATTGTAGAGCTCCAAAATCAGAACCATTCTTTCAGAATACCATGTTACGTTTGTAAATAGATAGACAGATAGATAGACAGGAATCAAAAATCTGAAAACGGTCTGGAAGTGTACATTTCAATAACTTACAATGTCAGTAGTGGGGGATTAATAGCAGATCAAGAAGACTGTGTCTGCATGCGAAATGGTTCAATTTTTGAAAGAGTTTTTTAAATGAAAATGGACAAAAAATTGAAAGGGTTACGGTAAGTGTTGAGGAGTGACTTGGCAAAAGGAGCACAGAGGTGAGAAAGAATTAAGTAGAGTTCAATAGAACCAGGTATAATTTCTGTACACATGACTCCATGAACAGGCGCAAAGGGGACACTTAAAGAAATCATCGGACTAAGGAGAGATCAGGATTAGGAGGGTTTGTACTAGTCTAGAAATGCTGACCTGAAAACCAATTAAGTGTACAACTCCTTCTTTGGAGGAACCTTAGCTGTGCCGTGCTTTTCAAAAATGACTTGTCATAACTGATTTATGCCCATGTTAGCAACTCTTCTGAAATTACTTTGAAAGTAGACTAATGTGAGAGTTTCTCTTTAGAGATAATTCAAGTTACTTGCATAGGAAGTGGCAGCAGGTCTGGGGATGTTGTAGCTCAGTGGCAGTGACCTTGCCTAGCTTGGGGCTGGCCTGCCATGTACGTTCACCCCAAACACTTGCAAGAATAGTAAAGGGAGGGAAGGGAGAGAGAAAGTTGGAAGGGAGGAAGGCAAAGTTGGAGGGATGGAGGGAGGTAGAAAAGAAGGAAGAAGAAAAGGAGAAAACCCAGGAAGGGAGGAAGGAAGCAAGGAAGGTAGGAAATAGGGAGAGCACAAGGGCAGGGAAAGGACTGAGTCACTCAAACAAAAGGCAAGGGACACAAAGACCAATAGAGGCCATAAAAGCTGTTTGAACAGTTTAGTCAGCTTTAGAATTTGAGTGACATCAAACTGAATGTTATTATGACTGGATGGAATCTTCCTACTAACCCCGCCTTGGCCTGGCCTAAACCAAATCAAGGGGTGGGTGGCATGGAGAGGAATTCTCTCTGGCTGGAGTGGGAGGGACCTAAACCTGTGGCACATGAGGATGCACTGGGTAGGGAAGCGGACAAGACTCCCCTGATGGGCAGTTGAGCACAACAAGGCTCCTGGGAGCCTTTGATCATGGCTCCCACCGCCATACGCCCACCACCCACCATACGCTCAGCCCCTGAACGGGATCACAGTGGTCTGCTCCGTTGCCTGGTGCAGGTTGGAGTTCCTGACCAAACACCTGAGTGTCCACAGCCTGTGTTGGCCTGCCTGGGCAGGCTGTGGTTGTGGTGGCAAGAGCCAAAGCTGTCTTGGCGTGATGGAGGAGCCAAGGGCTGCCTCTCAGCCATCCTAGTGGGTGGTTCTGGAAGAAGCACCCAGGGTTGTGGCAGCATTGTCCGAAGACATGAAGCCAGGCCATCTTCCTTATGGCTTTCCTTGGGAGTTGGTGGTGTGTACAGCTCTTGGATTTTTTGCTGTTCTCTCACTTTTCTGGAGAGGTTTTCAGTCGGTTCGTAGCAGGCTTTACGTGGGAAGAGAAAAAAGGCTGGCTCTAAATCTTGCTGGACATATTGAGGCAAAATGTGGACTTCTTGAAAAAGTGAGCCTTGTTGAAAAAGAACATGAAGGCTTAGAATCATCTTTAAAGGATTGCAGGTTTGAGAAGGGTTCAAGAGAAGCACAACAGCTGGAGGCAACCGACGAAAAGCTGCATAGGTCCGAATCCAGCCATGGCGTTGAAATGCTCTTTCTAGAAGAAGAGCTCAAAGCACAGAAGGCTCAACAAGGTCAACAGGATGAAACGATGGCGCATCTATCAAGAAGGATACAGTCCCTCCAAGGTGAATCTGAATCCCTGAGATCACAAATAGCTGAAGCTAAAACAAACTGGAGACTCTTTCAAGTGAATGAGGAAGAACTGAAGCTGGCAATCAAAGAGGTTTTGAATGAAGGATCCCTACTTCCGCCAACGCAGAGACCAACAATACAAGGAGAAGCTGAAGCACAGAGGGAACAAGGAGGTGTCCAATATAAAGCAAAAATCATATTAGAGGACTCTAAAGTAGCTGGAGAACAAGTTCTAAGGGACACAGAAAATCACATGGAGTCTCTGAGTGAATGCTTGCTGAAGATGAAGGATAGATCTTCTCCAAGCCTGGGAGCCCAAAGGGATGGTGGTCACCTGGAACTGGGAAAGACGAGTGAACCCGAAATGGGTGCTCACTTGGAGGATGAGTCCAAAGGAGCTTTGAGGAACCTGGTTTATGGTGATAAGCTAAAGGCCTCCTTAGAAATCTTGGAAGGAGGAAGAAATCAAAAATGTACTTTCTCATCTGAAGTGGAGAAAACCACAGAAGACCTTACAGAACACCTTAAAAGTCTGCAGACTGAACAGGCATCCTTGCAGTCAGAAAATGCACAGCTGCAAAGTGAGAATGAGACCCTACAGGAGAACTTTAAAGTCATGATGGAATGCTATCAAGAAAATATGATGAAACTGCACAGGAAATTAAGAGTGGAGGAAAACTACCGTGTGGAGCAAGAGGAGAAACTTTCCAAAGTCGAAGAAAAGATGAGCCATACAATAAAAGAGCTGGAGACCTACCGAAAGAGAGCCCAATATCTTGAAGAACAATTGCAGAGTACCATTCGTTCCTGTCTGGGGAAGATTATTTCCTCTGAGAAAGAAGCAGATGCTAGTGAGTTGGCAGCTCGGATTGCTGAAAGAAACCTCAGTTATTTCAGGAAGCAAAATGCACGCAACAGACAAAAATTAACTGAGAAGGAGCTTAGATTTGAACTTGTAGAAAAAGATCCCTATGATGCACTGGATGTTTCCAACTCAGCAATGGGCAGAAAGCCTTCTCCAAATGGGCCCTCACCAATAGGTCACCCTTCATCTGAAAGGAGACCTCCTCATTTTGAAAAGAGTGGTCCACTCACACTCTCACCTTTCACTCCAGTGGGAGGAGGAAGAGGGTCAAGGGGCCCTGGAGAATCCTCTGGACCATGCGACTAGCAGTAAAGGAAGAGAATCCAGCTGTCATAAGTTCACTGATTTTCAGAGAGCACCTTCTCAGACTGGGCCCCTCTCTCCTCCAGGGGAACAGGCCAGCAGGCTGATGATCCCTCCGCCAGGCCAACCATATTCTTCTGATGCACGTCTTCCTCTACAAAGGCAAGATAGGTTTTACTCAAATTGTGGTAGAGCATCGGGACCAGCAGAACACAGAATTCCTAATATGCCTCCTTTGGACTCTGATGTGCCTGATTCACCTCTCCATGCTGAAAACCAAGCAACCGGCTCTGACTCTGTGTTGGCACCTTTCCCTCCAGTCAGAGGTGCCTAGTTTCCAGTTGACCCAAGGAGTCAGTTCATGAGAAGAGGACCTTTTTTTTCCTCCACCTCTCCCAGGAAACTTGTCTGGGAACCTGGAGATTATTTTCCACCTGACCCGCCACTCACTCCATTTCTTATGCGAAGTGTCTATGCTGGGAGGGGGTTTTCCTCACAAAATCTTCCCACAAGAGCTGGAATTCAGCCCTCTTCACCCCCATTCTGAAAGTACAAGTGAGTTGCCTCAAGGGTTCCTTCCACCTGCAAATGAGCCTGTTACTCAACATCCAGAACCAAACAAGAAACCTCATGCTGTTGCTCTCTCTTCAAATGTAATTTGACTTATCTCTCATTTTTAGTTTTTAAGTAACTGCTTTTAGTTCAGTAATTGACTATACTTTGGCTCCAATTGAAGCTCAATGAAACAATAATTCTTAAGATAGTATTTTGTAAATAAAGGTGGTTTACGTAGGAATCTTATGACTAAATTATTCCTATTTTATGTTATTCCAGAGAACAGCATTTAATCTGATGAAGCCACTCTTACATAAACAAGAATGGGAGTTCTAGGTACTTGTAATCTAGCTGATGGAAATATCTTTTAAACTCCCAACAAAGAAGTGTATTTAGTATGACTGTAGCAATTGTAAAGTGACTTTAGGCTTAATGAAAAAGTGTCACTGATTTAGAGACTGGTTGGGCATTTCAGCTAGTTTTTCCATATCAGAATAACTAGAGCATGGGAGGACTAAAGGAGAGAACACAACTAAACATGTCAAGGAAACAGGAGATCTCAACTACAAAGAAAAATGAAGACCTCTTTTTTATATTGGTTGCTTAAAACCTTACATAGCTCTTGAGATACCATATTTCCTACATTAGAGTCAAGTGAGTTATGAACTCCCATACACTCATGCATTGGTTCATTCATTCCTTTCACATATGGTGTTGGGGATCCAACTCAGGACCTTTGAAAGTGTGAAGCCAGCACTCTAGTGCTGAGCAAAAACCCCAGCACCTGTCTTTTTGATTTAATGACTGTTTATATGAAATTCAGAATCGCATTCTGCTATGGTTCACTGATATGTGGATTGACCTAGTCCTTGTTTTCTGGGAGACTTTTGGAAAATATACATGAATTATTAGGAGTTTGAAATGAAGAAACAAAGAGGAAATACCCCGATTTCTTATTCTTGGATTCCATACTCTGACTCTGCCTACCTACTGTAAAAACTTTTAAATTCTTACTCCCCATTTCTATATCATTGCCAACAAGTGAACGTTCACTGCCCTACAACAAACCAGAGAACTCACATTGAACCATGTTTCCCCAGTAGAGACCAAGACACAATACTTATTAAAAAAATACCCTAGTTATGAATTATTAGGTAAAGCTTTATTTGAGTGTTAAATGTGCTCTAATTATGTGTTTGTGTGTTTGTTGATGTGTGTGGTGTGTGGGTGTGTGTGCTTCTGTGTAAATCAAGCACTGAGGTGTAAAATAAATGCAGGATTGCAACGGCCTTCTTAAAAATAAGAAGCAACTTTATCATATTTGAAGCCCAGTGAAGAATCTGCCTGATACTTAACCTACAATTAATTGAAATGTGAAAACTTCAGGCCTAGAAAAACAAAGCCAACATACATACTGAATCTAATCAGTCTGTCTCACCTGTTTTCTAATCACTCCTTTAAATAAACCTAAATTGCCATCATAAAACATCAGTTGTATATCATCAGATATAACTGAACTGTCCATTAGTAGGTAGAACAATATAATGGGAATCAGAGTGCACATTCCGGTTTGAACTCAATCTAGGTAACATGGATTCATCTCTGTGTAATAGGTCTGCTTCTGGAAAACACAATGTAGAGCTCCAAAAGCAGAACGATTCTTTCAGAATACCATGTTATGTTTGTAAATAGATAGACAGATAGATATACAGGAATCAAAAATCTGAAAACGGTCTGGAAGTGTACATATCAATAACTTACAATGTCAGTAGTGGGGGATTAAAGCAGATCAAGAAGACTGTGTCTGCATGTGAAATGGTTCAATTTTTGAAAGAGTTTTTTAAATGAAAATGGACAAAAAATTGAAAGGGTTACAGTAAGTGTTGAGGAGTGACATGGCAAAAGGAGCACAGAGGTGAGAAAGAATTAAGTAGAGTTCAATAGAACCAGGTATAATTTCTGTACACATGACTCCATGAACAGGAGCAAAGGGGACACTTAAAGAAATCATAGGACTAAGGAGAGATCAGGATTAGGAGGGTTTGTACTAGTCTAGAAATGCTGACCTGAAAACCAATTAAGTTTTCAACTCCTTCTTTGGAGGAACATTAGCTGTGCCGTGCTTTTCAAAAATGACTTGTCATAACTGATTTATGCCCATGTTAGCAACTCTTCTGAAATTACTTTGAAAGTAGACTATGTGAGAGTTTCTCTTTAGAGATAATTCAAGTTACTTGCATAGGAAGTGGCAGCAGGTCTGGGGATGTTGTAGCTCAGTGGCAGTGACCTTGCCTAGCTTGGGGCTGGCCTGCCATGGACTTTCACCCCAAACACTTGCAGGAAAAGAAAAGGGAGGGAAGGGAGAGAGAAAGTTGGAAGGGAGGATGGCAAAGTTGGAGGGATGCAGGGAGGTAGAAAAGAAAGAAGAAGAAAAGGAGAAAACCCAGGAAGGGAGGAAGGAAGCAAGGAAGGTAGGAAATAGGGAAACACAAGGGCAGGGAAAAGACTGAGTCACTCAAACAAAAGGCAATGGACACAAAGACCAATATAGGCCATAAAAGCTGTTTGAACAGTTTAGTCAGCTTTAGAATTTGAGTGACATCAAACTGAATGTTATTATGACTGGATGGAATCTTCCTACTAACCCCACCTTGGCTTGGCCTAAACCAAATCAAGGGGTGGGTGGCATGGAGAGGAATTCTCTCTGGCTGGAGTGGGAGGGACCTAAACCTGTGGCACATGAAGATGCACTGGGTAGGGAAGCGGACAAGACTCCCCTGATGGGCAGTTGAGCACAACAAGGCTCCTGGGAGCCTTTGATCATGGCTCCCACCGCCATACGCCCACCACCCACCATACGCTCAGCCCCTGAAGGGGATTACAGTGGTCTCCTCCGTTACCTGGTTCAGGTTGGAGTTCCTGACCAAACACCTCAGTGTCCACAGCCTGTGTTGGCCTGCCTGGGCAGGCTGTGGTTGTGGTGGCAAGAGCCAAAGCTGTCTTGGTGTGATGGAGGAGCCAAGGGCTGCCTCTCAGCCATCCTAGTGGGCGGTTCTGGAAGAAGCACCCAGGGTTGTGGCAGCATTGTCCGAAGACATGAAGCCAGGCCATCTTCCTTATGGCTTTCCTTGGGAGTTGGTGGTGTGTACAGCTCTTGGATTTTTTGCTGTTCTCTCACTTTTCTGGAGAGGTTTTCAGTCGGTTCGTAGCAGGCTTTACGTGGGAAGAGAAAAAAGGCTGGCTCTAAATCTTGCTGGACTTATTGAGGCAAAATGTGGACTTCTTGAAAAAGTGAGCCTTGTTGAAAAAGAACATGAAGGCTTAGAATCATCTTTAAAGGATTGCAGGTTTGAGAAGGGTTCAAGAGAAGCACAACAGCTGGAGGCAACCGACGAAAAGCTGCATAGGTCCGAATCCAGCCATGGCGTTGAAATGCTCTTTCTAGAAGAAGAGCTCAAAGCACAGAAGGCTCAACAAGGTCAACAGGATGAAACGATGGCGCATCTATCAAGAAGGATACAGTCCCTCCAAGGTGAATCTGAATCCCTGAGATCACAAATAGCTGAAGCTAAAACAAACTGGAGACTCTTTCAAGTGAATGAGGAAGAACTGAAGCTGGCAATCAAAGAGGTTTTGAATGAAGGATCCCTACTTCCGCCAACGCAGAGACCAACAATACAAGGAGAAGCTGAAGCAGAGAGGGAACAAGGAGGTGTCCAATATAAAGCAAAAATCATATTAGAGGACTCTAAAGTAGCTGGAGAACAAGTTCTAAGGGACACAGAAAATCACATGGAGTCTCTGAGTGAATGCTTGCTGAAGATGAAGAATAGATCTTCTCCAAGCCTGGGAGCCCAAAGGGATGTTGGTCATCTGGAACTGGGAAAGACAAGTGAACCCGAAATTGGTGCTCACTTGGAGGATGAGTCCAAAGGAGCTTTGAGGAACCTGGTTTATGGTGATAAGCTAAAGGCCTCCTTAGAAATCTTGGAAGGAGGAAGAAATCAAAAATGTACTTTCTCATCTGAAGTGGAGAAAACCACAGAAGACCTTACAGAACACCTTAAAAGTCTGCAGACTGAACAGGCATCCTTGCAGTCAGAAAATGCACAGCTGCAAAGTGAGAATGAGACCCTACAGGAGAACTTTAAAGTCATGATGAAATGCTATCAAGAAAATATGATGAAACTGCACAGGAAATTAAGAGTGGAGGAAAACTACCGTGTGGAGCAAGAGGAGAAACTTTCCAAAGTCGAAGAAAAGATGAGCCATACAATAAAAGAGCTGGAGACCTACCGAAAGAGAGCCCAATATCTTGAAGAACAATTGCAGAGTACCATTCGTTCCTGTCTGGGGAAGATTATTTCCTCTGAGAAAGAAGCAGATGCTAGTGAGTTGGCAGCTCAGATTGCTGAAAGAAACCTCAGTTATTTTAGGAAGCAAAATGCACGCAACAGACAAAAATTAACTGAGAAGGAGCTTAGATTTGAACTTGTAGAAAAAGATCCCTATGATGCACTGGATGTTTCCAACTCAGCAATGGGCAGAAAGCCTTCTCCAAATGGGCCCTCACCAATAGGTCACCCTTCATCTGAAAGGAGACCTCCTCATTTTGAAAAGAGTGGTCCACTCACACTCTCACCTTTCACTCCAGTGGGAGGAGGAAGAGGGTCAAGGGGCCCTGGAGTATCCTCTGGACCATGCGACTAGCAGTAAAGGAAGAGAATCCAGGTGTCATAAGTTCACTGATTTTCAGAGAGCACCTTCTCAGACTGGGCCCCTCTCTCCTCCAGGGGAACAGGCCAGCAGGCTGATGATCCCTCCGCCAGGCCAACCATATTCTTCTGATGCACGTCTTCCTCTACAAAGGCAAGATAGGTTTTACTCATATTGTGGTAGAGCATCGGGAACAGCAGAACACAGAATTCCTAATATGCCTCCTTTGGACTCTGATGTGCCTGATTCACCTCTCCATGCTGAAAACCAAGCAACCGGCTCTGACTCTGTGTTGGCATCTTTCCCTCCAGTCAGAGGTGCCTTGTTTCCAGTTGACCCAAGGAGTCAGTTCATGAGAAGAGGACCTTTTTTTTCCTCCACCTCTCCCAGGAAACTTGTCTGGGAACCTGGAGATTATTTTCCACCTGACCCGCCACCCACTCCATTTCCAATGCGAAGTGTCTATGCAGGGAGGGGGTTTTCCTCACAAAATCTTCCCCCAAGAGCTGGAATTCAGCCCTCTTCACCCCCATTCTGAAAGTACAAGTGAGTTGCCTCAAGGGTTCCTTCCACCTGCAAATGAGCCTGTTACTCAACATCCAGAACCAAACAAGAAACCTCATGCTGTTGCTCTCTCTTCAAATGTAATTTGACTTATCTCTCATTTTTAGTTTTTAAGTAACTGCTTTTACTTCAGTAATTGACTATACTTTGGCTCCAATTGAAGCTCAATGAAACAATAATTCTTAAGATAGTATTTTGTAAATAAAGGTGGTTTACGTAGGAATCTTATGACTAAATTATTCCTATTTTATGTAATTCCAGATAACAGCATTTAATCTGATGAAGCCACTATTACATAAACAAAAATGGGAGTTCTAGGTACTTGTAATCTAGCTGATGGAAATATCTTTTAAACTCCCAACAAAGAAGTGTATTTAGTATGACTGTAGCAATTGTAAAGTGACTTTAGGCTTAATGAAAAAGTGTCACTGATTTAGAGACTGGTTGGGCATTTCAGCTAGTTTTTCCATATCAGAATAACTAGAGCATGGGAGGACTAAAGGAGAGAACACAACTAAACATGTCAAGGAAACAGGAGATCTCAACTACAAAGAAAAATGAAGACCTCTTTTTTATATTGGTTGCTTAAAACCTTACATAGCTCTTGAGATACCATATTTCCTACATTAGATTCAAGTGAGTTATGAACTCCCATTTTGACCCCATATACAGATTGCACAATCACATTGTTTACACATTCACGTTTTTACAAAATGCCATGTTAGTAACTGTTGTATATTGCTACCTTTTCAGGCCTCTACTATCCCCCCTCTCCTGCCCTCCCATCTTCTCTCTCTATCCCGTCTGCTGTAATTTAACGTTTGGGAATTGGAAACCACACTTTAAACACACTCTCCTCCCCTTTTTCCCTTCTGTCAAATTACTCATCATCTTCTTCTATTTCTCCTCCTCCTCCTCCTCTTCCTCCTCCTCCTTATACCTTTAATTCATTCATCATACACTCATGCATTGGTTCATTCATTCCTTTCACATATGGTGTTGGGGATCCAACTCAGGACCTTTGAAAGTTTGAAGCCACCACTCTAGTGCTGAGCCAAAACCACAGCACCTGTCTTTTTGATTTTATGACTGTTTATATGAAATTCAGAATCGCATTCTGCTATGGTTCACTGATATGTGGATTGACCTAGTCCTTGTTTTCTGGGAGACTTTTGGAAAATATACATGAAGTATTAGGAGTTTGAAATGAAGAAACAAAGAGGAAATACCCCGATTTCTTATTCTTGGATTCCATACTCTGACTCTGCCTACCTACTGTAAAAACTTTTAAACTCTTACTCCCCATTTCTATATCATTGCCAACAAGTGAACGTTCACTGCCCTACAACAAACCAGAGAACTCACATTGAACCATGTTTCCCCAGTAGAGATGAAGACACAATACTTATTAAAAAAATACCCTAGTTATGAATTAGTAGGTAAAGCTTTATTTGAGTGTTAAATGTGCTCTAATTATGTGTTTGTGTGTTTGTTGATGTGTGTGCTGTGTGTGTGTGTGTGCTTCTGTGTAAATCAAGCACTGAGGTGTAAAATAAATGCAGGATTGCAACGGCCTTCTTAAAAATAAGAAGCAACTTTATCATATTTGAAGCCCTGTGAAGAATCTGCCTGATACATAACCTACAATTAATTGAAATGTGAAAACTTCAGGCCTAGAAAAACAAAGCCAACATACATACTGAATCTAATCAGTCTGTCTCACCTGTTTTCTAATCACTCCTTTAAATAAACCTAAATTGCCATCATAAAACATCAGTTGTATATCATCAGATATAACTGAACTGTCCATTAGTAGGTAGAACAATATAATGGGAATCAGAGTGCACATTCCGGTTTGAACTCAATCTAGGTAACATGGATTCATCTCTGTGTAATAGGCCTGCTTCTGGAAAACACAATGTAGAGCTCCAAAAGCAGAACGATTCTTTCAGAATACCATGTTATGTTTGTAAATAGATAGACAGATAGATATACAGGAATCAAAAATCTGAAAACGGTCTGGAAGTGTACATTTCAATAACTTACAATGTAAGTAGAGGGGGATTAATAGCAGATCAAGAAGACTGTGTCTGCATGCGAAATGGTTCAATTTTTGAAAGAGTTTTTTAAATGAAAATGGACAAAAAATTGAAAGGGTTACAGTAAGTGTTGAGGAGTGACTTGGCAAAAGGAGCACAGAGGTGAGAAAGAATTAAGTAGAGTTCAATAGAACCAGGTATAATTTCTGTACACATGACTCCATGAACAGGAATAAAGGGGACACTTAAAGAAATCATAGGACTAAGGAGAGATCAGGATTAGGAGGGTTTGTACTAGTCTAGAAATGCTGACCTGAAAACCAATTAAGTTTTCAACTCCTTCTTTGGAGGAACATTAGCTGTGCCGTGTTTTTCAAAAATGACTTGTCATAACTGATTTATGCCCATGTTAGCAACTCTTCTGAAATTACTTTGAAAGTAGACTATGTGAGAGTTTCTCTTTAGAGATAATTCAAGTTACTTGCATAGGAAGTGGCAGCAGGTCTGGGGATGTTGTAGCTCAGTGGCAGTGACCTTGCCTAGCTTGGGGCTGGCCTGCCATGGACTTTCACCCCAAACACTTGCAGGAAAAGAAAAGGGAGGGAAGGGAGAGAGAAAGTTGGAAGGAAGGATGGCAAAGTTGGAGGGATGCAGGGAGGTAGAAAAGAAAGAAGAAGAAAAGGAGAAAACCCAGGAAGGGAGGAAGGAAGCAAGGAAGGTAGGAAATAGGGTAACACAAGGGCAGGGAAAAGACTGAGTCACTCAAACAAAAGGCAATGGACACAAAGACCAATATAGGCCATAAAAGCTGTTTGAACAGTTTAGTCAGCTTTAGAATTTGAGTGACATCAAACTGAATGTTATTATGACTGGATGGAATCTTCCTACTAACCCCACCTTGGCTTGGCCTAAACCAAATCAAGGGGTGGGTGGCATGGAGAGGAATTCTCTCTGGCTGGAGTGGGAGGGACCTAAACCTGTGGCACATGAAGATGCACTGGGTAGGGAAGCGGACAAGACTCCCCTGATGGGCAGTTGAGCACAACAAGGCTCCTGGGAGCCTTTGATCATGGCTCCCACCGCCATACGCCCACCACCCACCATACGCTCAGCCCCTGAAGGGGATTACAGTGGTCTCCTCCGTTACCTGGTTCAGGTTGGAGTTCCTGACCAAACACCTCAGTGTCCACAGCCTGTGTTGGCCTGCCTGGGCAGGCTGTGGTTGTGGTGGCAAGAGCCAAAGCTGTCTTGGCGTGATGGAGGAGCCAAGGGCTGCCTCTCAGCCATCCTAGTGGGCGGTTCTGGAAGAAGCACCCAGGGTTGTGGCAGCATTGTCCAAAGACATGAAGCCAGGCCATCTTCCTTATGGCTTTCCTTGGGAGTTGGTGGTGTGTACAGCTCTTGGATTTTTTGCTGTTCTCTCACTTTTCTGGAGAGGTTTTCAGTCGGTTCGTAGCAGGCTTTACGTGGGAAGAGAAAAAAGGCTGGCTCTAAATCTTGCTGGACTTATTGAGGCAAAATGTGGACTTCTTGAAAAAGTGAGCCTTGTTGAAAAAGAACATGAAGGCTTAGAATCATCTTTAAAGGATTGCAGGTTTGAGAAGGGTTCAAGAGAAGCACAACAGCTGGAGGCAACCGACGAAAAGCTGCATAGGTCCGAATCCAGCCATGGCGTTGAAATGCTCTTTCTAGAAGAAGAGCTCAAAGCACAGAAGGCTCAACAAGGTCAACAGGATGAAACGATGGCGCATCTATCAAGAAGGATACAGTCCCTCCAAGGTGAATCTGAATCCCTGAGATCACAAATAGCTGAAGCTAAAACAAACTGGAGACTCTTTCAAGTGAATGAGGAAGAACTGAAGCTGGTAATCAAAGAGGTTTTGAATGAAGGATCCCTACTTCCGCCAACGCAGAGACCAACAATACAAGGAGAAGCTGAAGCACAGAGGGAACAAGGAGGTGTCCAATATAAAGCAAAAATCATATTAGAGGACTCTAAAGTAGCTGGAGAACAAGTTCTAAGGGACACAGAAAATCACATGCAGTCTCTGAGTGAATGCTTGCTGAAGATGAAGAATAGATCTTCTCCAAGCCTGGGAGCCCAAAGGGATGTTGGTCACCTGGAACTGGAAAGACAAGTGAACCCGAAATTGGTGCTCACTTGGAGGATGAGTCCAAAGGAGCTTTGAGGAACCTGGTTTATGGTGATAAGCTAAAGGCCTCCTTAGAAATCTTGGAAGGAGGAAGAAATCAAAAATGTACTTTCTCATCTGAAGTGGAGAAAACCACAGAAGACCTTACAGAACACCTTAAAAGTCTGCAGACTGAACAGGCATCCTTGCAGTCAGAAAATGCACAGCTGCAAAGTGAGAATGAGACCCTACAGGAGAACTTTAAAGTCATGATGGAATGCTATCAAGAAAATATGATGAAACTGCACAGGAAATTAAGAGTGGAGGAAAACTACCGTGTGGAGCAAGAGGAGAAACTTTCCAAAGTCGAAGAAAAGATGAGCCATACAATAAAAGAGCTGGAGACCTACCGAAAGAGAGCCCAATATCTTGAAGAACAATTGCAGAGTACCATTCGTTCCTGTCTGGGGAAGATTATTTCCTCTGAGAAAGAAGCAGATGCTAGTGAGTTGGCAGCTCGGATTGCTGAAAGAAACCTCAGTTATTTCAGGAAGCAAAATGCACGCAACAGACAAAAATTAACTGAGAAGGAGCTTAGATTTGAACTTGTAGAAAAAGATCCCTATGATGCACTGGATGTTTCCAACTCAGCAATGGGCAGAAAGCCTTCTCCAAATGGGCCCTCACCAATAGGTCACCCTTCATCTGAAAGGAGACCTCCTCATTTTGAAAAGAGTGGTCCACTCACACTCTCACCTTTCACTCCAGTGGGAGGAGGAAGAGGGTCAAGGGGCCCTGGAGTATCCTCTGGACCATGCGACTAGCAGTAAAGGAAGAGAATCCAGGTGTCATAAGTTCACTGATTTTCAGAGAGCACCTTCTCAGACTGGGCCCCTCTCTCCTCCAGGGGAACAGGCCAGCAGGCTGATGATCCCTCCGCCAGGCCAACCATATTCTTCTGATGCACGTCTTCCTCTACAAAGGCAAGATAGGTTTTACTCATATTGTGGTAGAGCATCGGGAACAGCAGAACACAGAATTCCTAATATGCCTCCTTTGGACTCTGATGTGCCTGATTCACCTCTCCATGCTGAAAACCAAGCAACCGGCTCTGACTCTGTGTTGGCATCTTTCCCTCCAGTCAGAGGTGCCTTGTTTCCAGTTGACCCAAGGAGTCAGTTCATGAGAAGAGGACCTTTTTTTTCCTCCACCTCTCCCAGGAAACTTGTCTGGGAACCTGGAGATTATTTTCCACCTGACCCGCCACCCACTCCATTTCCAATGCGAAGTGTCTATGCAGGGAGGGGGTTTTCCTCACAAAATCTTCCCCCAAGAGCTGGAATTCAGCCCTCTTCACCCCCATTCTGAAAGTACAAGTGAGTTGCCTCAAGGGTTCCTTCCACCTGCAAATGAGCCTGTTACTCAACATCCAGAACCAAACAAGAAACCTCATGCTGTTGCTCTCTCTTCAAATGTAATTTGACTTATATCTCATTTTTAGTTTTTAAGTAACTGCTTTTACTTCAGTAATTGACTATACTTTGGCTCCAATTGAAGCTCAATGAAACAATAATTCTTAAGATAGTATTTTGTAAATAAAGGTGGTTTACGTAGGAATCTTATGACTAAATTATTCCTATTTTATGTAATTCCAGATAACAGCATTTAATCTGATGAAGCCACTATTACATAAACAAAAATGGGAGTTCTAGGTACTTGTAATCTAGCTGATGGAAATATCTTTTAAACTCCCAACAAAGAAGTGTATTTAGTATGACTGTAGCAATTGTAAAGTGACTTTAGGCTTAATGAAAAAGTGTCACTGATTTAGAGACTGGTTGGGCATTTCAGCTAGTTTTTCCATATCAGAATAACTAGAGCATGGGAGGACTAAAGGAGAGAACACAACTAAACATGTCAAGGAAACAGGAGATCTCAACTACAAAGAAAAATGAAGACCTCTTTTTTATATTGGTTGCTTAAAACCTTACATAGCTCTTGAGATACCATATTTCCTACATTAGATTCAAGTGAGTTATGAACTCCCATTTTGACCCCATATACAGATTGCACAATCACATTGTTTACACATTCACGTTTTTACAAAATGCCATGTTAGTAACTGTTGTATATTGCTACCTTTTCAGGCCTCTACTATCCCCCCTCTCCTGCCCTCCCATCTTCTCTCTCTATCCCGTCTGCTGTAATTTAACGTTTGGGAATTGGAAACCACACTTTAAACACACTCTCCTCCCCTTTTTCCCTTCTGTCAAATTACTCATCATCTTCTTCTATTTCTCCTCCTCCTCCTCCTCTTCCTCCTCCTCCTTATACCTTTAATTCATTCATCATACACTCATGCATTGGTTCATTCATTCCTTTCACATATGGTGTTGGGGATCCAACTCAGGACCTTTGAAAGTTTGAAGCCACCACTCTAGTGCTGAGCCAAAACCACAGCACCTGTCTTTTTGATTTTATGACTGTTTATATGAAATTCAGAATCGCATTCTGCTATGGTTCACTGATATGTGGATTGACCTAGTCCTTGTTTTCT
Source organism: Callospermophilus lateralis (assembly GCF_048772815.1). Taxonomy (NCBI): domain Eukaryota; kingdom Metazoa; phylum Chordata; class Mammalia; order Rodentia; family Sciuridae; genus Callospermophilus; species Callospermophilus lateralis. Next base: position 50,911 of record NW_027512884.1, on the reverse strand, counting down.
GGGAGACTTTTGGAAAATATACATGAAGTATTAGGAGTTTGAAATGAAGAAACAAAGAGGAAATACCCCGATTTCTTATTCTTGGAGTCCATACTCTGACTCTGCCTACCTACTGTAAAAACTTTTAAACTCTTACTCCCCATTTCTATATCATTGCCAACAAGTGAACGTTCACTGCCCTACAACAAACCAGAGAACTCACATTGAACCATGTTTCCCCAGTAGAGACGAAGACACAATACTTATTAAAAAAATACCCTAGTTATGAATTAGTAGGTAAAGCTTTATTTGAGTGTTAAATGTGCTCTAATTATGTGTTTGTGTGTTTGTTGATGTGTGTGCTGTGTGTGTGTGTGTGCTTCTGTGTAAATCAAGCACTGAGGTGTAAAATAAATGCAGGATTGCAACGGCCTTCTTAAAAATAAGAAGCAACTTTATCATATTTGAAGCCCAGTGAAGAATCTGCCTGATACATAACCTACAATTAATTGAAATGTGAAAACTTCAGGCCTAGAAAAACAAAGCCAACATACATACTGAATCTAATCAGTCTGTCTCACCTGTTTTCTAATCACTCCTTTAAATAAACCTAAATTGCCATCATAAAACATCAGTTGTATATCATCAGATATAACTGAACTGTCCATTAGTAGGTAGAACAATATAATGGGAATCAGAGTGCACATTCCGGTTTGAACTCAATCTAGGTAACATGGATTCATCTCTGTGTAATAGGCCTGCTTCTGGAAAACACAATGTAGAGCTCCAAAAGCAGAACGATTCTTTCAGAATACCATGTTATGTTTGTAAATAGATAGACAGATAGATATACAGGAATCAAAAATCTGAAAACGGTCTGGAAGTGTACATTTCAATAACTTACAATGTCAGTAGTGTGGGACTAAAGCAGATCAAGAAGACTGTGTCTGCATGCGAAATGGTTCAATTTTTGAAAGAGTTTTTAAATGAAAATGGACAAAAAATTGAAAGGTTTACAGTAAGTGTTGAGGAGTGACTTGGCAAAAGGAACACAGAGGTGAGAAAGAATTAAGTAGAGCTCAATAGAACCAGGTATAATTTCTGTACACATGACTCCATGAACAGGAGCAAAGGGGACACTTAAAGAAATCATAGGACTAAGGAGAGATCAGGATTAGGAGGGTTTGTACTAGTCTAGAAATGCTGACCTGAAAACCAATTAAGTTTTCAACTCCTTCTTTGGAGGAACATTAGCTGTGCCGTGCTTTTCAAAAATGACTTGTCATAACTGATTTATGCCCATGTTAGCAACTCTTCTGAAATTACTTTGAAAGTAGACTATGTGAGAGTTTCTCTTTAGAGATAATTCAAGTTACTTGCATAGGAAGTGGCAGCAGGTCTGGGGATGTTGTAGCTCAGTGGCAGTGACCTTGCCTAGCTTGGGGCTGGCCTGCCATGGACTTTCACCCCAAACACTTGCAAGAAAAGAAAAGGGAGGGAAGGGAGAGAGAAAGTTGGAAGGGAGGAAGGCAAAGTTGGAGGGATGCAGGGAGGTAGAAAAGAAAGAAGAAGAAAAGGAGAAAACCCAGGAAGGGAGGAAGGAAGCAAGGAAGGTAGGAAATAGGGAAACACAAGGGCAGGGAAAGGACTGAGTCACTCAAACAAAAGGCAAGGGACACAAAGACCAATATAGGCCATAAAAGCTGTTTGAACAGTTTAGTCAGCTTTAGAATTTGAGTGACATCAAACTGAATGTTATTATGACTGGATGGAATCTTCCTACTAACCCCACCTTGGCTTGGCCTAAACCAAATCAAGGGGTGGGTGGCATGGAGAGGAATTCTCTCTGGCTGGAGTGGGAGGGACCTAAACCTGTGGCACATGAGGATGCACTGGGTACGGAAGCGGACAAGACTCCCCTGATGGGCAGTTGAGCACAACAAGGCTCCTGGGAGCCTTTGATCATGGCTCCCACCGCCATACGCCCACCACCCACCATACGCTCAGCCCCTGAAGGGGATCACAGTGGTCTGCTCCGTTGCCTGGTGCAGGTTGGAGTTCCTGACCAAACACCTCAGTGTCCACAGCCTGTGTTGGCCTGCCTGGGCAGGCTGTGGTTGTGGTGGCAAGAGCCAAAGCTGTCTTGGCGTGATGGAGGAGCCAAGGGCTGCCTCTCAGCCATCCTAGTGGGTGGTTCTGGAAGAAGCACCCAGGGTTGTGGCAGCATTGTCTGAAGACATGAAGCCAGGCAATCTTCCTTATGGCTTTCCTTGGGAGTTGGTGGTGTGTACAGCTCTTGGATTTTTTGCTGTTCTCTCACTTTTCTGGAGAGGTTTTCAGTCGGTTCGTAGCAGGCTTTACGTGGGAAGAGAAAAAAGGCTGGCTCTAAATCTTGCTGGACTTATTGAGGCAAAATGTGGACTTCTTGAAAAAGTGAGCCTTGTTGAAAAAGAACATGAAGGCTTAGAATCATCTTTAAAGGATTGCAGGTTTGAGAAGGGTTCAAGAGAAGCACAACAGCTGGAGGCAACCGACGAAAAGCTGCATAGGTCCGAATCCAGCCATGGCGTTGAAATGCTCTTTCTAGAAGAAGAGCTCAAAGCACAGAAGGCTCAACAAGGTCAACAGGATGAAACGATGGCGCATCTATCAAGAAGGATACAGTCCCTCCAAGGTGAATCTGAATCCCTGAGATCACAAATAGCTGAAGCTAAAACAAACTGGAGACTCTTTCAAGTGAATGAGGAAGAACTGAAGCTGGCAATCAAAGAGGTTTTGAATGAAGGATCCCTACTTCCGCCAACGCAGAGACCAACAATACAAGGAGAAGCTGAAGCACAGAGGGAACAAGGAGGTGTCCAATATAAAGCAAAAATCATTTTAGAGGACTCTAAAGTAGCTGGAGAACAAGTTCTAAGGGACAGAGAAAATCACATGGAGTCTCTGAGTGAATGCTTGCTGAAGATGAAGGATAGATCTTCTCCAAGCCTGGGAGCCCAAAGTTATGGTGGTCACCTGGAACTGGGAAAGACGAGTGAACCCGAAATGGGTGCTCACTTGGAGGATGAGTCCAAAGGAGCTTTGAGGAACCTGGTTTATGGTGATAAGCGAAAGGCCTCCTTAGAAATCTTGGAAGGAGGAAGAAATCAAAAATGTACTTTCTCATCTGAAGTGGAGAAAACCACAGAAGACCTTACAGAACACCTTAAAAGTCTGCAGACTGAACAGGCATCCTTGCAGTCAGAAAATGCACAGCTGCAAAGTGAGAATGAGACCCTACAGGAGAACTTTAAAGTCATGATGGAATGCTATCAAGAAAATATGATGAAACTGCACAGGAAATTAAGAGTGGAGGAAAACTACCGTGTGGAGCAAGAGGAGAAACTTTCCAAAGTCGAAGAAAAGATGAGCCATACAATAAAAGAGCTGGAGACCTACTGAAAGAGAGCCCAATATCTTGAAGAACAATTGCAGAGTACCATTCGTTCCTGTCTGGGGAAGATTATTTCCTCTGAGAAAGAAGCAGATGCTAGTGAGTTGGCAGCTAGGATTGCTGAAAGAAACCTCAGTTATTTTAGGAAGCAAAATGCACGCAACAGACAAAAATTAACTGAGAAGGAGCTTAGATTTGAACTTGTAGAAAAAGATCCCTATGATGCACTGGATGTTTTCAACTCAGCAATGGGCAGAAAGCCTTCTCCAAATGGGCCCTCACCAATAGGTCACCCTTCATCTGAAAGGAGACCTCCTCATTTTGAAAAGAGTGGTCCACTCACACTCTCACCTTTCACTCCAGTGGGAGGAGGAAGAGGGTCAAGGGGCCCTGGAGAATCCTCTGGACCATGCGACTAGCAGTAAAGGAAGAGAATCCAGCTGTCATAAGTTCACTGATTTTCAGAGAGCACCTTCTCAGACTGGGCCCCTCTCTCCTCCAGGGGAACAGGCCAGCAGGCTGATGATCCCTCCGCCAGGCCAACCATATTCTTCTGATGCACGTCTTCCTCTACAAAGGCAAGATAGGTTTTACTCAAATTGTGGTAGAGCATCGGGACCAGCAGAACACAGAATTCCTAATATGCCTCCTTTGGACTCTGATGTGCCTGATTCACCTCTCCATGCTGAAAACCAAGCAACCGGCTCTGACTCTGTGTTGGCACCTTTCCCTCCAGTCAGAGGTGCCTTGTTTCCAGTTGACCCAAGGAGTCAGTTCATGAGAAGAGGACCTTTTTTTTCCTCCACCTCTCCCAGGAAACTTGTCTGGGAACCTGGAGATTATTTTCCACCTGACCCGCCACCCACTCCATTTCCAATGCAAAGTGTCTATGCAGGGAGGGGGTTTTCCTCACAAAATCTTCCCCCAAGAGCTGGAATTCAGCCCTCTTCACCCCCATTCTGAAAGTACAAGTGAGTTGCCTCAAGGGTTCCTTCCACCTGCAAATGAGCCTGTTACTCAACATCCAGAACCAAACAAGAAACCTCATGCTGTTGCTCTCTCTTCAAATGTAATTTGACTTATCTCTCATTTTTAGTTTTTAAGTAACTGCTTTTAGTTCAGTAATTGACTATACTTTGGCTCCAATTGAAGCTCAATGAAACAATAATTCTTAAGATAGTATTTTGTAAATAAAGGTGGTTTACGTAGGAATCTTATGACTAAATTATTCCTATTTTATGTTATTCCAGAGAACAGCATTTAATCTGATGAAGCCACTCTTACATAAACAAGAATGGGAGTTCTAGGTACTTGTAATCTAGCTGATGGAAATATCTTTTAAAACCTTACATAGCTCTTGAGATACCATATTTCCTACATTAGATTCAAGTGAGTTATGAACTCCCATTTTGACCCCATATACAGATTGCACAATCACATTGTTTACACATCCACGTTTTTACAAAATGCCATGTTAGTAACTGTTGTATTCTGCTACCTTTTCTAGCCTCTACTATCCCCCCTCTCCTGCCCTCCCATCTTCTCTCTCTATCCCGTCTGCTGTAATTTAACGTTTGGGAATTGGAAACCACACTTTAAACTCACTCTCCTCCCCTTTTTCCCTTCTGTCAAATTACTCATCATCTTCTTCTATTTCTCCTCCTCCTCCTCCTCTTCCTCCTCCTCCTCATACCTTTTATTCATTCATCATACACTCATGCATTGGTTCATTCATTCCTTTCACATATGGTGTTGGGGATCAAACTCAGGACCTTTGAAAGTGTGAAGCCAGCACTCTAGTGCTGAGCCAAAACCCCAGCACCTGTCTTTTTGATTTTATGACTGTTTATATGAAATTCAGAATCGCATTCTGCTATGGTTCACTGATATGTGGATTGACCTAGTCCTTGTTTTCTGGGAGACTTTTGGAAAATATACATGAATTATTAGGAGGTTGAAATGAAGAAACAAAGAGGAAATTCCCCGATTTCTTATTCTTGGATTCCATACTCTGACTCTGCCTACCTACTGTAAAAACTTTTAAACTCTTACTCCCCATTTCTATATCATTGCCAACAAGTGAACGTTCACTGCCCTACAACAAACCAGAGAACTCACATTGAACCATGTTTCCCCAGTAGAGACCAAGACACAATACTTATTAAAAAAATACCCTAGTTATGAATTAGTAGGTAAAGCTTTATTTGAGTGTTAAATGTGCTCTAATTATGTGTTTGTGTGTGTGTTGATGTGTGTGGTGTGTGGGTGTGTGTGCTTGTGTGTAAAACAAGCACTGAGCTGTAAAATAAATGCAGGATTGCAACGGCCTTCTTAAAAATAAGAAGCAACTTTATCACATTTGAAGCCCACTGAAGAATCTGCCTGATACTTAACCTACAATTAATTGAAATGTGAAAACTTCAGGCCTAGAAAAACAAAGCCAACATACATACTGAATCTAATCAGTCTGTCTCACCTGTTTTCTAATCACTCCTTTAAATAAACCTAAATTGCCAGCATAAAACATCAGTTGTTCTAAACGAGTGGACGGATGTCCCCCGTCATGGACTGTTTAAAATACATGGAGGATCCGGCACTGCTTGTTATCTAGAATGACTTCTGCCTGAACTACTATTGGAGAATGGTTGCTGATATACTGCAGTTCTTATACCAGTAAACTGGAATGAAGGTAATTTCAGGCTGCAAAGGAATAAATTGATTTTACTAACTGGTTTTTGGAAAACACTGCCATGAAAAATTATCAATATGTTCATAAAGGCATCTACATGTCTCTTCACAAGGGTTTTACACAATGGGGGAGGTGGTGAGGTCTGGTGATAACTGAACTGTCCATTAGTAGGTAGAACAATATAATGGGAATCAGAGTGCACATTCCGGTTTGAACTCAATCGAGGTAACATGGATTCATCTCTGTGTAATAGGCCTGCTTCTGGAAAACACATTGTAGAGCTCCAAAATCAGAACCATTCTTTCAGAATACCATGTTACGTTTGTAAATAGATAGACAGATAGATAGACAGGAATCAAAAATCTGAAAACGGTCTGGAAGTGTACATTTCAATAACTTACAATGTCAGTAGTGGGGGATTAATAGCAGATCAAGAAGACTGTGTCTGCATGCGAAATGGTTCAATTTTTGAAAGAGTTTTTTAAATGAAAATGGACAAAAAATTGAAAGGGTTACAGTAAGTGTTGAGGAGTGACTTGGCAAAAGGAGCACAGAGGTGAGAAAGAATTAAGTAGAGTTCAATAGAACCAGGTATAATTTCTGTACACATGACTCCATGAACAGGAGCAAAGGGGACACTTAAAGAAATCATAGGACTAAGGAGAGATCAGGATTAGGAGGGTTTGTACTAGTCTAGAAATGCTGACCTGAAAACCAATTAAGTTTTCAACTCCTTCTTTGGAGGAACCTTAGCTGTGCCGTGCTTTTCAAAAATGACTTGTCATAACTGATTTATGCCCATGTTAGCAACTCTTCTGAAATTACTTTGAAAGTAGACTAATGTGAGAGTTTCTCTTTAGAGATAATTCAAGTTACTTGCATAGGAAGTGGCAGCAGGTCTGGGGATGTTGTAGCTCAGTGGCAGTGACCTTGCCTGGCTTGGGGCTGGCCTGCCATGTACGTTCACCCCAAACACTTGCAAGAATAGTAAAGGGAGGGAAGGGAGAGAGAAAGTTGGAAGGGAGGAAGGCAAAGTTGGAGGGATGGAGGGAGGTAGAAAAGAAGGAAGAAGAAAAGGAGAAAACCCAGGAAGGGAGGAAGGAAGCAAGGAAGGTAGGAAATAGGGAGAGCACAAGGGCAGGGAAAGGACTGAGTCACTCAAACAAAAGGCAAGGGACACAAAGACCAATAGAGGCCATAAAAGCTGTTTGAACAGTTTAGTCAGCTTTAGAATTTGAGTGACATCAAACTGAATGTTATTATGACTGGATGGAATCTTCCTACTAACCCCGCCTTGGCCTGGCCTAAACCAAATCAAGGGGTGGGTGGCATGGAGATCAATTCTCTCTGGCTGGAGTGGGAGGGACCTAAACCTGTGGCACATGAGGATGCACTGGGTAGGGAAGCGGACAAGACTCCCCTGATGGGCAGTTGAGCACAACAAGGCTCCTGGGAGCCTTTGATCATGGCTCCCACCGCCATACGCCCACCACCCACCATACGCTCAGCCCCTGAACGGGATCACAGTGGTCTGCTCCGTTGCCTGGTGCAGGTTGGAGTTCCTGACCAAACACCTGAGTGTCCACAGCCTGTGTTGGCCTGCCTGGGCAGGCTGTGGTTGTGGTGGCAAGAGCCAAAGCTGTCTTGGCGTGATGGAGGAGCCAAGGGCTGCCTCTCAGCCATCCTAGTGGGTGGTTCTGGAAGAAGCACCCAGGGTTGTGGCAGCATTGTCCGAAGACATGAAGCCAGGCCATCTTCCTTATGGCTTTCCTTGGGAGTTGGTGGTGTGTACAGCTCTTGGATTTTTTGCTGTTCTCTCACTTTTCTGGAGAGGTTTTCAGTCGGTTCGTAGCAGGCTTTACGTGGGAAGAGAAAAAAGGCTGGCTCTAAATCTTGCTGGACTTATTGAGGCAAAATGTGGACTTCTTGAAAAAGTGAGCCTTGTTGAAAAAGAACATGAAGGCTTAGAATCATCTTTAAAGGATTGCAGGTTTGAGAAGGGTTCAAGAGAAGCACAACAGCTGGAGGCAACCGACGAAAAGCTGCATAGGTCCGAATCCAGCCATGGCGTTGAAATGCTCTTTCTAGAAGAAGAGCTCAAAGCACAGAAGGCTCAACAAGGTCAACAGGATGAAACCATGGCGCATCTATCAAGAAGGATACAGTCCCTCCAAGGTGAATCTGAATCCCTGAGATCACAAATAGCTGAAGCTAAAACAAACTGGAGACTCTTTCAAGTGAATGAGGAAGAACTGAAGCTGGCAATCAAAGAGGTTTTGAATGAAGGATCCCTACTTCCGCCAACGCAGAGACCAACAATACAAGGAGAAGCTGAAGCACAGAGGGAACAAGGAGGTGTCCAATATAAAGCAAAAATCATATTAGAGGACTCTAAAGTAGCTGGAGAACAAGTTCTAAGGGACACAGAAAATCACATGGAGTCTCTGAGTGAATGCTTGCTGAAGATGCAGGATAGATCTTCTCCAAGCCTGGGAGCCCAAAGGGATGGTGGTCACCTGGAACTGGGAAAGACGAGTGAACCCGAAATGGGTGCTCACTTGGAGGATGAGTCCAAAGGAGCTTTGAGGAACCTGGTTTATGGTGATAAGCTAAAGGCCTCCTTAGAAATCTTGGAAGGAGGAAGAAATCAAAAATGTACTTTCTCATCTGAAGTGGAGAAAACCACAGAAGACCTTACAGAACACCTTAAAAGTCTGCAGACTGAACAGGCATCCTTGCAGTCAGAAAATGCACAGCTGCAAAGTGAGAATGAGACCCTACAGGAGAACTTTAAAGTCATGATGGAACGCTATCAAGAAAATATGATGAAACTGCACAGGAAATTAAGAGTGGAGGAAAACTACCGTGTGGAGCAAGAGGAGAAACTTTCCAAAGTCGAAGAAAAGATGAGCCATACAATAAAAGAGCTGGAGACCTACCGAAAGAGAGCCCAATATCTTGAAGAACAATTGCAGAGTACCATTCGTTCCTGTCTGGGGAAGATTATTTCCTCTGAGAAAGAAGCAGATGCTAGTGAGTTGGCGGCTCGGATTGCTGAAAGAAACCTCAGTTATTTCAGGAAGCAAAATGCACGCAACAGACAAAAATTAACTGAGAAGGAGCTTAGATTTGAACTTGTAGAAAAAGATCCCTATGATGCACTGGATGTTTCCAACTCAGCAATGGGCAGAAAGCCTTCTCCAAATGGGCCCTCACCAATAGGTCACCCTTCATCTGAAAGGAGACCTCCTCATTTTGAAAAGAGTGGTCCACTCACACTCTCACCTTTCACTCCAGTGGGAGGAGGAAGAGGGTCAAGGGGCCCTGGAGAATCCTCTGGACCATGCGACTAGCAGTAAAGGAAGAGAATCCAGCTGTCATAAGTTCACTGATTTTCAGAGAGCACCTTCTCAGACTGGGCCCCTCTCTCCTCCAGGGGAACAGGCCAGCAGGCTGATGATCCCTCCGCCAGGCCAACCATATTCTTCTGATGCACGTCTTCCTCTACAAAGGCAAGATAGGTTTTACTCAAATTGTGGTAGAGCATCGGGACCAGCAGAACACAGAATTCCTAATATGCCTCCTTTGGACTCTGATGTGCCTGATTCACCTCTCCATGCTGAAAACCAAGCAACCGGCTCTGACTCTGTGTTGGCACCTTTCCCTCCAGTCAGAGGTGCCTTGTTTCCAGTTGACCCAAGGAGTCAGTTCATGAGAAGAGGACCTTTTTTTTCCTCCACCTCTCCCAGGAAACTTGTCTGGGAACCTGGAGATTATTTTCCACCTGACCCGCCACCCACTCCATTTCCAATGCGAAGTGTCTATGCAGGGAGGGGGTTTTCCTCACAAAATCTTCCCCCAAGAGCTGGAATTCAGCCCTCTTCACCCCCATTCTGAAAGTACAAGTGAGTTGCCTCAAGGGTTCCTTCCACCTGCAAATGAGCCTGTTACTCAACATCCAGAACCAAACAAGAAACCTCATGCTGTTGCTCTCTCTTCAAATGTAATTTGACTTATCTCTCATTTTTAGTTTTTAAGTAACTGCTTTTAGTTCAGTAATTGACTATACTTTGGCTCCAATTGAAGCTCAATGAAACAATAATTCTTAAGATAGTATTTTGTAAATAAAGGTGGTTTACGTAGGAATCTTATGACTAAATTATTCCTATTTTATGTTATTCCAGAGAACAGCATTTAATCTGATGAAGCCACTCTTACATAAACAAGAATGGGAGTTCTAGGTACTTGTAATCTAGCTGATGGAAATATCTTTTAAAACCTTACATAGCTCTTGAGATACCATATTTCCTACATTAGATTCAAGTGAGTTATGAACTCCCATTTTGACCCCATATACAGATTGCACAATCACATTGTTTACACATCCACGTTTTTACAAAATGCCATGTTAGTAACTGTTGTATTCTGCTACCTTTTCTAGCCTCTACTATCCCCCCTCTCCTGCCCTCCCATCTTCTCTCTCTATCCCGTCTGCTGTAATTTAACGTTTGGGAATTGGAAACCACACTTTAAACTCACTCTCCTCCCCTTTTTCCCTTCTGTCAAATTACTCATCATCTTCTTCTATTTCTCCTCCTCCTCCTCCTCTTCCTCCTCCTCCTCATACCTTTTATTCATTCATCATACACTCATGCATTGGTTCATTCATTCCTTTCACATATGGTGTTGGGGATCAAACTCAGGACCTTTGAAAGTGTGAAGCCAGCACTCTAGTGCTGAGCCAAAACCCCAGCACCTGTCTTTTTGATTTTATGACTGTTTATATGAAATTCAGAATCGCATTCTGCTATGGTTCACTGATATGTGGATTGACCTAGTCCTTGTTTTCTGGGAGACTTTTGGAAAATATACATGAATTATTAGGAGGTTGAAATGAAGAAACAAAGAGGAAATTCCCCGATTTCTTATTCTTGGATTCCATACTCTGACTCTGCCTACCTACTGTAAAAACTTTTAAACTCTTACTCCCCATTTCTATATCATTGCCAACAAGTGAACGTTCACTGCCCTACAACAAACCAGAGAACTCACATTGAACCATGTTTCCCCAGTAGAGACCAAGACACAATACTTATTAAAAAAATACCCTAGTTATGAATTAGTAGGTAAAGCTTTATTTGAGTGTTAAATGTGCTCTAATTATGTGTTTGTGTGTGTGTTGATGTGTGTGGTGTGTGGGTGTGTGTGCTTGTGTGTAAAACAAGCACTGAGCTGTAAAATAAATGCAGGATTGCAACGGCCTTCTTAAAAATAAGAAGCAACTTTATCACATTTGAAGCCCACTGAAGAATCTGCCTGATACTTAACCTACAATTAATTGAAATGTGAAAACTTCAGGCCTAGAAAAACAAAGCCAACATACATACTGAATCTAATCAGTCTGTCTCACCTGTTTTCTAATCACTCCTTTAAATAAACCTAAATTGCCAGCATAAAACATCAGTTGTTCTAAACGAGTGGACGGATGTCCCCCGTCATGGACTGTTTAAAATACATGGAGGATCCGGCACTGCTTGTTATCTAGAATGACTTCTGCCTGAACTACTATTGGAGAATGGTTGCTGATATACTGCAGTTCTTATACCAGTAAACTGGAATGAAGGTAATTTCAGGCTGCAAAGGAATAAATTGATTTTACTAACTGGTTTTTGGAAAACACTGCCATGAAAAATTATCAATATGTTCATAAAGGCATCTACATGTCTCTTCACAAGGGTTTTACACAATGGGGGAGGTGGTGAGGTCTGGTGATAACTGAACTGTCCATTAGTAGGTAGAACAATATAATGGGAATCAGAGTGCACATTCCGGTTTGAACTCAATCGAGGTAACATGGATTCATCTCTGTGTAATAGGCCTGCTTCTGGAAAACACATTGTAGAGCTCCAAAATCAGAACCATTCTTTCAGAATACCATGTTACGTTTGTAAATAGATAGACAGATAGATAGACAGGAATCAAAAATCTGAAAACGGTCTGGAAGTGTACATTTCAATAACTTACAATGTCAGTAGTGGGGGATTAATAGCAGATCAAGAAGACTGTGTCTGCATGCGAAATGGTTCAATTTTTGAAAGAGTTTTTTAAATGAAAATGGACAAAAAATTGAAAGGGTTACAGTAAGTGTTGAGGAGTGACTTGGCAAAAGGAGCACAGAGGTGAGAAAGAATTAAGTAGAGTTCAATAGAACCAGGTATAATTTCTGTACACATGACTCCATGAACAGGAGCAAAGGGGACACTTAAAGAAATCATAGGACTAAGGAGAGATCAGGATTAGGAGGGTTTGTACTAGTCTAGAAATGCTGACCTGAAAACCAATTAAGTTTTCAACTCCTTCTTTGGAGGAACCTTAGCTGTGCCGTGCTTTTCAAAAATGACTTGTCATAACTGATTTATGCCCATGTTAGCAACTCTTCTGAAATTACTTTGAAAGTAGACTAATGTGAGAGTTTCTCTTTAGAGATAATTCAAGTTACTTGCATAGGAAGTGGCAGCAGGTCTGGGGATGTTGTAGCTCAGTGGCAGTGACCTTGCCTGGCTTGGGGCTGGCCTGCCATGTACGTTCACCCCAAACACTTGCAAGAATAGTAAAGGGAGGGAAGGGAGAGAGAAAGTTGGAAGGGAGGAAGGCAAAGTTGGAGGGATGGAGGGAGGTAGAAAAGAAGGAAGAAGAAAAGGAGAAAACCCAGGAAGGGAGGAAGGAAGCAAGGAAGGTAGGAAATAGGGAGAGCACAAGGGCAGGGAAAGGACTGAGTCACTCAAACAAAAGGCAAGGGACACAAAGACCAATAGAGGCCATAAAAGCTGTTTGAACAGTTTAGTCAGCTTTAGAATTTGAGTGACATCAAACTGAATGTTATTATGACTGGATGGAATCTTCCTACTAACCCCGCCTTGGCCTGGCCTAAACCAAATCAAGGGGTGGGTGGCATGGAGATCAATTCTCTCTGGCTGGAGTGGGAGGGACCTAAACCTGTGGCACATGAGGATGCACTGGGTAGGGAAGCGGACAAGACTCCCCTGATGGGCAGTTGAGCACAACAAGGCTCCTGGGAGCCTTTGATCATGGCTCCCACCGCCATACGCCCACCACCCACCATACGCTCAGCCCCTGAACGGGATCACAGTGGTCTGCTCCGTTGCCTGGTGCAGGTTGGAGTTCCTGACCAAACACCTGAGTGTCCACAGCCTGTGTTGGCCTGCCTGGGCAGGCTGTGGTTGTGGTGGCAAGAGCCAAAGCTGTCTTGGCGTGATGGAGGAGCCAAGGGCTGCCTCTCAGCCATCCTAGTGGGTGGTTCTGGAAGAAGCACCCAGGGTTGTGGCAGCATTGTCCGAAGACATGAAGCCAGGCCATCTTCCTTATGGCTTTCCTTGGGAGTTGGTGGTGTGTACAGCTCTTGGATTTTTTGCTGTTCTCTCACTTTTCTGGAGAGGTTTTCAGTCGGTTCGTAGCAGGCTTTACGTGGGAAGAGAAAAAAGGCTGGCTCTAAATCTTGCTGGACTTATTGAGGCAAAATGTGGACTTCTTGAAAAAGTGAGCCTTGTTGAAAAAGAACATGAAGGCTTAGAATCATCTTTAAAGGATTGCAGGTTTGAGAAGGGTTCAAGAGAAGCACAACAGCTGGAGGCAACCGACGAAAAGCTGCATAGGTCCGAATCCAGCCATGGCGTTGAAATGCTCTTTCTAGAAGAAGAGCTCAAAGCACAGAAGGCTCAACAAGGTCAACAGGATGAAACCATGGCGCATCTATCAAGAAGGATACAGTCCCTCCAAGGTGAATCTGAATCCCTGAGATCACAAATAGCTGAAGCTAAAACAAACTGGAGACTCTTTCAAGTGAATGAGGAAGAACTGAAGCTGGCAATCAAAGAGGTTTTGAATGAAGGATCCCTACTTCCGCCAACGCAGAGACCAACAATACAAGGAGAAGCTGAAGCACAGAGGGAACAAGGAGGTGTCCAATATAAAGCAAAAATCATATTAGAGGACTCTAAAGTAGCTGGAGAACAAGTTCTAAGGGACACAGAAAATCACATGGAGTCTCTGAGTGAATGCTTGCTGAAGATGCAGGATAGATCTTCTCCAAGCCTGGGAGCCCAAAGGGATGGTGGTCACCTGGAACTGGGAAAGACGAGTGAACCCGAAATGGGTGCTCACTTGGAGGATGAGTCCAAAGGAGCTTTGAGGAACCTGGTTTATGGTGATAAGCTAAAGGCCTCCTTAGAAATCTTGGAAGGAGGAAGAAATCAAAAATGTACTTTCTCATCTGAAGTGGAGAAAACCACAGAAGACCTTACAGAACACCTTAAAAGTCTGCAGACTGAACAGGCATCCTTGCAGTCAGAAAATGCACAGCTGCAAAGTGAGAATGAGACCCTACAGGAGAACTTTAAAGTCATGATGGAACGCTATCAAGAAAATATGATGAAACTGCACAGGAAATTAAGAGTGGAGGAAAACTACCGTGTGGAGCAAGAGGAGAAACTTTCCAAAGTCGAAGAAAAGATGAGCCATACAATAAAAGAGCTGGAGACCTACCGAAAGAGAGCCCAATATCTTGAAGAACAATTGCAGAGTACCATTCGTTCCTGTCTGGGGAAGATTATTTCCTCTGAGAAAGAAGCAGATGCTAGTGAGTTGGCGGCTCGGATTGCTGAAAGAAACCTCAGTTATTTCAGGAAGCAAAATGCACGCAACAGACAAAAATTAACTGAGAAGGAGCTTAGATTTGAACTTGTAGAAAAAGATCCCTATGATGCACTGGATGTTTCCAACTCAGCAATGGGCAGAAAGCCTTCTCCAAATGGGCCCTCACCAATAGGTCACCCTTCATCTGAAAGGAGACCTCCTCATTTTGAAAAGAGTGGTCCACTCACACTCTCACCTTTCACTCCAGTGGGAGGAGGAAGAGGGTCAAGGGGCCCTGGAGAATCCTCTGGACCATGCGACTAGCAGTAAAGGAAGAGAATCCAGCTGTCATAAGTTCACTGATTTTCAGAGAGCACCTTCTCAGACTGGGCCCCTCTCTCCTCCAGGGGAACAGGCCAGCAGGCTGATGATCCCTCCGCCAGGCCAACCATATTCTTCTGATGCACGTCTTCCTCTACAAAGGCAAGATAGGTTTTACTCAAATTGTGGTAGAGCATCGGGACCAGCAGAACACAGAATTCCTAATATGCCTCCTTTGGACTCTGATGTGCCTGATTCACCTCTCCATGCTGAAAACCAAGCAACCGGCTCTGACTCTGTGTTGGCACCTTTCCCTCCAGTCAGAGGTGCCTTGTTTCCAGTTGACCCAAGGAGTCAGTTCATGAGAAGAGGACCTTTTTTTTCCTCCACCTCTCCCAGGAAACTTGTCTGGGAACCTGGAGATTATTTTCCACCTGACCCGCCACCCACTCCATTTCCAATGCGAAGTGTCTATGCAGGGAGGGGGTTTTCCTCACAAAATCTTCCCCCAAGAGCTGGAATTCAGCCCTCTTCACCCCCATTCTGAAAGTACAAGTGAGTTGCCTCAAGGGTTCCTTCCACCTGCAAATGAGCCTGTTACTCAACATCCAGAACCAAACAAGAAACCTCATGCTGTTGCTCTCTCTTCAAATGTAATTTGACTTATCTCTCATTTTTAGTTTTTAAGTAACTGCTTTTAGTTCAGTAATTGACTATACTTTGGCTCCAATTGAAGCTCAATGAAACAATAATTCTTAAGATAGTATTTTGTAAATAAAGGTGGTTTACGTAGGAATCTTATGACTAAATTATTCCTATTTTATGTTATTCCAGAGAACAGCATTTAATCTGATGAAGCCACTCTTACATAAACAAGAATGGGAGTTCTAGGTACTTGTAATCTAGCTGATGGAAATATCTTTTAAAACCTTACATAGCTCTTGAGATACCATATTTCCTACATTAGATTCAAGTGAGTTATGAACTCCCATTTTGACCCCATATACAGATTGCACAATCACATTGTTTACACATCCACGTTTTTACAAAATGCCATGTTAGTAACTGTTGTATTCTGCTACCTTTTCTAGCCTCTACTATCCCCCCTCTCCTGCCCTCCCATCTTCTCTCTCTATCCCGTCTGCTGTAATTTAACGTTTGGGAATTGGAAACCACACTTTAAACTCACTCTCCTCCCCTTTTTCCCTTCTGTCAAATTACTCATCATCTTCTTCTATTTCTCCTCCTCCTCCTCCTCTTCCTCCTCCTCCTCATACCTTTTATTCATTCATCATACACTCATGCATTGGTTCATTCATTCCTTTCACATATGGTGTTGGGGATCAAACTCAGGACCTTTGAAAGTGTGAAGCCAGCACTCTAGTGCTGAGCCAAAACCCCAGCACCTGTCTTTTTGATTTTATGACTGTTTATATGAAATTCAGAATCGCATTCTGCTATGGTTCACTGATATGTGGATTGACCTAGTCCTTGTTTTCTGGGAGACTTTTGGAAAATATACATGAATTATTAGGAGGTTGAAATGAAGAAACAAAGAGGAAATTCCCCGATTTCTTATTCTTGGATTCCATACTCTGACTCTGCCTACCTACTGTAAAAACTTTTAAACTCTTACTCCCCATTTCTATATCATTGCCAACAAGTGAACGTTCACTGCCCTACAACAAACCAGAGAACTCACATTGAACCATGTTTCCCCAGTAGAGACCAAGACACAATACTTATTAAAAAAATACCCTAGTTATGAATTAGTAGGTAAAGCTTTATTTGAGTGTTAAATGTGCTCTAATTATGTGTTTGTGTGTGTGTTGATGTGTGTGGTGTGTGGGTGTGTGTGCTTGTGTGTAAAACAAGCACTGAGCTGTAAAATAAATGCAGGATTGCAACGGCCTTCTTAAAAATAAGAAGCAACTTTATCACATTTGAAGCCCACTGAAGAATCTGCCTGATACTTAACCTACAATTAATTGAAATGTGAAAACTTCAGGCCTAGAAAAACAAAGCCAACATACATACTGAATCTAATCAGTCTGTCTCACCTGTTTTCTAATCACTCCTTTAAATAAACCTAAATTGCCAGCATAAAACATCAGTTGTTCTAAACGAGTGGACGGATGTCCCCCGTCATGGACTGTTTAAAATACATGGAGGATCCGGCACTGCTTGTTATCTAGAATGACTTCTGCCTGAACTACTATTGGAGAATGGTTGCTGATATACTGCAGTTCTTATACCAGTAAACTGGAATGAAGGTAATTTCAGGCTGCAAAGGAATAAATTGATTTTACTAACTGGTTTTTGGAAAACACTGCCATGAAAAATTATCAATATGTTCATAAAGGCATCTACATGTCTCTTCACAAGGGTTTTACACAATGGGGGAGGTGGTGAGGTCTGGTGATAACTGAACTGTCCATTAGTAGGTAGAACAATATAATGGGAATCAGAGTGCACATTCCGGTTTGAACTCAATCGAGGTAACATGGATTCATCTCTGTGTAATAGGCCTGCTTCTGGAAAACACATTGTAGAGCTCCAAAATCAGAACCATTCTTTCAGAATACCATGTTACGTTTGTAAATAGATAGACAGATAGATAGACAGGAATCAAAAATCTGAAAACGGTCTGGAAGTGTACATTTCAATAACTTACAATGTCAGTAGTGGGGGATTAATAGCAGATCAAGAAGACTGTGTCTGCATGCGAAATGGTTCAATTTTTGAAAGAGTTTTTTAAATGAAAATGGACAAAAAATTGAAAGGGTTACAGTAAGTGTTGAGGAGTGACTTGGCAAAAGGAGCACAGAGGTGAGAAAGAATTAAGTAGAGTTCAATAGAACCAGGTATAATTTCTGTACACATGACTCCATGAACAGGAGCAAAGGGGACACTTAAAGAAATCATAGGACTAAGGAGAGATCAGGATTAGGAGGGTTTGTACTAGTCTAGAAATGCTGACCTGAAAACCAATTAAGTTTTCAACTCCTTCTTTGGAGGAACCTTAGCTGTGCCGTGCTTTTCAAAAATGACTTGTCATAACTGATTTATGCCCATGTTAGCAACTCTTCTGAAATTACTTTGAAAGTAGACTAATGTGAGAGTTTCTCTTTAGAGATAATTCAAGTTACTTGCATAGGAAGTGGCAGCAGGTCTGGGGATGTTGTAGCTCAGTGGCAGTGACCTTGCCTGGCTTGGGGCTGGCCTGCCATGTACGTTCACCCCAAACACTTGCAAGAATAGTAAAGGGAGGGAAGGGAGAGAGAAAGTTGGAAGGGAGGAAGGCAAAGTTGGAGGGATGGAGGGAGGTAGAAAAGAAGGAAGAAGAAAAGGAGAAAACCCAGGAAGGGAGGAAGGAAGCAAGGAAGGTAGGAAATAGGGAGAGCACAAGGGCAGGGAAAGGACTGAGTCACTCAAACAAAAGGCAAGGGACACAAAGACCAATAGAGGCCATAAAAGCTGTTTGAACAGTTTAGTCAGCTTTAGAATTTGAGTGACATCAAACTGAATGTTATTATGACTGGATGGAATCTTCCTACTAACCCCGCCTTGGCCTGGCCTAAACCAAATCAAGGGGTGGGTGGCATGGAGATCAATTCTCTCTGGCTGGAGTGGGAGGGACCTAAACCTGTGGCACATGAGGATGCACTGGGTAGGGAAGCGGACAAGACTCCCCTGATGGGCAGTTGAGCACAACAAGGCTCCTGGGAGCCTTTGATCATGGCTCCCACCGCCATACGCCCACCACCCACCATACGCTCAGCCCCTGAACGGGATCACAGTGGTCTGCTCCGTTGCCTGGTGCAGGTTGGAGTTCCTGACCAAACACCTGAGTGTCCACAGCCTGTGTTGGCCTGCCTGGGCAGGCTGTGGTTGTGGTGGCAAGAGCCAAAGCTGTCTTGGCGTGATGGAGGAGCCAAGGGCTGCCTCTCAGCCATCCTAGTGGGTGGTTCTGGAAGAAGCACCCAGGGTTGTGGCAGCATTGTCCGAAGACATGAAGCCAGGCCATCTTCCTTATGGCTTTCCTTGGGAGTTGGTGGTGTGTACAGCTCTTGGATTTTTTGCTGTTCTCTCACTTTTCTGGAGAGGTTTTCAGTCGGTTCGTAGCAGGCTTTACGTGGGAAGAGAAAAAAGGCTGGCTCTAAATCTTGCTGGACTTATTGAGGCAAAATGTGGACTTCTTGAAAAAGTGAGCCTTGTTGAAAAAGAACATGAAGGCTTAGAATCATCTTTAAAGGATTGCAGGTTTGAGAAGGGTTCAAGAGAAGCACAACAGCTGGAGGCAACCGACGAAAAGCTGCATAGGTCCGAATCCAGCCATGGCGTTGAAATGCTCTTTCTAGAAGAAGAGCTCAAAGCACAGAAGGCTCAACAAGGTCAACAGGATGAAACCATGGCGCATCTATCAAGAAGGATACAGTCCCTCCAAGGTGAATCTGAATCCCTGAGATCACAAATAGCTGAAGCTAAAACAAACTGGAGACTCTTTCAAGTGAATGAGGAAGAACTGAAGCTGGCAATCAAAGAGGTTTTGAATGAAGGATCCCTACTTCCGCCAACGCAGAGACCAACAATACAAGGAGAAGCTGAAGCACAGAGGGAACAAGGAGGTGTCCAATATAAAGCAAAAATCATATTAGAGGACTCTAAAGTAGCTGGAGAACAAGTTCTAAGGGACACAGAAAATCACATGGAGTCTCTGAGTGAATGCTTGCTGAAGATGCAGGATAGATCTTCTCCAAGCCTGGGAGCCCAAAGGGATGGTGGTCACCTGGAACTGGGAAAGACGAGTGAACCCGAAATGGGTGCTCACTTGGAGGATGAGTCCAAAGGAGCTTTGAGGAACCTGGTTTATGGTGATAAGCTAAAGGCCTCCTTAGAAATCTTGGAAGGAGGAAGAAATCAAAAATGTACTTTCTCATCTGAAGTGGAGAAAACCACAGAAGACCTTACAGAACACCTTAAAAGTCTGCAGACTGAACAGGCATCCTTGCAGTCAGAAAATGCACAGCTGCAAAGTGAGAATGAGACCCTACAGGAGAACTTTAAAGTCATGATGGAACGCTATCAAGAAAATATGATGAAACTGCACAGGAAATTAAGAGTGGAGGAAAACTACCGTGTGGAGCAAGAGGAGAAACTTTCCAAAGTCGAAGAAAAGATGAGCCATACAATAAAAGAGCTGGAGACCTACCGAAAGAGAGCCCAATATCTTGAAGAACAATTGCAGAGTACCATTCGTTCCTGTTTGGGGAAGATTATTTCCTGTGACAAAGAAGCAGATGCTAGTGAGTTGGCAGCTTGGATTGCTGAAAGAAACCTCAGTTATTTCAGGAAGCAAAATGCACGCAACAGACAAAAATTAACTGAGAAGGAGCTTAGATTTGAACTTGTAGAAAAAGATCCCTATGATGCACTGGATGTTTCCAACTCAGCAATGGGCAGAAAGCCTTCTCCAAATGGGCCCTCGCCAATAGGTCACCCTTCATCTGAAAGGAGACCTCCTCATTTTGAAAAGAGTGGTCCACTCACACTCTCACCTTTCACTCCAGTGGGAGGAGGAAGAGGGTCAAGGGGCCCTGGAGAATCCTCTGGACCATGCGACTAGCAGTAAAGGAAGAGAATCCAGCTGTCATAAGTTCACTGATTTTCAGAGAGCACCTTCTCAGACTGGGCCCCTCTCTCCTCCAGGGGAACAGGCCAGCAGGCTGATGATCCCTCCGCCAGGCCAACCATATTCTTCTGATGCACGTCTTCCTCTACAAAGGCAAGATAGGTTTTACTCAAATTGTGGTAGAGCATCGGGACCAGCAGAACACAGAATTCCTATTATGCCTCCTTTGGACTCTGATGTGCCTGATTCACCTCTCCATGCTGAAAACCAAGCAACTGGCTCTGACTCTGTGTTGGCACCTTTCCCTCCAGTCAGAGGTGCCTTGTTTCCAGTTGACCCAAGGAGTCAGTTCATGAGAAGAGGACCTTTTTTTTCCTCCACCTCTCCCAGGAAACTTGTCTGGGAACCTGGAGATTATTTTCCACCTGACCCGCCACCCACTCCATTTCCAATGCGAAGTGTCTATGCAGGGAGGGGGTTTTCCTCACAAAATCTTCCCCCAAGAGCTGGAATTCAGCCCTCTTCACCCCCATTCTGAAAGTACAAGTGAGTTGCCTGAATGGTTCCTTCCACCTGCAAATGAGCCTGTTACTCAACATGCAGAACCTAACAAGAAACCTCATGCTGTTGCTCTCTCTTCAAATGTAATTTGACTTATCTCTCATTTTTAGTTTTTAAGTAACTGCTTTTACTTCAGTAATTGACTATACTTTGGCTCCAATTGAAGCTCAATGAAACAATAATTCTTAAGATAGTATTTTGTAAATATAGATGGTTTACGTAAGAATCTTATGAGTAAATTATTCCTATTTTATGTTATTCCAGAGAACAGCATTTAATCTGATGAAGCCACTCTTACATAAACAAGAATGGGAGTTCTAGGTACTTGTAATCTAGCTGATGGAAATATCTTTTAAACTCCCAACAAAGAAGTGTATTTAGTATGACTGTAGCAATTGTAAAGTGACTTTAGGCTTAATGAAAAAGTGTCACTGATTTAGAGACTGGTTGGGCATTTCAGCTAGTTTTTCCATATCAGAATAACTAGAGCATGGGAGGACTAAAGGAGAGAACACAACTAAACATGTCAAGGAAACAGGAGATCTCAACTACAAAGAAAAATGAAGACCTCTTTTTTATATTGGTTGCTTAAAACCTTACATAGCTCTTGAGATACCATATTTCCTACATTAGAGTCAAGTGAGTTATGAACTCCCATACACTCATGCATTGGTTCATTCATTCCTTTCACATATGGTGTTGGGGATCCAACTCAGGACCTTTGAAAGTGTGAAGCCAGCACTCTAGTGCTGAGCAAAAACCCCAGCACCTGTCTTTTTGATTTTATGACTGTTTATATGAAATTCAGAATCGCATTCTGCTATGGTTCACTGATATGTGGATTGACCTAGTCCTTGTTTTCTGGGAGACTTTTGGAAAATATACATGAATTATTAGGAGTTTGAAATGAAGAAACAAAGAGGAAATACCCCGATTTCTTATTCTTGGATTCCATACTCTGACTCTGCCTACCTACTGTAAAAACTTTTAAACTCTTACTCCCCATTTCTATATCATTGCCAACAAGTGAACGTTCACTGCCCTACAACAAACCAGAGAACTCACATTGAACCATGTTTCCCCAGTAGAGACGAAGACACAATACTTATTAAAAAAATACCCTAGTTATGAATTAGTAGGTAAAGCTTTATTTGAGTGTTAAATGTGCTCTAATTATGTGTTTGTGTGTTTGTTGATGTGTGTGGTGTGTGTGTGTGTGTGCTTCTGTGTAATCAAGCACTGAGGTGTAAAATAAATGCAGGATTGCAACGGCCTTCTTAAAAATAAGAAGCAACTTTATCATATTTGAAGCCCAGTGAAGAATCTGCCTGATACTTAACCTACAATTAATTGAAATGTGAAAACTTCAGGCCTAGAAAAACAAAGCCAACATACATACTGAATCTAATCAGTCTGTCTCACCTGTTTTCTAATCACTCCTTTAAATAAACCTAAATTGCCATCATAAAACATCAGTTGTATATCCTCAGATATAACTGAACTGTCCATTAGTAGGTAGAACAATATAATGGGAATCAGAGTGCACATTCCGGTTTGAACTCAATCTAGGTAACATGGATTCATCTCTGTGTAATAGGTCTGCTTCTGGAAAACACAATGTAGAGCTCCAAAAGCAGAACGATTCTTTCAGAATACCATGTTATGTTTGTAAATAGATAGACAGATAGATATACAGGAATCAAAAATCTGAAAACGGTCTGGAAGTGTACATTTCAATAACTTACAACGTCAGTAGTGGGGGATTAAAGCAGATCAAGAAGACTGTGTCTGCATGCGAAATGGTTCAATTTTTGAAAGAGTTTTTTAAATGAAAATGGACAAAAAATTGAAAGGGTTACAGTAAGTGTTGAGGAGTGACTTGGCAAAAGGAGCACAGAGGTGAGAAAGAATTAAGTAGAGTTCAATAGAACCAGGTATAATTTCTGTACACATGACTCCATGAACAGGAGCAAAGGGGACACTTAAAGAAATCATAGGACTAAGGAGAGATCAGGATTAGGAGGGTTTGTACTAGTCTAGAAATGCTGACCTGAAAACCAATTAAGTTTTCAACTCCTTCTTTGGAGGAACATTAGCTGTGCCGTGCTTTTCAAAAATGACTTGTCATAACTGATTTATGCCCATGTTAGCAACTCTTCTGAAATTACTTTGAAAGTAGACTATGTGAGAGTTTCTCTTTAGAGATAATTCAAGTTACTTGCATAGGAAGTGGCAGCAGGTCTGGGGATGTAGTAGCTCAGTGGCAGTGACCTTGCCTAGCTTGGGGCTGGCCTGCCATGGACTTTCACCCCAAACACTTGCAGGAAAAGAAAAGGGAGGGAAGGGAGAGAGAAAGTTGGAAGGGAGGATGGCAAAGTTGGAGGGATGCAGGGAGGTAGAAAAGAAAGAAGAAGAAAAGGAGAAAACCCAGGAAGGGAGGAAGGAAGCAAGGAAGGTAGGAAATAGGGAAACACAAGGGCAGGGAAAAGACTGAGTCACTCAAACAAAAGGCAATGGACACAAAGACCAATATAGGCCATAAAAGCTGTTTGAACAGTTTAGTCAGCTTTAGAATTTGAGTGACATCAAACTGAATGTTATTATGACTGGATGGAATCTTCCTACTAAGCCAACTTGGCTTGGCCTAAACCAAATCAAGGGGTGGGTGGCATGGAGAGGAATTCTCTCTGGCTGGAGTGGGAGGGACCTAAACCTGTGGCACATGAAGATGCACTGGGTAGGGAAGCGGACAAGACTCCCCTGATGGGCAGTTGAGCACAACAAGGCTCCTGGGAGCCTTTGATCATGGCTCCCACCGCCATACGCCCACCACCCACCATACGCTCAGCCCCTGAAGGGGATTACAGTGGTCTCCTCCGTTACCTGGTTCAGGTTGGAGTTCCTGACCAAACACCTGAGTGTCCACAGCCTGTGTTGGCCTGCCTGGGCAGGCTGTAGTTGTGGTGGCAAGAGCCAAAGCTGTCTTGGCGTGATGGAGGAGCCAAGGGCTGCCTCTCAGCCATCCTAGTGGGCGGTTCTGGAAGAAGCACCCAGGGTTGTGGCAGCATTGTCCGAAGACATGAAGCCAGGCCATCTTCCTTATGGCTTTCCTTGGGAGTTGGTGGTGTGTACAGCTCTTGGATTTTTTGCTGTTCTCTCACTTTTCTGGAGAGGTTTTCAGTCGGTTCGTAGCAGGCTTTACGTGGGAAGAGAAAAAAGGCTGGCTCTAAATCTTGCTGGACTTATTGAGGCAAAATGTGGACTTCTTGAAAAAGTGAGCCTTTTTGAAAAAGAACATGAAGGCTTAGAATCATCTTTAAAGGATTGCAGGTTTGAGAAGGGTTCAAGAGAAGCACAACAGCTGGAGGCAACCGACGAAAAGCTGCATAGGTCCGAATCCAGCCATGGCGTTGAAATGCTCTTTCTAGAAGAAGAGCTCAAAGCACAGAAGGCTCAACAAGGTCAACAGGATGAAATGATGGCGCATCTATCAAGAAGGATACAGTCCCTCCAAGGTGAATCTGAATCCCTGAGATCACAAATAGCTGAAGCTAAAACAAACTGGAGACTCTTTCAAGTGAATGAGGAAGAACTGAAGCTGGTAATCAAAGAGGTTTTGAATGAAGGATCCCTACTTCCGCCAACGCAGAGACCAACAATACAAGGAGAAGCTGAAGCACAGAGGGAACAAGGAGGTGTCCAAAATAAAGCAAAAATCACATTAGAGGACTCTAAAGTAGCTGGAGAACAAGTTCTAAGGGACACAGAAAATCACATGGAGTCTCTGAGTGAATGCTTGCTGAAGATGAAGAATAGATCTTCTCCAAGCCTGGGAGCCCAAAGGGGTGTTGGTCACCTGGAACTGGGAAAGACGAGTGAACCCGAAATTGGTGCTCACTTGGAGGATGAGTCCAAAGGAGCTTTGAAGAACCTGGTTTATGGTGATAAGCTAAAGGCCTCCTTAGAAATCCTGGAAGGAGGAAGAAATCAAAAATGTACTTTCTCATCTGAAGTGGAGAAAACCACAGAAGACCTTACAGAACACCTTAAAAGTCTGCAGACTGAACAGGCATCCTTGCAGTCAGAAAATGCACAGCTGCAAAGTGAGAATGAGACCCTACAGGAGAACTTTAAAGTCATGATGGAATGCTATCAAGAAAATATGATGAAACTGCACAGGAAATTAAGAGTGGAGGAAAACTACCCTGTGGAGCAAGAGGAGAAACTTTCCAAAGTCGAAGAAAAGATGAGCCATACAATAAAAGAGCTGGAGACCTACCGAAAGAGAGCCCAATATCTTGAAGAACAATTGCAGAGTACCATTCGTTCCTGTCTAGGGAAGATTATTTCCTCTGAGAAAGAAGCAGATGCTAGTAAGTTGGCAGCTCGGAAATGCTGAAAGAAACCTCAGTTATTTTAGGAAGCAAAATGCACGCAACAGACAAAAATTAACTGAGAAGGAGCTTAGATTTGAACTTGTAGAAAAAGATCCCTATGATGCACTGGATGTTTCCAACTCAGCAATGGGCAGAAACCCTTCTCCAAATGGGCCCTCACTAATAGGTCACCCTTCATCTGAAAGGAGACCTCCTCATTTTGAAAAGAGTGGTCCACTCACACTCTCACCTTTCACTCCAGTGGGAGGAGGAAGAGGGTCAAGGGGCCCTGGAGAATCCTCTGGACCATGCGACTAGCAGTAAAGGAAGAGAATCCAGCTGTCATAAGTTCACTGATTTTCAGAGAGCACCTTCTCAGACTGGGCCCCTCTCTCCTCCAGGGGAACAGGCCAGCAGGCTGATGATCCCTCCGCCAGGCCAACCATATTCTTCTGATGCTCGTCTTCCTCTACAAAGGCAAGATAGGTTTTACTCAAATTGTGGTAGAGCATCGGGACCAGCAGAACACAGAATTCCTAATATGCCTCCATTGGACTCTGATGTGCCTGATTCACCTCTCCATGCTGAAAACCAAGCAACCGGCTCTGACTCGGTGTTGGCACCTTTCCCTCCAGTCAGAGGTGCCTTGTTTCCAGTTGACCCAAGGAGTCAGTTCATGAGAAGAGGATCTTTTTTTTCCTCCACCTCTCCCAGGAAACTTGTCTGGGCACATGGAGATTATTTTCCACCTGACCCGCCACCCACTCCATTTCCAATGCGAAGTGTCTATGCAGGGAGGGGGTTTTCCTCACAAAATCTTCCCCCAAGAGCTGGAATTCAGCCCTCTTCACCCCCATTCTGAAAGTACACGTGAGTTGCCTCAAGGGTTCCTTCCACCTGCAAATGAGCCTGTTACTCAACATCCAGAACCAAACAAGAAACCTCATGCTGTTGCTCTCTCTTCAAATGTAATTTAACTTATCTCTCATTTTCAGTTTTTAAGTAACTGCTTTTACTTCAGTAATTGACTATACTTTGGCTCCAATTGAAGCTCAATGAAACAATAATTCTTAAGATAGTATTTTGTAAATAAAGGTGGTTTACGTAGGAATCTTATGACTAAATTATTCCTATTTTATGTAATTCCAGATAACAGCATTTAATCTGATGAAGCCACTCTTACATAAACAAAAATGGGAGTTCTAGGTACTTGTAATCTAGCTGATGGAAATATCTTTTAAACTCCCAACAAAGAAGTGTATTTAGTATGACTGTAGCAATTGTAAAGTGACTTTAGGCTTAATGAAAAAGTGTCACTGATTTAGAGACTGGTTGGGCATTTCAGCTAGTTTTTCCATATCAGAATAACTAGAGCATGGGAGGACTAAAGGAGAGAACACAACTAAACATGTCAAGGAAACAGGAGATCTCAACTACAAAGAAAAATGAAGACCTCTTTTTTATATTGGTTGCTTAAAACCTTACATAGCTCTTGAGATACCATATTTCCTACATTAGATTCAAGTGAGTTATGAACTCCCATTTTGACCCCATATACAGATTGCACAATCATATTGTTTACACATTCACGTTTTTACAAAATGCCATGTTAGTAACTGTTGTATATTGCTACCTTTTCAGGCCTCTACTATCCCCCCTCTCCTGCCCTCCCATCTTCTCTCTCTATCCCGTCTGCTGTAATTTAACGTTTGGGAATTGGAAACCACACTTTAAACACACTCTCCTCCCCTTTTTCCCTTCTGTCAAATTACTCATCATCTTCTTCTATTTCTCCTCCTCCTCCTCCTCTTCCTCCTCCTCCTTATACCTTTAATTCATTCATCATACACTCATGCATTGGTTCATTCATTCCTTTCACATATGGTGTTGGGGATCCAACTCAGGACCTTTGAAAGTGTGAAGCCAGCACTCTAGTGCTGAGCCAAAACCACAGCACCTGTCTTTTTGATTTTATGACTGTTTATATGAAATTCAGAATCGCATTCTGCTATGGTTCACTGAGATGTGGATTGACCTAGTCCTTGTTTTCTGGGAGACTCTTGGAAAATATACATGAATTATTAGGAGTTTGAAATGAAGAAACAAAGAGGAAATACCCCGATTTCTTATTCTTGGATTCCATACTCTGACTCTGCCTACCTACTGTAAAAACTTTTAAACTCTTACTCCCCATTTCTATATCATTGCCAACAAGTGAACGTTCACTGCCCTACAACAAACCAGAGAACTCACATTGAACCATGTTTCCCCAGTAGAGACGAAGACACAATACTTATTAAAAAAATACCCTAGTTATGAATTAGTAGGTAAAGCTTTATTTGAGTGTTAAATGTGCTCTAATTATGTGTTTGTGTGTTTGTTGATGTGTGTGCTGTGTGTTTGTGTGTGCTTCTGTGTAAATCAAGCACTGAGGTGTAAAATAAATGCAGGATTGCAACGGCCTTCTTAAAAATAAGAAGCAACTTTATCATATTTGAAGCCCAGTGAAGAATCTGCCTGATACATAACCTACAATTAATTGAAATGTGAAAACTTCAGGCCTAGAAAAACAAAGCCAACATACATACTGAATCTAATCAGTCTGTCTCACCTGTTTTCTAATCACTCCTTTAAATAATCCTAAATTGCCATCATAAAACATCAGTTGTATATCATCAGATATAACTGAACTGTCCATTAGTAGGTAGAACAATATAATGGGAATCAGAGTGCACATTCCGGTTTGAAATCAATCTAGGTAACATGGATTCATCTCTGTGTAATAGGTCTGCTTCTGGAAAACACAATGTAGGGCTCCAAAAGCAGAACGATTCTTTCAGAATACCATGTTATGTTTGTAAATAAATAGACAGATAGATATACAGGAATCAAAAATCTGAAAACGGTCTGGAAGTGTACATTTCAATAACTTACAATGTCAGTAGTGGGGGATTAAAGTAGATCAAGAAGACTGTGTCTGCATGCGAAATGGTTCAATTTTTGAAAGAGTTTTTAAATGAAAATGGACAAAAAATTGAAAGGTTTACAGTAAGTGTTGAGGAGTGACCTGGCAAAAGGAGCACAGAGGTGAGAAAGAATTAAGTAGAGCTCAATAGAACCAGGTATAATTTCTGTACACATGACTCCATGAACAGGAGCAAAGGGGACACTTAAAGAAATCATAGGACTAAGGAGAGATCAGGATTAGGAGGGTTTGTACTAGTCTAGAAATGCTGACCTGAAAACCAATGAAGTTTTCAACTCCTTCTTTGGAGGAACATTAGCTGTGCCGTGCTTTTCAAAAATGACTTGTCATAACTGATTTATGCCCATGTTAGCAACTCTTCTGAAATTACTTTGAAAGTAGACTATGTGAGAGTTTCTCTTTAGAGATAATTCAAGTTACTTGCATAGGAAGTGGCAGCAGGTCTGGGGATGTTGTAGCTCAGTGGCAGTGACCTTGCCTAGCTTGGGGCTGGCCTGCCATGGACTTTCACCCCAAACACTTGCAAGAAAAGAAAAGGGAGGGAAGGGAGAGAGAAAGTTGGAAGGGAGGAAGGCAAATTTGGAGGGATGCAGGGAGTTAGAAAAGAAGGAAGAAGAAAAGGAGAAAACCCAGGAAGGGAGGAAGGAAGCAAGGAAGGTAGGAAATAGGGAGAGCACAAGGGCAGGGAAAGGACTGAGTCACTCAAACAAAAGGCAAGGGACACAAAGACCAATAGAGGCCATAAAAGCTGTTTGAACAGTTTAATCAGCTTTAGAATTTGAGTGACATCAAACTGAATGTTATTATGACTGGATGGAATCTTCCTACTAACCCCGCCTTGGCCTGGCCTAAACCAAATCAAGGGGTGGGTGGCATGGAGAGGAATTCTCTCTGGCTGGAGTGGGAGGGACCTAAACCTGTGGCACATGAGGATGCACTGGGTAGGGAAGCGGACAAGACTCCCCTGATGGGCAGTTGAGCACAACAAGGCTCCTGGGAGCCTTTGATCATGGCTCCCATCGCCATACGACCACCACCCACCATACGCTCAGTCCCTGAAGGGGATCACAGTGGTCTGCTCCGTTGCCTGGTGCAGGTTGGAGTTCCTGACCAAACACCTCAGTGTCCACAGCCTGTGTTGGCCTGCCTGGGCAGGCTGTGGTTGTGGTGGCAAGAGCCAAAGCTGTCTTGGCGTGATGGAGGAGCCAAGGGCTGCCTCACAGCCATCCTAGTGGGTGGTTCTGGAAGAAGCACCCAGGGTTGTGGCAGCATTATCCGAAGACATGAAGCCAGGCCATCTTCCTTATGGCTTTCCTTGGGAGTTGGTGATGTGTACAGCTCTTGGATTTTTTGCTGTGCTCTCACTTTTCTGGAGAGTTTTTCAGTCGGTTCGTAGCAGGCTTTACGTGGGAAGAGAAAAAAGGCTGGCTCTAAATCTTGCTGAACTTATTGAGGCAAAATGTGGACTTCTTGAAAAAGTGAGCCTTGTTGAAAAAGAACATGAAGGCTTAGAATCATCTTTAAAGGATTGCAGGTTTGAGAAGGGTTCAAGAGAAGCACAACAGCTGGAGGCAACCGACGAAAAGCTGCATAGGTCCGAATCCAGCCATGGCGTTGAAATGCTCTTTCTAGAAGAAGAGCTCAAAGCACAGAAGGCTCAACAAGGTCAACAGGATGAAATGATGGCGCATCTATCAAGAAGGATACAGTCCCTCCAAGGTGAATCTGAATTCCTGAGATCACAAATAGCTGAAGCTAAAACAAACTGGAGACTCTTTCAAGTGAATGAGAAAGAACTGAAACTGGAAATCAAAGAGGTTTTGAATGAAGGATCCCTACTTCCGCCAACGCAGAGACCAACAATACAAGGAGAAGCTGAAGCACAGAGGGAACAAGGAGGTGTCCAATATAAAGCAAAAATCATATTAGAGGACTCTAAAGTAGCTGGAGAACAAGTTCTAAGGGACACAGAAAATCACATGGAGTCTGTGAGTGAATGCTTGCTGAAGATGAAGGATAGATCTTCTCCATGCCTGGGAGCCCAAAGGTATGGTGGTCACCTGGAACTGGGAAAGACGAGTGAACCCGAAATTGGTGCTCACTTGGAGGATGAGTCCAAAGGAGCTTTGAGGAACCTGGTTTATGTTGATAAGATAAAGGCCTCCTTAGAAATCTTGGAGGAGGAAGAAATCAAAAATGTTCTTTCTCATCTGAAGTGGAGAAAACCACAGAAGACCTTACAGAACACCTTAAAAGTCTGCAGACTGAACAGGCATCCTTGCAGTCAGAAAATGCACAGCTGCAAAGTGAGAATGAGACCCCACAGAAGAACTTTAAAGTCATGATGGAACGCTATCAAGAAAATATGATGAAACTGCACAGGGAATTAAGAGTGGAGGAAAACTACCGTGTGGAGCAAGAGGAGAAACTTTCCAAAGTCGAAGAAAAGATGAGCCATACAATAACAGAGCTGGAGACCTACCGAAAGAGAGCCCAATATCTTGAAGAACAATTGCAGAGTACCATTCGTTCCTGTCTGGGGAAGATTATTTCCTCTGACAAAGAAGCAGATGCTAGTGAGTTGGCAGCTTGGATTGCTGAAAGAAACCTCAGTTATTTCAGGAAGCAAAATGCACGCAATAGACAAAAATTAACTGAGAAGGAGCTTAGATTTGAACTTGTAGAAAAAGATCCCTATGATGCACTGGATGTTTCCAACTCAGCAATGGGCAGAAACCCTTCTCCAAATGGGCCCTCACTAATAGGTCACCCTTCATCTGAAAGGAGACCTCCTCATTTTGAAAAGAGTGGTCCACTCACACTCTCATCTTTCACTCCAGTGGGAGGAGGAAGAGGGTCAAGGGGCCCTGGAGAATCCTCTGGACCATGCGACTAGCAGTAAAGGAAGAGAATCCAGCTGTCATAAGTTCACTGATTTTCAGAGAGCACCTTCTCAGACTGGGCCCCTCTCTCCTCCAGGGGAACAGGCCAGCAGGCTGATGATCCCTCCGCCAGGCCAACCATATTCTTCTGATGCACGTCTTCCTCTACAAAGGCAAGATAGGTTTTAGTCAAATTGTGGTAGAGCATCGGGACCAGCAGAACACAGAATTCCAAATATGCCTCCTTTGGACTCTGATGTGCCTGATTCACCTCTCCATGCTGAAAACCAAGCAACCGGCTCTGACTCTGTGTTGGCACCTTTCCCTCCAGTCAGAGGTGCCTTGTTTCCAGTTGACCGAAGGAGTCAGTTCATGAGAAGAGGACCTTTTTTTTCCTCCACCTCTCCCAGGAAACTTGTCTGGGAACCTGGAGATTATTTTCCACCTGACCCGCCACCCACTCCATTTCCAATGCGAAGTGTCTATGCAGGGAGGGGGTTTTCCTCACAAAATCTTCCCCCAAGAGCTGGAATTCAGCCCTCTTCACCCCCATTCCTAAAGTACAAGTGAGTTGCCTGAAGGGTTCCTTCCACCTGCAAATGAGCCTGTTACTCAACATCCAGAACCAAACAAGAAACCTCATGCTGTTGCTCTCTCTTCAAATGTAATTTGACTTATCTCTCATTTTTAGTTTTTAAGTAACTGCTTTTAGTTCAGTAATTGACTATACTTTGGCTCCAATTGAAGCTCAATGAAACAATAATTCTTAAGATAGTATTTTGTAAATAAAGGTGGTTTACGTAAGAATCTTATGAGTAAATTATTCCTATTTTATGTTATTCCAGAGAACAGCATTTAATCTGATGAAGCCACTCTTACATAAACAAAAATGGGAGTTCTAGGTACTTGTAATCTAGCTGATGTAAATATCTTTTAAACTCCCAACAAAGAAGTGTATTTAGTATGACTGTAGCAATTGTAAAGTGACTTTAGGCTTAATGAAAAAGTGTCACTGATTTAGAGACTGGTTGGGCATTTCAGCTAGTTTTCCATATCAGAATAACTAGAGCATGGGAGGACTAAAGGAGAGAACACAACTAAACATGTCAAGGAAACAGGAGATCTCAACTACAAAGAAAAATGAAGATCTCTTTTTTATATTGGTTGCTTAAAACCTTACATAGCTCTTGAGATACCGTATTTCCTACATTAGATTCAAGTGAGTTATGAACTCCCATTTTGACCCCATATACAGATTGCACAATCACATTGTTTACACATTCACGTTTTTACAAAATGCCATGTTAGTACCTGTTGTATACTGCTACCTTTTCTAGCCTCAACTATCCCCCCTCTCCTGCCCTCCCAACTTCTCTCTCTATCCCGTCTGCTGTAATATAACGTTTGGGAATTGGAAACCACACTTTAAACACACTCTCCTCCCCTTTTTCCCTTCTGTCAAATTACTCATCATCTTCTTCTATTTCTCCTCCTCCTCCTCCTCTTCCTCCTCCTCCTTATACCTTTAATTCATTCATCATACACTCATGCATTGGTTCATTCATTCCTTTCACATATGGTGTTGGGGATCCAACTCAGGACCTTTGAAAGTGTGAAGCCAGCACTCTAGTTCTGAGCCAAAACCACAGCACCTGTCTTTTTGATTTTATGACTGTTTATATGAAATTCAGAATCGCATTCTGCTATGGCTCACTGATATGTGGATTGACCAAGTCCTTGTTTTCTGGGAGACTTTTGGAAAATATACATGAATTATTAGGAGTTTGAAATGAAGAAACAAAGAGGAAATACCCCGATTTCTTATTCTTGGATTCCATACTCTGACTCTGCCTACCTACTGTAAAAACTTTTAAACTCTTACTCCCCATTTCTGTATCATTGCCAACAAGTGAACGTTCACTGCCCTACAACAAACCCGAGAACTCACATTGAACCATGTTTCCCCAGTAGAGACGAAGACACAATACTTATTAAAAAAATACCCTAGTTATGAATTAGTAGGTAAAGCTTTATTTGAGTGTTAAATGTGCTCTAATTATGTGTTTGTGTGTTTGTTGATGTGTGTGCTGTGTGTGTGTGTGTGCTTCTGTGTAAATCAAGCACTGAGGTGTAAAATAAATGCAGGATTGCAACGGCCTTCTTAAAAATAAGAAGCAACTTTATCATATTTGAAGCCCAGTGAAGAATCTGCCTGATACATAACCTACAATTAATTGAAATGTGAAAACTTCAGGCCTAGAAAAACAAAGCCAACATACATACTGAATCTAATCAGTCTGTCTCACCTGTTTTCTAATCACTCCTTTAAATAATCCTAAATTGCCATCATAAAACATCAGTTGTATATCATCAGATATAACTGAACTGTCCATTAGTAGGTAGAACAATATAATGGGAATCAGAGTGCACATTCCGGTTTGAACTCAATCTAGGTAACATGGATTCATCTCTGTGTAATAGGCCTGCTTCTGGAAAACACAATGTAGAGCTCCAAAAGCAGAACGATTCTTTCAGAATACCATGTTATGTTTGTAAATAGATAGACAGATAGATATACAGGAATCAAAAATCTGAAAACGGTCTGGAAGTGTACATTTCAATAACTTACAATGTAAGTAGAGGGGGATTAATAGCAGATCAAGAAGACTGTGTCTGCATGCGAAATGGTTCAATTTTTGAAAGAGTTTTTTAAATGAAAATGGACAAAAAATTGAAAGGGTTACATTAAGTGTTGAGGAGTGACTTGGCAAAAGGAGCACAGAGGTGAGAAAGAATTAAGTAGAGTTCAATAGAACCAGGTATAATTTCTGTACACATGACTCCATGAACAGGAATAAAGGGGACACTTAAAGAAATCATAGGACTAAGGAGAGATCAGGATTAGGAGGGTTTGTACTAGTCTAGAAATGCTGACCTGAAAACCAATTAAGTTTTCAACTCCTTCTTTGGAGGAACATTAGCTGTGCCGTGCTTTTCAAAAATGACTTGTCATAACTGATTAATGCCCATGTTAGCAACTCTTCTGAAATTACTTTGAAAGTAGACTAATGTGAGAGTTTCTCTTTAGAGATAATTCAAGTTACTTGCATAGGAAGTGGCAGCAGGTCTGGGGATGTTGTAGCTCAGTGGCAGGGACCTTGCCTAGCTTGGGGCTGGCCTGCCATGGACTTTCACCCCAAACACTTGCAAGAAAAGAAAAGGGAGCGAAGGGAGAGAGAAAGTTGGAAGGGAGGAAGGCAAATTTGGAGGGATGCAGGGAGTTAGAAAAGAAGGAAGAAGAAAAGGAGAAAACCCAGGAAGGGAGGAAGGAAGCAAGGAAGGTAGGAAATAGGGAGAGCACAAGGGCAGGGAAAGGACTGAGTCACTCAAACAAAAGGCAAGGGACACAAAGACCAATAGAGGCCATAAAAGCTGTTTGAACAGTTTAGTCAGCTTTAGAATTTGAGTGACATCAAACTGAATGTTTTTATGACTGGATGGAATCTTCCTACTAACCCCGCCTTGGCCTGGCCTAAACCAAATCAAGGGGTGGGTGACATGGAGAGGAATTCTCTCTGGCTGGAGTGGGAGGGACCTAAACCTGTGGCACATGAGGATGCACTGGGTACGGAAGCGGACAAGACTCCCCTGATGGGCAGTTGAGCACAACAAGGCTCCTGGGAGCCTTTGATCATGGCTCCCATCGCCATACGCCCACCACCCACCATACGCTCAGCCCCTGAAGGGGATCACAGTGGTCTGCTCCGTTGCCTGGTGCAGGTTGGAGTTCCTGACCAAACACCTCAGTGTCCACAGCCTGTGTTGGCCTGCCTGGGCAGGCTGTGGTTGTGGTGGCAAGAGCCAAAGCTGTCTTGGCGTGATGGAGGAGCCAAGGGCTGCCTCACAGCCATCCTAGTGGGTGGTTCTGGAAGAAGCACCCAGGGTTGTGGCAGCATTGTCCGAATACATGAAGCCAGGCCATCTTCCTTATGGCTTTCCTTGGGAGTTGGTGATGTGTACAGCATTTGGATTTTTTGCTGTGCTCTCACTTTTCTGGAGAGGTTTTCAGTCGGTTCGTAGCAGGCTTTACGTGGGAAGAGAAAAAAGGCTGGCTCTAAATCTTGCTGGACTTATTGAGGCAAAATGTGGACTTCTTGAAAAAGTGAGCCTTGTTGAAAAAGAACATGAAGGCTTAGAATCATCTTTAAAGGATTGCAGGTTTGAGAAGGGTTCAAGAGAAGCACAACAGCTGGAGGCAACCGACGAAAAGCTGCATAGGTCCGAATCCAGCCATGGCGTTGAAATGCTCTTTCTAGAAGAAGAGCTCAAAGCACAGAAGGCTCAACAAGGTCAACAGGATGAAATGATGGCGCATCTATCAAGAAGGATACAGTCCCTCCAAGGTGAATCTGAATCCCTGAGATCACAAATAGCTGAAGCTAAAACAAACCTGAGACTCTTTCAAGTGAATGAGAAAGAACTGAAGCTGGCAATCAAAGAGGTTTTTAAATGAAGGATCCCTACTTCCGCCAACGCAGAGACCAACAATACAAGGAGAAGCTGAAGCACAGAGGGAACTAGGAGGTGTCCAATATAAAGCAAAAATCATATTAGAGGACTCTAAAGTAGCTGGAGAACAAGTTCTAAGGGACACAGAAAATCACATGGAGTCTCTGAGTGAATGCTTGCTGAAGATGAAGGATAGATCTTCTCCATGCCTGGGAGCCCAAAGGTATGGTGGTCACCTGGAACTGGGAAAGACGAGTGAACCCGAAATTGGTGCTCACTTGGAGGATGAGTCCAAAGGAGCTTTGAGGAACCTGGTTTATGTTGATAAGCTAAAGGCCTCCTTAGAAATCTTGGAAGGAGGAAGAAATAAAAAATGTACTCTCTCATCTGAAGTGGAGAAAACCACAGAAGACCTTACAGAACACCTTAAAAGTCTGCAGACTGAACAGGCATCCTTGCAGTCAGAAAATGCACAGCTGCAAAGTGAGAATGAGACCCCACAGAAGAACTTTAAAGTCATGATGGAACGCTATCAAGAAAATATGATGAAACTGCACAGGAAATTTAGAGTGGAGGAAAACTACCCTGTGGAGCAAGAGGAGAAACTTTCCAAAGTCGAAGAAAAGATGAGCCATACAATAACAGAGCTGGAGACCTACCGAAAGAGAGCCCAATATCTTGAAGAACAATTGCAGAGTACCATTCGTTCCTGTCTGGGGAAGATTATTTCCTCTGACAAAGAAGCAGATGCTAGTGAGTTGGCAGCTTGGATTGCTGAAAGAAACCTCAGTTATTTCAGGAAGCAAAATGCACGCAACAGACAAAAATTAACTGAGAAGGAGCTTAGATTTGAACTTATAGAAAAAGATCCCTATGATGCACTGGATGTTTCCAACTCAGCAATGGGCAGAAAGCCTTCTCCAAATGGGCCCTCACCAATAGGTCACCCTTCATCTGAAAGGAGACCTCCTCATTTTGAAAAGAGTGGTCCACTCACACTCTCATCTTTCACTCCAGTGGGAGGAGGAAGAGGGTCAAGGGGCCCTGGAGAATCCTCTGGACCATGCGACTAGCAGTAAAGGAAGAGAATCCAGCTGTCATAAGTTCACTGATTTTCAGAGAGCACCTTCTCAGACTGGGCCCCTCTCTCCTTCAGGGGAACAGGCCAGAAGGCTGATGATCCCTCCGCCAGGCCAACCATATTCTTCTGATGCACGTCTTCCTCTACAAAGGCAAGATAGGTTTTACTCAAATTGTGGTAGAGCATCGGGACCAGCAGAACACAGAATTCCAAATATGCCTCCTTTGGACTCTGATGTGCCTGATTCACCTCTCCATGCTGAAAACCAAGTAACCGGCCCTGGCTCTGTGTTCGCACCTTTCCCTCCAATCAGAGGTGCCTTGTTTCCAGTTGACCCAAGGCTTCAGTTCATGAGAAGAGGACCTTTTTTTTCCTCCACCTCTCCCAGGAAACTTGACTGGGAACCTGGAGATTATTTTCCACCTGACCCGCCACCCACGCCATTTCCAATGCGAAGTGTCTATGCAGGGAGGGGGTTTTCCTCACAAAATCTTCCCCCAAGAGCTGGAATTCAGCCCTCTTCACACCCATTCTGAAAGTACAAGTGAGTTGCCTCAAGGGTTCCTTCCACCTGCAAATGAGCCTGTTACTCAACATCCAGAACCAAACAAGAAACCTCATGCTGTTGCTCTCTCTTCAAATGTAATTTGACTTATGTCTCATTTTTACTTTTTAAGTAACTGCTTTTAGTTCAGTAATTGACTATACTTTGGCTCCAATTGAAGCTCAATGAAACAATAATTCTTAAGATAGTATTTTGTAAATAAAGATGGTTTACGTAAGAATCTTATGAGTAAATTATTCCTATTTTATGTTATTCCAGAGAACAGCATTTAATCTGATGAAGCCACTCTTACATAAACAAGAATGGGAGTTCTAGGTCCTTGTAATCTAGCTGATGTAAATATCTTTTAAACTCCCAACAAAGAAGTGTATTTAGTATGACTGTAGCAATTGTAAAGTGACTTTAGGCTTAATGAAAAAGTGTCACTGATTTAGAGACTGGTTGGGCATTTCAGCTAGTTTTTCCATATCAGAATAACTAGAGCATGGGAGGACTAAAGGAGAGAACACAACTAAACATGTCAAGGAAACAGGAGATCTCAACTACAAAGAAAAATGAAGATCTCTTTTTTATATTGGTTGCTTAAAACCTTACATAGCTCTTGAGATACCATATTTCCTACATTAGATTCAAGTGAGTTATGAACTCCCATTTTGACCCCATATACAGATTGCACAATCACATTGTTTACACATTCACGTTTTTACAAAATGCCATGTTAGTACCTGTTGTATACTGCTACCTTTTCTAGCCTCAACTATCCCCCCTCTCCTGCCCTCCCATCTTCTCTCTCTATCCCGTCTGCTGTAATTTAACGTTTGGGAATTTTTAAACCACACTTTAAACTCACTCTCCTCCCCTTTTTCCCTTCTGTCAAATTACTCATCATCTTCTTCTATTTCTCCTCCTCCTCCTCCTCTTCCTCCTCCTCCTTATACCTTTTATTCATTCATCATACACTCATGCATTGGTTCATTCATTCCTTTCACATATGGTGTTGGGGATCCAAC
Source organism: Callospermophilus lateralis (assembly GCF_048772815.1). NCBI lineage: Eukaryota > Metazoa > Chordata > Mammalia > Rodentia > Sciuridae > Callospermophilus > Callospermophilus lateralis. The sequence continues at coordinate 12,235 of NW_027512884.1, read as the reverse complement.
TCAGGACCTTTGAAAGTGTGAAGCCAGCACTCTAGTGCTGAGCCAAAACCCCAGCACCTGTCTTTTTGATTTTATGACTGTTTATATGAAATTCAGAATCGCATTCTGCTATGGTTCACTGATATGTGGATTGACCTAGTCCTTGTTTTCTGGGAGACTTTTGGAAAATATACATGAATTATTAGGAGGTTGAAATGAAGAAACAAAGAGGAAATTCCCCGATTTCTTATTCTTGGATTCCATACTCTGACTCTGCCTACCTACTGTAAAAACTTTTAAACTCTTACTCCCCATTTCTATATCATTGCCAACAAGTGAACGTTCACTGCCCTACAACAAACCAGAGAACTCACATTGAACCATGTTTCCCCAGTAGAGACGAAGACACAATACTTATTAAAAAAATACCCTAGTTATGAATTAGTAGGTAAAGCTTTATTTGAGTGTTAAATGTGCTCTAATTATGTGTTTGTGTGTGTGTTGATGTGTGTGGTGTGTGGGTGTGTGTGCTTGTGTGTAAAACAAGCACTGAGCTGTAAAATAAATGCAGGATTGCAACGGCCTTCTTAAAAATAAGAAGCAACTTTATCACATTTGAAGCCCACTGAAGAATCTGCCTGATACTTAACCTATAATTAATTGAAATGTGAAAACTTCAGGCCTAGAAAAACAAAGCCAACATACATACTGAATCTAATCAGTCTGTCTCACCTGTTTTCTAATCACTCCTTTAAATAAACCTAAATTGCCAGCATAAAACATCAGTTGTTCTAAACGAGTGGACGGATGTCCCCCGTCATGGACTGTTTAAAATACATGGAGGATCCGGCACTGCTTGTTATCTAGAATGACTTCTGCCTGAACTACTATTGGAGAATGGTTGCTGATATACTGCAGTTCTTATACCAGTAAACTGGAATGAAGGTAATTTCAGGCTGCAACGGAATAAATTGATTTTACTAACGGGTTTTTGGAAAACACTGCCATGAAAAATTATCAATATGTTCATAAAGGCATCTACATGTCTCTTCACAAGGGTTTTACACAATGGGGGAGGTGGTGAGGTCTGGTGATAACTGAACTGTCCATTAGTAGGTAGAACAATATAATGGGAATCAGAGTGCACATTCCGGTTTGAACTCAATCGAGGTAACATGGATTCATCTCTGTGTAATAGGCCTGCTTAAGGAAAACACATTGTAGAGCTCCAAAATCAGAACCATTCTTTCAGAATACCATGTTACGTTTGTAAATAGATAGACAGATAGATAGACAGGAATCAAAAATCTGAAAACGGTCTGGAAGTGTACATTTCAATAACTTACAATGTCAGTAGTGGGGGATTAATAGCAGATCAAGAAGACTGTGTCTGCATGCGAAATGGTTCAATTTTTGAAAGAGTTTTTTAAATGAAAATGGACAAAAAATTGAAAGGGTTACAGTAAGTGTTGAGGAGTGACTTGGCAAAAGGAGCACAGAGGTGAGAAAGAATTAAGTAGAGTTCAATAGAACCAGGTATAATTTCTGTACACATGACTCCATGAACAGGCGCAAAGGGGACACTTAAAGAAATCATAGGACTAAGGAGAGATCAGGATTAGGAGGGTTTGTACTAGTCTAGAAATGCTGACCTGAAAACCAATTAAGTTTATAACTCCTTCTTTGGAGGAACCTTAGCTGTGCCGTGCTTTTCAAAAATGACTTGTCATAACTGATTTATGCCCATGTTAGCAACTCTTCTGAAATTACTTTGAAAGTAGACTAATGTGAGAGTTTCTCTTTAGAGATAATTCAAGTTACTTGCATAGGAAGTGGCAGCAGGTCTGGGGATGTTGTAGCTCAGTGGCAGTGACCTTGCCTAGCTTGGGGCTGGCCTGCCATGTACGTTCACCCCAAACACTTGCAAGAATAGTAAAGGGAGGGAAGGGAGAGAGAAAGTTGAAAGGGAGGAAGGCAAAGTTGGAGGGATGGAGGGAGGTAGAAAAGAAGGAAGAAGAAAAGGAGAAAACCCAGGAAGGGAGGAAGGAAGCAAGGAAGGTAGGAAATAGGGAGAGCACAAGGGCAGGGAAAGGACTGAGTCACTCAAACAAAAGGCAAGGGACACAAAGACCAATAGAGGCCATAAAAGCTGTTTGAACAGTTTAGTCAGCTTTAGAATTTGAGTGACATCAAACTGAATGTTATTATGACTGGATGGAATCTTCCTACTAACCCCGCCTTGGCCTGGCCTAAACCAAATCAAGGGGTGGGTGGCATGGAGAGGAATTCTCTCTGGCTGGAGTGGGAGGGACCTAAACCTGTGGCACATGAGGATGCACTGGGTAGGGAAGCGGACAAGACTCCCCTGATGGGCAGTTGAGCACAACAAGGCTCCTGGGAGCCTTTGATCATGGCTCTCACCGCCATACGCCCACCACCCACCATACGCTCAGCCCCTGAACGGGATAACAGTGGTCCGCTCCGTTGCCTGGTGCAGGTTGGAGTTCCTGACCAAACACCTGAGTGTCCACAGCCTTTCTTGGCCTGCCTGGGCAGGCTGTGGTTGTGGTGGCAAGAGCCAAAGCTGTCTTGGCGTGATGGAGGAGCCAAGGGCTGCCTCTCAGCCATCCTAGTGGGTGGTTCTGGAAGAAGCACCCAGGGTTGTGGCAGCATTGTCCGAAGACATGAAGCCAGGCCATCTTCCTTATGGCTTTCCTTGGGAGTTGGTGGTGTGTACAGCTCTTGGATTTTTTGGTGTTCTCTCACTTTTCTGGAGAGGTTTTCAGTCGGTTCGTAGCAGGCTTTACGTGGGAAGAGAAAAAAGGCTGGCTCTAAATCTTGCTGGACTTATTGAGGCAAAATGTGGACTTCTTGAAAAAGTGAGCCTTGTTGAAAAAGAACATGAAGGCTTAGAATCATCTTTAAAGGATTGCAGGTTTGAGAAGGGTTCAAGAGAAGCACAACAGCTGGAGGCAACCGACGAAAAGCTGCATAGGTCCGAATCCAGCCATGGCGTTGAAATGCTCTTTCTAGAAGAAGAGCTCAAAGCACAGAAGGCTCAACAAGGTCAACAGGATGAAACGATGGCGCATCTATCAAGAAGGATACAGTCCCTCCAAGGTGAATCTGAATCCCTGAGATCACAAATAGATGAAGCTAAAACAAACTGGAGACTCTTTCAAGTGAATGAGGAAGAACTGAAGCTGGCAATCAAAGAGGTTTTGAATGAAGGATCCCTACTTCCGCCAACGCAGAGACCAACAATACAAGGAGAAGCTGAAGCACAGAGGGAACAAGGAGGTGTCCAATATAAAGCAAAAATCATATTAGAGGACTCTAAAGTAGCTGGAGAACAAGTTCTAAGGGACACAGAAAATCACATGGAGTCTCTGAGTGAATGCTTGCTGAAGATGAAGGATAGATCTTCTCCAAGCCTGGGAGCCCAAAGGTATGGTGGTCACCTGGAACTGGGAAAGACGAGTGAACCCGAAATTGGTGCTCACTTGGAGGATGAGTCCAAAGGAGCTTTGAGGAACCTGGTTTATGGTGATAAGCGAAAGGCCTCCTTAGAAATCTTGGAAGGAGGAAGAAATCAAAAATGTACTTTCTCATCTGAAGTGGAGAAAACTACAGAAGACCTTACAGAACACCTTAAAAGTCTGCAGACTGAACAGGCATCCTTGCAGTCAGAAAATGCACAGCTGCAAAGTGAGAATGAGACCCTACAGGAGAACTTTAAAGTCATGATGGAATGCTATCAAGAAAATATGATGAAACTGCACAGGAAATTAAGAGTGGAGGAAAACTACCGTGTGGAGCAAGAGGAGAAACTTTCCAAAGTCGAAGAAAAGATGAGCCATACAATAAAAGAGCTGGAGACCTACTGAAAGAGAGCCCAATATCTTGAAGAACAATTGCAGAGTACCATTCGTTCCTGTCTGGGGAAGATTATTTCCTCTGATAAAGAAGCAGATGCTAGTGAGTTGGCAGCTCGGATTGCTGAAAGAAACCTCAGTTATTTTAGGAAGCAAAATGCACGCAACAGACAAAAATTAACTGAGAAGGAGCTTAGATTTGAACTTGTAGAAAAAGATCCCTATGATGCACTGGATGTTTTCAACTCAGCAATGGGCAGAAAGCCTTCTCCAAATGGGCCCTCACCAATAGGTCACCCTTCATCTGAAAGGAGACCTCCTCATTTTGAAAAGAGTGGTCCACTCACACTCTCACCTTTCACTCCAGAGGGAGGAGGAAGAGGGTCAAGGGGCCCTGGAGAATCCTCTGGACCATGCGACTAGCAGTAAAGGAAGAGAATCCAGCTGTCATAAGTTCACTGATTTTCAGAGAGCACCTTCTCAGACTGGGCCCCTCTCTCCTCCAGGGGAACAGGCCAGCAGGCTGATGATCCCTCCGCCAGGCCAACCATATTCTTCTGATGCACGTCTTCCTCTACAAAGGCAAGATAGGTTTTACTCAAATTGTGGTAGAGCATCGGGACCAGCAGAACACAGAATTCCTAATATGCCTCCTTTGGACTCTGATGTGCCTGATTCATCTCTCCATGCTGAAAACCAAGCAACCGGCTCTGACTCTGTGTTGGCACCTTTCCCTCCAGTCAGAGGTGCCTTGTTTCCAGTTGACCCAAGGAGTCAGTTCATGAGAAGAGGACCTTTTTTTTCCTCCACCTCTCCCAGGAAACTTGTCTGGGAACCTGGAGATTATTTTCCACCTGACCCGCCACCCACTCCATTTCCAATGCGAAGTGTCTATGCAGGGAGGGGGTTTTCCTCACAAAATCTTCCCCCAAGAGCTGGAATTCAGCCCTCTTCACCCCCATTCTGAAAGTACAAGTGAGTTGCCTCAAGGGTTCCTTCCACCTGCAAATGAGCCTGTTACTCAACATCCAGAACCAAACAAGAAACCTCATGCTGTTGCTCTCTCTTCAAATGTAATTTGACTTATCTCTCATTTTTAGTTTTTAAGTAACTGCTTTTAGTTCAGTAATTGACTATACTTTGGCTCCAATTGAAGCTCAATGAAACAATAATTCTTAAGATAGTATTTTGTAAATAAAGGTGGTTTACGTAGGAATCTTATGACTAAATTATTCCTATTTTATGTTATTCCAGAGAACAGCATTTAATCTGATGAAGCCACTCTTACATAAACAAGAATGGGAGTTCTAGGTACTTGTAATCTAGCTGATGGAAATATCTTTTAAACTCCCAACAAAGAAGTGTATTTAGTATGACTGTAGCAATTGTAAAGTGACTTTAGGCTTAATGAAAAAGTGTCACTGATTTAGAGACTGGTTGGGCATTTCAGCTAGTTTTTCCATATCAGAATAACTAGAGCATGGGAGGACTAAAGGAGAGAACACAACTAAACATGTCAAGGAAACAGGAGATCTCAACTACAAAGAAAAATGAAGACCTCTTTTTTATATTGGTTGCTTAAAACCTTACATAGCTCTTGAGATACCATATTTCCTACATTAGAGTCAAGTGAGTTATGAACTCCCATACACTCATGCATTGGTTCATTCATTCCTTTCACATATGGTGTTGGGGATCCAACTCAGGACCTTTGAAAGTGTGAAGCCAGCACTCTAGTGCTGAGCAAAAACCCCAGCACCTGTCTTTTTGATTTTATGACTGTTTATATGAAATTCAGAATCGCATTCTGCTATGGTTCACTGATATGTGGATTGACCTAGTCCTTGTTTTCTGGGAGACTTTTGGAAAATATACATGAATTATTAGGAGTTTGAAATGGAGAAACAAAGAGGAAATACCCCGATTTCTTATTCTTGGATTCCATACTCTGACTCTGCCTACCTACTGTAAAAACTTTTAAACTCTTACTCCCCATTTCTATATCATTGCCAACAAGTGAACGTTCACTGCCCTACAACAAACCAGAGAACTCACATTGAACCATGTTTCCCCAGTAGAGACGAAGACACAATACTTATTAAAAAAATACCCTAGTTATGAATTAGTAGGTAAAGCTTTATTTGAGTGTTAAATGTGCTCTAATTATGTGTTTGTGTGTTTGTTGATGTGTGTGGTGTGTGTGTGTGTGTGTGTGCTTCTGTGTAAATCAAGCACTGAGGTGTAAAATAAATGCAGGATTGCAACGGCCTTCTTAAAAATAAGAAGCAACTTTATCATATTTGAAGCCCAGTGAAGAATCTGCCTGATACTTAACCTACAATTAATTGAAATGTGAAAACTTCAGGCCTAGAAAAACAAAGCCAACATACATACTGAATCTAATCAGTCTGTCTCACCTGTTTTCTAATCACTCCTTTAAATAAACCTAAATTGCCATCATAAAACATCAGTTGTATATCATCAGATATAACTGAACTGTCCATTAGTAGGTAGAACAATATAATGGGAATCAGAGTGCACATTCCGGTTTGAACTCAATCTAGGTAACATGGATTCATCTCTGTGTAATAGGTCTGCTTCTGGAAAACACAATGTAGAGCTCCAAAAGCAGAACGATTCTTTCAGAATACCATGTTATGTTTGTAAATAGATAGACAGATAGATATACAGGAATCAAAAATCTGAAAACGGTCTGGAAGTGTACATTTCAATAACTTACAATGTCAGTAGTGGGGGATTAAAGCAGATCAAGAAGACTGTGTCTGCATGCGAAATGGTTCAATTTTTGAAAGAGTTTTTTAAATGAAAATGGACAAAAAATTGAAAGGGTTACAGTAAGTGTTGAGGAGTGACTTGGCAAAAGGAGCACAGAGGTGAGAAAGAATTAAGTAGAGTTCAATAGAACCAGGTATAATTTCTGTACACATGACTCCATGAACAGGAGCAAAGGGGACACTTAAAGAAATCATAGGACTAAGGAGAGATCAGGATTAGGAGGGTTTGTAGTAGTCTAGAAATGCTGACCTGAAAACCAATTAAGTTTTCAACTCCTTCTTTGGAGGAACATTAGCTGTGCCATGCTTTTCAAAAATGACTTGTCATAACTGATTTATGCCCATGTTAGCAACTCTTCTGAAATTACTTTGAAAGTAGACTATGTGAGAGTTTCTCTTTAGAGATAATTCAAGTTACTTGCATAGGAAGTGGCAGCAGGTCTGGGGATGTTGTAGCTCAGTGGCAGTGACATTGCCTAGCTTGGGGCTGGCCTGCCATGGACTTTCACCCCAAACACTTGCAGGAAAAGAAAAGGGAGGGAAGGGAGAGAGAAAGTTGGAAGGGAGGATGGCAAAGTTGGAGGGATGCAGGGAGGTAGAAAAGAAAGAAGAAGAAAAGGAGAAAACCCAGGAAGGGAGGAAGGAAGCAAGGAAGGTAGGAAATAGGGAAACACAAGGGCAGGGAAAAGACTGAGTCACTCAAACAAAAGGCAATGGACACAAAGACCAATATAGGCCATAAAAGCTGTTTGAACAGTTTAGTCAGCTTTAGAATTTGAGTGACATCAAACTGAATGTTATTATGACTGGATGGAATCTTCCTACTAAGCCAACTTGGCTTGGCCTAAACCAAATCAAGGGGTGGGTGGCATGGAGAGGAATTCTCTCTGGCTGGAGTGGGAGGGACCTAAACCTGTGGCACATGAAGATGCACTGGGTAGGGAAGCGGACAAGACTCCCCTGATGGGCAGTTGAGCACAACAAGGCTCCTGGGAGCCTTTGATCATGGCTCCCACCGCCATACGCCCACCACCCACCATACGCTCAGCCCCTGAAGGGGATTACAGTGGTCTCCTCCGTTACCTGGTTCAGGTTGGAGTTCCTGACCAAACACCTCAGTGTCCACAGCCTGTGTTGGCCTGCCTGGGCAGGCTGTGGTTGTGGTGGCAAGAGCCAAAGCTGTCTTGGCGTGATGGAGGAGCCAAGGGCTGCCTCTCAGCCATCCTAGTGGGCGGTTCTGGAAGAAGCACCCAGGGTTGTGGCAGAATTGTCCGAAGACATGAAGCCAGGCCATCTTCCTTATGGCTTTCCTTGGGAGTTGGTGGTGTGTACAGCTCTTGGATTTTTTGCTGTTCTCTCACTTTTCTGGAGAGGTTTTCAGTCGGTTCGTAGCAGGCTTTACGTGGGAAGAGAAAAAAGGCTGGCTCTAAATCGTGCTGGATTTATTGAGGCAAAATGTGGACTTCTTGAAAAAGTGAGCCTTGTTGAAAAAGAACATGAAGGCTTAGAATCATCTTTAAAGGATTGCAGGTTTGAGAAGGGTTCAAGAGAAGCACAACAGCTGGAGGCAACCGACGAAAAGCTGCATAGGTCCGAATCCAGCCATGGCGTTGAAATGCTCTTTCTAGAAAAAGAGCTCAAAGCACAGAAGGCTCAACAAGGTCAACAGGATGAAACGATGGCGCATCTATCAAGAAGGATACAGTCCCTCCAAGGTGAATCTGAATCCCTGAGATCACAAATAGCTGAAGCTAAAACAAACTGGAGACTCTTTCAAGTGAATGAGGAAGAACTGAAGCTGGTAATCAAAGAGGTTTTGAATGAAGGATCCCTACTTCCGCCAACGCAGAGACCAACAATACAAGGAGAAGCTGAAGCACAGAGGGAACAAGGAGGTGTCCAATATAAAGCAAAAATCATATTAGAGGACTCTAAAGTAGCTGGAGAACAAGTTCTAAGGGACACAGAAAATCACATGGAGTCTCTGAGTGAATGCTTGCTGAAGATGAAGAATAGATCTTCTCCAAGCCTGGGAGCCCAAAGGGATGTTGGTCACCTGGAACTGGGAAAGACGAGTGAACCCGAAATTGGTGCTCACTTGGAGGATGAGTCCAAAGGAGCTTTGAGGAACCTGGTTTATGGTGATAAGCTAAAGGCCTCCTTAGAAATCTTGGAAGGAGGAAGAAATCAAAAATGTACTTTCTCATCTGAAGTGGAGAAAACCACAAAAGACCTTACAGAACACCTTAAAAGTCTGCAGACTGAACAGGCATCCTTGCAGTCAGAAAATGCACAGCTGCAAAGTGAGAATGAGACCCTACAGGAGAACTTTAAAGTCATGATGGAATGCTATCAAGAAAATATGATGAAACTGCACAGGAAATTAAGAGTGGAGGAAAACTACCGTGTGGAGCAAGAGGAGAAACTTTCCAAAGTCGAAGAAAAGATGAGCCATACAATAAAAGAGCTGGAGACCTACCGAAAGAGAGCCCAATATCTTGAAGAACAATTGCAGAGTACCATTCGTTCCTGTCTGGGGAAGATTATTTCCTCTGAGAAAGAAGCAGATGCTAGTGAGTTGGCAGCTCGGATTGCTGAAAGAAACCTCAGTTATTTTAGGAAGCAAAATGCACGCAACAGACAAAAATTAACTGAGAAGGAGCTTGGATTTGAACTTGTAGAAAAAGATCCCTATGATGCACTGGATGTTTCCAACTCAGCAATGGGCAGAAAGCCTTCTCCAAATGGGCCCTCACCAATAGGTCACCCTTCATCTGAAAGGAGACCTCCTCATTTTGAAAAGAGTGGTCCACTCACACTCTCACCTTTCACTCCAGTGGGAGGAGGAAGAGGGTCAAGGGGCCCTCTAGAATCCTCTGGACCATGCGACTAGCAGTAAAGGAAGAGAATCCAGCTGTCATAAGTTCACTGATTTTCAGAGAGCACCTTCTCAGACTGGGCCCCTCTCTCCTCCAGGGGAACAGGCCAGCAGGCTGATGATCCCTCCGCCAGGCCAACCATATTCTTCTGATGCACGTCTTCCTCTACAAAGGCAAGATAGGTTTTACTCAAATTGTGGTAGAGCATCGGGACCAGCAGAACACAGAATTCCTAATATGCCTCCTTTGGACTCTGATGTGCCTGATTCACCTCTCCATGCTGAAAACCAAGCAACCGGCTCTGACTCTGTGTTGGCACCTTTCCCTCCAGTCAGAGGTGCCTTGTTTCCAGTTGACCCAAGGAGTCAGTTCATGAGAAGAGGACCTTTTTTTTCCTCCACCTCTCCCAGGAAACTTGTCTGGGAACCTGGAGATTATTTTCCACCTGACCCGCCACCCACTCCATTTCCAATGCGAAGTGTCTATGCAGGGAGGGGGTTTTCCTCACAAAATCTTCCCCCAAGAGCTGGAATTCAGCCCTCTTCACCCCCATTCTGAAAGTACAAGTGAGTTGCCTCAAGGGTTCCTTCCACCTGCAAATGAGCCTGTTACTCAACATCCAGACCAAACAAGAAACCTCATGCTGTTGCTCTCTCTTCAAATGTAATTTGACTTATATCTCATTTTTAGTTTTTAAGTAACTGCTTTTACTTCAGTAATTGACTATACTTTGGCTCCAATTGAAGCTCAATGAAACAATAATTCTTAAGATAGTATTTTGTAAATAAAGGTGGTTTACGTAGGAATCTTATGACTAAATTATTCCTATTTTATGTAATTCCAGATAACAGCATTTAATCTGATGAAGACACTCTTACATAAACAAAAATGGGAGTTCTAGTTACTTGTAATCTAGCTGATGGAAATATCTTTTAAACTCCCAACAAAGAAGTGTATTTAGTATGACTGTAGCAATTGTAAAGTGACTTTAGGCTTAATGAAAAAGTGTCACTGATTTAGAGACTGGTTGGGCATTTCAGCTAGTTTTTCCATATCAGAATAACTAGAGCATGGGAGGACTAAAGGAGAGAACACAACTAAACATGTCAAGGAAACAGGAGATCTCAACTACAAAGAAAAATGAAGACCTCTTTTTTATATTGGTTGCTTAAAACCTTACATAGCTCTTGAGATACCATATTTCCTACATTAGATTCAAGTGAGTTATGAACTCCCATTTTGACCCCATATACAGATTGCACAATCACATTGTTTACACATTCACGTTTTTACAAAATGCCATGTTAGTAACTGTTGTATATTGCTACCTTTTCAGGCCTCTACTATCCCCCCTCTCCTGCCCTCCCATCTTATCTCTCTATGCCGTCTGCTGTAATTTAACGTTTGGGAATTGGAAACCACACTTTAAACACACTCTCCTCCCCTTTTTCCCTTCTGTCAAATTACTCATCATCTTCTTCTATTTCTCCTCCTCCTCCTCCTCTTCCTCCTCCTCCTTATACCTTTAATTCATTCATCATACACTCATGCATTGGTTCATTCATTCCTTTCACATATGGTGTTGGGGATCCAACTCAGGACCTTTGAAAGTTTGAAGCCAGCACTCTAGTGCTGAGCCAAAACCACAGCACCTGTCTTTTTGATTTTATGACTGTTTATATGAAATTCAGAATCGCATTCTGCTATGGTTCACTGATATGTGGATTGACCTAGTCCTTGTTTTCTGGGAGACTTTTGGAAAATATACATGAAGTATTAGGAGTTTGAAATGAAGAAACAAAGAGGAAATACCCCGATTTCTTATTCTTGGATTCCATACTCTGACTCTGCCTACCTACTGTAAAAACTTTTAAACTCTTACTCCCCATTTCTATATCATTGCCAACAAGTGAACGTTCACTGCCCTACAACAAACCAGAGAACTCACATTGAACCATGTTTCCCCAGTAGAGACGAAGACACAATACTTATTAAAAAAATACCCTAGTTATGAATTAGTAGGTAAAGCTTTATTTGAGTGTTAAATGTGCTCTAATTATGTGTTTGTGTGTTTGTTGATGTGTGTGCTGTGTGTGTGTGTGTGCTTCTGTGTAAATCAAGCACTGAGGTGTAAAATAAATGCAGGATTGCAACGGCCTTCTTAAAAATAAGAAGCAACTTTATCATATTTGAAGCCCAGTGAAGAATCTGCCTGATACATAACCTACAATTAATTGAAATGTGAAAACTTCAGGCCTAGAAAAACAAAGCCAACATACATACTGAATCTAATCAGTCTGTCTCACCTGTTTTCTAATCACTCCTTTAAATAAACCTAAATTGCCATCATAAAACATCAGTTGTATATCATCAGATATAACTGAACTGTCCATTAGTAGGTAGAACAATATAATGGGAATCAGAGTGCACATTCCGGTTTGAACTCAATCTAGGTAACATGGATTCATCTCTGTGTAATAGGCCTGCTTCTGGAAAACACAATGTAGAGCTCCAAAAGCAGAACGATTCTTTCAGAATACCATGTTATGTTTGTAAATAGATAGACAGATAGATATACAGGAATCAAAAATCTGAAAACGGTCTGGAAGTGTACATTTCAATAACTTACAATGTCAGTAGTGTGGGACTAAAGCAGATCAAGAAGACTGTGTCTGCATGCGAAATGGTTCAATTTTTGAAAGAGTTT